>NW_004524669.1:5041622-5052905 GCF_000260255.1 Octodon degus | reverse complement strand
CACCACATGCCAGCCAACCCTGCCCCCTGGTGGGCTGAGCTGGCCACACACACACACACACACACACACACACACAAATAAATAAAATTAAAAAAAATAAAGTAGACAGAACAGCAACGACAAAATAGTAGCTAATATTTTCTGAGTGCTAACTATGTTTAGGTACTGTCTCAGCTACTCTTCTCTCGTTGCTGGGACAAATACCTGACACCCAAAATGAAGGAAGGAAAGGTTTATTTAGCTCACAGTTACTGGAGATTTCAGTCCATACTCAGCTGGCTCCAAGACAGCCTGGCACATGGCAGAGAGCAACCTTTCATGGTGGTGGCGAAGAGCAAGAGCACAGGAGGAGAGTAGCAGCAGCTCAAGCAGCTAGCTTCTCTCTCCTCTTTACACTGAAATGTGAATTACCTACCTGGGGCAGGGGCAGCATCCATACCCACAATAATCAGTCACAAACTCCAGAAGCCCCTCAAGACTGCAGGAGGCTTTGGGGGGACATCTATACACTAACCATAACAGGTACCATTCCCAGTACTTGCCATGTTCTTTTCTTCAATTCTTACAAGAACTAGGGAAGATGAATCTGCCATTGGTTCTATCTTACAGACAAGGAAATTTAGACTTGGAGAAGATTAGCAATGTGTCCACAACCACACAGTCAGCAACAAGGAAAGCCAAGTTTTAGACCAAGGAGGCTCTGAGTTTCAAACCCAAGTCTTCAACCTGCAGGACAAGATGACCCAATATAAGGAAGGGGACAAAATCTTACTCTGCAGGGGAAGAAGCACAGGCAGGAGCCTCCTGGTTTTCACCCACACTCAGCCACTTGGGAGTATTAATCCTTAGGGAGACACTGTCATTTAAGAAGCGCTTCAACACATTGGAATAGGGCAAGGGAAGGGTCTTGGAAACCATGTGCAGTGAGAACTGGGAGAAATGGCTGGGTACGTGTGTCCAGCCTGGAGACTGTGTCTGGCAGGGTGGTTGTGTTTCCCTTGCACCCCATCATACAGAAGCAGGGACATTTGTGTATTTCTGTGAAGGACAGGGAGGAACAAATTCATGCTAGCACAGTTCACATCCACAGAGGGACTTCCAGGGCAGAGGCTGATTGACACAAAGGCAAGGAAGACAGGTGTGGACAGCAGCTGGAGGGTCTCATCCAGGGAAGAATCTCTGTGGGGACAGGAGCCCTCTCTCACAGACAGCATTATGGATCTTGCTGAATTCATAGTAAAATGTATGTTCTCCAAGTGTACTGAAAGTATAAGTTCTGACATGCGTGAAGGTCAATACTGATTGTGTGTGTATGTGTGCTAAAAGGGACCTTTACACCCTGAGAAGTGTGGGTGCCACATGACCGAGATGGACGAGTGAGGCTCCTGCTGAGCCCAGCTTCCTGATCCCGTGAAGCACAATGAGCTTCCTACTGACAGAGCACAAACACTAAAGCTAGACCCATTAGGCTAGACCCACCAGGACCTTCCTTGGGCCAGAGTGGCCCCTTGCTGGCCTGGACGAGCAGGAGGTTTGGTGAAACTTCTTCCGTGGGGATCTTGAGGAGCAGGAGAGGCCAGGGGCTGTTGGTTTCGTGGTGTCCATGGGTGGGGGGAAGACTAGGAGTCCCCCTTGCTGCAGCATCCCATGAGTCCCTGATGTCTTACTTTGCAGTCCAGCAACTTACTCTTCTCTGAGTACTTAGGATACTTGCTTAATGACCCTCACGTGTTGGGGCTAGGTGTAAGCGAGCTCTCTAGTGCTGAGGGCTGGCCCAGGGTTAGGACTTTTCACCCCTTGTCTCCCCTCTTCCTTCATCTCCTTCTCTTCCAACTCTCACCATTGATGACAGGCAGAGCTTCTCCCCAGTTTGCTTTGTTTTCTGTCCCCTCCAGGACAAGGCCATCTCTTCTCTGTAGGTCTATCTACTGGCCCTCACAATAATATAGATTTTCCTTCCATTCTCTGTTGGAGGGGCCTGGACCTGGAACTGGCTCATGACAATGGTAGTTGTGACCTTGATTCTCAAAAATTCTTGTCCAAGTTCATCCTCTTAAAAGAATAGGCATGGTTCAGACAATGGCTGGGATCTGCTCCAGTGACAGGTAAAGAGGTACCTTGATTCACTGTGGATTCAGAATTCCTGGAGACACGTTGCTCTGGACTTTAGGCCCACATCTGGCCATGCAATGGCTGCATTTCTGTCTGGCATAAAGATGGAGCTTACATCCCATCCATAAATGTGTGTGCACATATATGTATTCCTTAGTAGAAAATTCTTTTAGGATGGAAATAACTCCCAGCAGTGATGTAATGCAGTAACACATTTAAGCAGCATTTTATGCTTCTCAGCTGTCTTAAATATTAGAAAAGAAAATATTAAAAAAGAGAATATACAGCCTAACTTTTGAAAGACGTTACTTGGAATGTGGACAGATTTCACTTGCCTGGCTATGTCACCTCCAAAGAGGAGGCGCTGACTCACCATTTTGATGGTGCTGAAGGACAGGGAATTCAAAGCCTTTTGGGCGTGCTGAGTCATAGGGTGATTCTGGTTTAAACTGGTTACTCTGAGGGAGGAAGGAGGAGAGGGGGTCTGTGTGACCGCCCCCCCGGGGGGGTGCCTCTGCTAATTCTACATTTCATGGAGCCATGGGCAGCAGCTGTGGAAGATCAGGGGTGTAAATCAGAAAGGGAATCCTAGCAATGCACAGGGAGCCACTATGCCACCTCAAATCTTCCCCTGAGAAGAAGGTGACACTGATTTGGTGTATCTATTTTCTTAAATCTGTGTCGCGCGCTGTCCCTTGAACGAGAGCACACAACACCGGCACGGCAATCCAAGCTCTTTATTGTTCCCGTTCACAGCAACCGAAGCCTCTACACGTCCGCTCAGCCGCGGCTCACTACTTGTGCTTTCTCCGGATCAGGGAGGCGCGAGTATATATGTAACACGTAAACCAATCAGGGCAAGGCAGATTCAGACAGGGGATAGGTTGGCGTCACCAGTAGCTGGGCAAGGTTGATAACAAGGAAGGCTGTTTACAAAGTATAGCAGTCAGGAAGCAGGAAATGGGCGCCATCTTAATAACATGGCTTGGGCGCGGCCCCCAACAAATCTGAACACTAACTTTGAGGTCTCTACAGATTTCTTTTCTTTTTTTGCAGAACCAGGGATTGAACTCAGGCTCTTGCACTTGCTTAGTCTACTGAGCCATCTCCCCGGCCCCTCTATAGATTTCTTGTTTTAAGATGACGTCAACTAACTTGGACTACTTCTTGTAATGGGAGTTGAACCAGTTTTCAGTTTTATCTGGTTACAAATCAGTAGAAGGGCTTCATTGATCCATTAATTCACTGATAATTGAGCAACTCATTCACTTGTGTGGTTACTGTCCCTTGATGAGCACTTATTATTAACAGAATGCTCTCTTAATGTCCAAGGTATCCAGTATGTGACAAAGACTGGGAGCTCCTGGAGAGGTCATGACTTTAGCCAGTGGAAGGTATTGGCGTGGTGCATATCCTGGTGGGCAACATAGGGGTAAAGGATCTCTGGTGGGCAACATAGGGGTAAGGGAGAACTGGGCCACCCTTCACCAACTTTGCCCAGTAAGCCCTAAAGTCCCTGTCCTTTCCTTCTTTTGACGGCGCCTGCTAAGATCACACAGGCCACACCCTTGGCAGGGCAGTGTGCAGCGGACACAATGAAAAAGATTTGTCCTGGAGAGGAAAGCAGTGTCCTCACAGGCTGCAGAGCCACATGGGGTGCCTTTCCTCATGGACAAACAAGCCCAACGCTCTGAACAATGAGGCTGGTAGATGCTCAGGCTTCCTGAGACAGATATGTTCAGCAGAGTGCCCAGACCTGCCAGAGCTGGTCCCCCGGGCCTGGCAGAGAGTGGTGGGTTCTTGGGTGTACACAGAGAATGATCCCACAGGGGCCCTGCATGTCTTCTTCCTAACTGGGTCTCTGTGTTTGAGTATCCTATTCCCTATGACTTGGACTAAAACTAGAGAAACACCAAGATGTAGGGAGAAAGGAAGGAAGTTTGGGGAAGTCTGAGGTATATATACTGCTCTGTGGTTTCTCTGGGTAATTTTTAGAACAGACAAAAATTAGGCATGTTGGATTTGGCTGTTTTTCCTCAGAAGACAGAAGTCCAAAGCCCACTGCTTTCTGACTACAGGAAGAGCCTGAGGAGAGCCCAGGAGGCAGATGCATGATATTTCTGGGCTTTACCTATTGCAAGGGAGGAACAGAGGTCCTCAGTTTGTCCCCATGACCTGCACAGAGCCAGACACACTCCAGGCATTTGAAAGTGTGTGGTGATTATACAGCAAATAATATCACCTTTTCTACAGCGACGTTTTCCCAGAGTTGTAGGTAGACCTCACCGTCTCCTCTGCTCAAGGGAATCAGAACACACTATACCCACTATTCCAGAGTTAAGCCCTGCTCTGGCATGGCACGGGGACAGGTGACAGGTAGACAGCCCTGAGCTGAACCTGTGACATAGGGCAGCATGCTTCCTGGGGCTTGTAGGACAAAAAGTTAGGAAGTGGCAGTGCTGAGCATGGCGAGGCTAGGCCCCGCACACTGCCAGGTAAATCTGCCATCTTAGCACCTTTCACAGCTCAGGTCTTTCTCAAGGTGTTTGGTGGCCTGAAACAAACTTCTGCCTTGGAGGCAAACCCAGCCCATGAATATTTGGGATTAATTATCTCTCCTTCATTTGAGCCCAACAACATCTGCAACGTATAAAAAAGGGATTCATTCTGCACAGCCTTCAGTCTCCTCCTCCTCCTGCCTGGGAGCTCAGGGTCTTCCCTGCTTGCCTCTCACACTTCCCCTCAACAAGTGCCTCACTATGAATGGACAAACATGCAAGACTCCTGGAGGCAGGAGTCTGGGCTTCTCTGGCCACTCTGCTATGGTCTCTGGTGGCAGCAGAATGAGCTGTGTGGCCCGAACTGGAGGGTTTGGTGGGGCCTGCAGGTTCTGGAGTGGAGCAGGTGGCTTTGGCAGTCACAGCCTGTATAACCTTGGTGGCAAAAAGAGCATCTTGATCAGTGTGGCATCTGGTGGCTCCAGGGCTGGTAGATTTGGTGGAGGGTACAGCAGCCTTGGTAGTAGCTTTGGGGGTAGCTATGGAGGTGCTCTTGGGGATGGCTATGGAGGCAGCTTTGGCAGTGGCTTTGGTGGTAACAGGGGAATGGGAAGTGGCTTTGGTGGAGCTGGTGGCTTTGGAGATGCTGGTGGTTTTAGTGGTCTTGGTGGCTTTGGGGGGCCTGGTGGTTTTGGCCCTGGTTGTTTCCCTGGGGGAATCCAGGAAGTTACTCTCAATCAGAGCCTCCTTCAGCCCCTCAATGTAGAGATTGACTCCCAAATTGGGCAAGTAAAGGCCCAGGAGCGCGAGCAGATCAAGACTGAACAACAAGTTTGCTTCCTTCATCGACAAGGTAATGTCCCTGGTTGGGCCCCCAATTCTAATCCAGGGACTTTGAACTTAACCTTTAGACAAAGTGTTAAAATATGTTCTGCATGAACAAAGCTAGACAGTGAGGAGGTGGGCGACGGTCTGGGAAGGTACTTACCTCTGGGTGATGAGCTTGTCTTCATGGTCAAGTGGCACACATGCAGAAAGAAAATGGTCCCTTTTGGATCCAAACACCACCATGCCCTCCTTCTCTGAAACTCTGCTCAAGTCCCCCACCTGTTGCCTTGCCTAGGCCGAGGCTGGGAGAACTGGCAGCCCAGGACAAAGGCCATGACCATGGCAAGAAAAGGTCTGATCTTGACCCAGAAACATGAGTTGTCCTCTAAGGCTTTCTGTAAGGCCAGGCCCTGGAGAAGGTACTAAAGAGGCTTAAGCAGAACCTGAGTCTCAGGGTCTATGTGAAGAGGATGACTTCTGTTGCATACACTCCACTCAGGAAAAGAAGGGTGCTCATTGGCCTTCACCAGACCTGAGCATCTCAGATGGGGCTGTGTCCCCCATCAGGTTCAAGAGCAGTGTTACGCTGCCTAGGCTCTGCAGTGTCAGTTCCCAGAGACTTACAGCCTTTGAGAGGTGGCAGAGTCCCTGGAGTCTTAGGTGGAGTGGTGCTACTGGGCTTCTTGTACATTTCTGCAGAATGTACTGCATTTTGGGAAGGTGTGCTCGAGGCTGAGGTCCCCTGGAGCAGCAAGCAGTCTTCACAAGTCTGCATTTAGGCAGGACTCTTTTTTTTTTTTTTCTTTTCTTTTCTCTCCCTGTCTCTCTTTTCTTTGTAACTTTCCAAGCCATGCTGGCTCCTCAGGGCCGACTCACTCCTCAGGGCTGGTTCCTCCAAAGCTGTTGTCAGATCTGCTCTAGGACTCTGTGTGGGGAAGCAGGAGATACAGGCATCCAGACCTGCCTGGGCTAAGGAGGGACTCCTCTCCCTGCTCCCTGCAGTGCTGCCTGACGCTTCTCTTCCACTGTGCTGCAGGTGCACTTCCTGGAGCAACAGAACAAGGTTCTGGAGACTAAGTGGGAGCTGCTCCAGCAGCAGGGCACCAGTGCCGCCACTGGCACAAACAGCTTTGAGCCTTTTTTTGAGAACTGTTAGCCACTTGCGGCATTACCTGGATGGGTTCCTTGGGGAGAGAGTCTACCTGGACTCAGAGCTGAGGAGCACACAGGACCTGGTGGAGGACTTCAAGAAGAAGTGAGAGAAAGGGAAGGAGGGGGAGACGTCCTGAGTTGCCCTTCTCAGAATTTTCCCATCTATGACCCTCCCATCTGCCTGGCAGTTGTGTCACCTGGGCTGTTATCTCCTCTCTCTGTAACTTTCCAAGCCATGCTGGCTCCTCAGGGCTGACTTGCTGTCCTGACCACAGTCCCTGAAGCTGCAGCAGGAGCTGTTTTCAGATCTGTCTTGCAGGACAGTTGGGTAGTTAGGTCCCCCTTGCCTGTCCATCTCCAAGCATAGTCTTTACAAATGAACTTTGGCAAGAGGCAAGAGTTTCAAGTTGAAGCATTTCCTCTTTAGCCAAACTGGAGAAGATTCTGGTCCTATGGTTCTGAAAGATTCTGGGGTAACTTGCGGTAGAGTGAATAACCACCCTCAGGCTGGGACTGAGGTTTTCTTGAAATGTGGGACTTTTAGTGTGAAAATCAGGATAGCTTTCCAGGGCATCTGGGGTGGCTGGTCTCCCTAAATAGCAGGGAGCTGGGAAAGAAGATGTATTCATTAAAGAGAGGGGGATAAAAGCACATAGGTGGGGCCAGCCAAATAGCTCAGTGGATTAAAGTGCATGCAAGTGTGCACAAGGGCCAGGGATTTGATCCCCGGGCCTGCTGTGCTAGCCCCACCCCCAGGGTGCCCTGAGATGGCAATTGAGACTGGGCATGGTGGCGCACACCTGTAATCCCAGCTCTTCGGAGGCTGTAAACAGGTGAATCACTATGAGTCCAATCTAGTAGTGAGATCCTGAACATCCTGTAGTCCCTTCCCTAAAATACAAAAACAAACAAGCAAGCAAACAAACAAAAAACTCAGGTAAGTGAAAAAACTCCAGATGAGTGGAACAGATAAATTTCTGGAGTTTCAGAGAAAAGTGGTATTTATGGGTACCTCAACACCAAACTCAGCCATTTCTTTTTAACTTCTATAGATATGAGGATGAAATAAACAAATGTACAGAGGCTGAGAATGAATTTGTGACCCTGAAGAAGGTAAGGAAATGTGTGAGGCTCCTGGGCTTGTAGTGGCAGTTTCCCAGTGGGGTTGGGCATCTCACTACCCATTGCCCAGGGGCTGTCTTGTCCAGGTCCTTGGAGCAATAAACAGAAGCAGCTGCTTCTTAGCTTGGAAGATCCCTAAGAGTTAGTCCATTGGTTTTTCAATTTTGAGTAGACTGGACTCACAAATCTCCGTGAGACAGGCATTTCTTCTTTCTGTACACAAGCACCGTTCCCAGCTCTGGTCCCTCAGACTCCCTTGATACAGTATGTTGTTTGTTCCTTGGAGGAAAGGAGGCCTTATGTTCCTGTATTTCTCAGGATTTGGATGCAGCCTACATGAACAAGATGGAGCTTCAGGCCAAGATGGACGTCCTGGTAGATGAGACCAACTTCCTGAGGACCCTCCATGATGTAGTGAGGAAATTTTCTACCAAGCATGGAGAAAGAAGGAGGGAGAGATGTTTTCAGATGTGAGGTTGGGTATTTTGGTCAGCTTAGAGGTGATGCCCCTTGGTGGGAGTTCTTCATATACGCTGTAGACACCCAGTACATTTAGAGGTGACACTCAGTGAGTGAGGTTGTTGATCAGAAGTTTTTCTAGGCCTCTAGAATAGTCTCCCTCTGTGTTGGCAGGAGCTTTCTCAGCTGCAAAGCCATGTCAGTGACATGTCTGTGATCCTATCTATGGACAATAATCATGACCTGGACCTGGACAGCATCATTGCTGAGGTCCGTGGTCAGTATGAGGACATCACTCAGAGGAGCAAGGCCGAGGCTGAGGCACTATACCAGACTAAGGTGGGTACAAAGTAACCTCTGAGAGGATCCGTCAGCCTAGGAGGCTCTGTCCTGTGGGACTGCTGAGTGGTGAGTTCCCAGGGACTCCTTGTGATTCTGCCCTTTGGAGACAGCCCTCTAATGATTGTTCAGCTGAAGAATGTCTTGTCTCCTGTTTGCATTACCCCACTGCCAGGCCATGTGGGATTAATTCTTGCCTGCTGAAGGCACACAGGGCAGAGGACTCTTCTGTCACAACATTCCACATGTCCTCTTTCCTACTGAGACACAATTCAATACCATTCTAACAAATGCTTACTAAGAATGTCAAAGTTTGGTGAGTGGTGTTGGACAGTACAGAAAGAAGGCAGGCAAAGCCACAACAATAATGTCGCATCTTCCTTTTGATTTTCTAGTTGGGGGAGCTACAGACTACAGCCAGCAGGCATGGCAATGACCTGTGGAGCACCAAGAGTGAGATCTAGGAGCTCAACAGGATGATCCAGAGGCTGCGGGCAGAGATTGAGAATATCAAGAAGCAGGTGGAATGGCCATGTACACTGGTACCTGGGCTGCTCAGTAGGGAATAGGGGTGACAGCCTCAGAGCTCCAAGCCAGACTTCTTGAGGTCATCTCATGTAGCACTGGAATCTGAGATGTTCAAAGACCAGGCCAGTCTATATGGCTGTCTAACCTTCAGGGAATATTTCCTCAGTGGACACAAGATGAGGTGCTAGCTGGAGGGGTAATATTCTCTGACTTGAAGGTGGGATAATTCTTCCCAAGGTGCAAAAGATTTGGGGCCCTATTGCTGGCCTTATCCCACCTATCTCCCCTGTCCCAGATTGCCAGTCTGCAGGAGTCCATCGCAGATGCTGAGCAGCATGGGGAGATGGTCTTTCAGGACGCCAACACCAAGCTTCAAGACTGACGGGCTGCTTTACAGCTGGCCAAGGATGACCTGGCCAGGATGCTGTGCAAGTACCAGGAGCTCATGAATGTCAAGCTGGCTTTGGACGTGGAGATCACCATCTACTGCAAGCTTCTGGAGGGCGAGGAATACAGGTGGGTCACTAGTCTCATGATCCTGACCCATGTCACATGCTAAGGGCCAGATAAGTGGCCAAGTAAATGGGGAAGTGGTCGTGCTGAAAAGAGAGGCCTTCACCTTCCACAATCCTTGCAGGGAAGCATTGGTTTCTATCAGGCCTCTCATTCCCGATTGCCCAAGAGTGTTCGAGTAGTATGACCCAGAGTATAGTGTTTGTATGATCCAGAGCAGGGTGGATAAAGCTCACTGACCTGCCCAGCTTCTGAGGTGCAGGCTGTAGACATGCTTTGTGATAGCACCGTGTTCTTCTTGTTTTCTCAAATAGGATGTCTGGAGAGCACCAGAGTACCATCAGCGTCTGTAAGTGGCCATAGCAACCATGCCAACAATCTCAGATATCTGTATTTGTAGGGAAGGAGCAACTAATTAAGGGCATATTCCTGTGAAAATTGGAGTGTTCTTGTGGGGAGGGAAGGGGAGCACATTGACTTTTGCAGCTGTTTGGGCTTTAGAACACGCTTAACAGGAGTAGAATGCCAGTGAGAAGTATCTGATAGGAGTCCTCTAATTGAGGTAACATTCAAACACTGGATGATCTCCATGTGGTCTTCAAGAGTTGCCCATATGTAGAAGGAACCACTGGGTCATTCTGAATGACTGGTGACATTAGAGTGCCCCCAGGTATCATCAGGTGCAGAGTTGCCCCGTCATGCCCCAACTTCCTCTCCTAATGGTACAATAACTAGTTACAACAAGGTGGTGTGGGCACTGGGGCACTGATGGATGTCTTTTTCTCCTCCCAGTTTTGGTCAACAGCAGTAGCACAATTTTGGGCTTGGCAGGCAGTTATGGGGGCAATTATGGTGGTGGCTTCAGTGTAGGAGGCACTGACACAAGCAGTGGCTTTGGCTTGGGAGATGGCAGTGGATTTGGTGGCAGCAGCAGTTTCAGTGGTGGCAGTTGCCTTGGATCTGGCTCTGTGGGTCACAGTGCAGTCAGTGGTGGGGGTTTCAGTTCAGGAGGCAACCAGGGTGGTACTGTCAAGTTCTCCCAATCCTCCCACCACTACTCCAGATAAAGATCATACAGAATGTTCACCGGCGTCTCAGCCACCTCAGCACCGCCCTCTCTACCCACTCCTCCCAATGTCATGGCACCTCTGCCCCTAAGGGTGTGGCTCTTGGGCTGGAGGGTTGGGGCTCTTGCTTTCTGCTTGGGTTCCTGGCTGAGCCTAGTCACAAGGATTTCAAGTTTTCCTCTCTATGGCTCCAGCCTATGACTGTGATTATCCAGGTGTGGCAGAAGCTGCCACTTCCTGCTGTCCTTGGGATTCTCCCCATCCTGAGAGTCACCCCATTCCCCGTGTATATAACATGCAGTTTCTTCTGCCCACCTGCTCTATTGCCAATAAAATGCACTTTGTCTTATGCGAGGCCTCTGAGTATTCTGTCCACATCCATCTCCCCACTGGATGAAGACTTCTGGTCATCTCTCTGGGCCAGTGTCTTTTGTGTCTCCCACATGGGCTCCATGACCCAGAGCAGCTGGAGCACTTCTGCACCAAAACAGGACTGTTCCTCTTCACCACTCATGGGATGAGATTTATTATTTATTTATTTATTTATTTATTTATTTATTTATTTATTTATAGGAACCGGGGATTGAACTCAGATCCTTGTGTTTGCCAGTCAAGCGCTTATCCTACTGAGCCATCTCCCCGGCCCCCTTTTTTTTCTTTTTCTT
>NW_004524669.1:4961802-5041462 GCF_000260255.1 Octodon degus | reverse complement strand
TCATTCATTTGGGGAAAGTCAAAGGGCACCAGGGACAGAGCTTTTCCTTTGGTGTGGGTCCCCCCCTCTACCTGGCATCCTGAAAGGGTTTCCTCATCAAGGTGCACTGGGACAGCTTCTAGAAGCTGAAGGCTGCAGGATTTCCCTGGAGCAGCCTACTCAATGTCTGACCCATCTTGGACACTGTTGCATGCACTCTGGGCCTCAAGGAGTGCACCAAGCACAGAGGCTCTATCGTCCTGCTTCTTCTCTGTACCAAAAAGCCCTGTCCAATGTTAGCTGGCCTTAGAAAAGCTGCCCAAAAGGCCATGGCTGACGGGGACTCAGGAGCAGGAAGTCTAAGGCCTTCATTCCTACTGAGAGCTGGGGAGACTCACCTTAGGGTCCTTTGATATATGAACACCTGAAGCAGGAGGAGAGCCAAGCAACCAGAGTTTAGAGATGCCCCGTGGCTCAGGTATCCAGAGAACACACACGCTGTAGACAGAAATGTTCAAGCAGACCAGGGAAGCAACATTTACAGACTGGGCCAAAGCTGAATTCATTTCCAAGGTGGGAAAGTGCAGTTAGACAAGGCAAGCCTGCACCTGGGAGCTGGGGAAATTTGGGGTAGAAATCTAGCTCTGGATCCACTCTGATGACCCACCGAGACTTATTGGTGCAGGGAGTTCATAGCTAATGCCTCATGTTTGAGCAGGAATGCATCCTTTCTGACTGGTTATTGCTCTGTGGAAAGCAGACAGGAGTCAGAGGTGGGGAGACCTCATGCCTAACCCTTTTCAAAGTAGGCCCTGTGGGAATATGCCAGGCCATGGATGGGCCAGCTGGTTCACTTTGGACAGTCATTATTCATAAATTTCTTCCATCCTTTGTTCATTAATCTGTCTATGTTTCTTCCTTTGAGACAGAGTCTTGCTATGTAGTTCAGGTTAGTCTTAAACACTACATAGCCCAGGCTGGCCTTTTTCTCACTGTGATCCCACTGCTGCAGTCTATTTCCTTGTCTCCTTTTTCTCCCTTTACTACTCCTCTGTTTCCCCTCCTCCTCCTTCTTATACATCTCTGTGCCTCTCTTATTCCCTCCCTCTTTTCCTCCTCCTCTTTGTGGTGGTAGGGACTAAGGCAAGCGCTCCACCACTGAGCCACATCCCTGGCTTCTATTAAGCTTTTGTTCTCTGTCTGGTACTGAGTTAAATTCTGGAAATAAATGGGTGAGCAAAGCCCAAATGTTGCCCTGCTCTCACTTTAGTAAGGGAGCCTAACAACAAAAGAGAGAATAAATAAATGAATAATAAATTTATGTTGTAGTGAGAATATAAAAAAAAAAAGGAACTGGAGTTGGGGTGAACAAATGATAAAATTGTCAACCGAGGGGAAGGAAAAGGAAGGCTCAACCCTGATCTCCAGCTTCCCACTGTGAACACTGAAGGAGACAGTGGTACAGCCCCTTGTTATGACACAGTGGAACTCATTTGTACCCCCAACAGTTCCCTGCCTGGTGACTTCCTCCTGCCTGCCCTCACCACTGGAAAGAATGCTCAAAAGACCACCTTTCTCTTTCAAGAGTTGTGACTGACTGGCTCACAGGTCTCTCAATGTAGAGGAGACCACTAAGGTGTGCGCGCGTGCTGTGTGTGTGTGTGTGTGTGTGTGTGTGTGTGTGTGCGTGTGCTTGCATGCACACATGACAGGGCTGGAGGGTGAATGAGCGTGAAGAAGAATGGCAGGCACTATGCTTTAGTCAGCTGGAGCTGTGTGGGAGCCACCTGAAGGACACAGCCAGGCCACAGCTGGAGATGGGAGTGTGGCTCAGAAGGGAGGCTTGCCAGATTGGACCCACATGTGGACATCATCAGCTTTCAGATGGTAAAGGGTCCTCATAAAATCATGGAGACTGATGAGTTCTTCACAAAGAGAATAAAGAAAAGAGGTCCCAGGCTGAGATCCAAGAGCCAACCACCTAGAGTCAGGAAAGGAGGATGGTCAACCAGGCAACAATCAGGGCCGAGGTTCTAGGAACACTGTTCCTGGTGGCAAGTCTCACATTCAGACAGTTCCCTCTGTCCTTTTCTGTTCTTCTCCAGGCTCTAACCTACATCCACTGGCCTATATTTTTGTGGGGCTTCATAGGAGACCCCACCATCAAGGTACCTTCCAGTGATTGGGTTTTGGGGAGCAAACCTCTTAAGGGAGGGCTTGGATCAGGAGGAATGGGTGGTGGAGGGGTTGTGTCTTGGAGGTGTCATTTCCCAGAGGGACGGCTAAGGCCGAAGACCTTGCTCTCAAGACCTGAGACTGAAGGAGTTAAGTCCATGCTTGGCTGTATATTCTCAGCCCAGTTCTGACCATTTCTAATCCAAGCCAAAAATGTTTTCAGAGCTCTTTCCTATTAGAGTGGTCCTTTTGTTTTTTTTACTTTTGCCTAGGCATTTATACCATTTCTTTGGGCTATTCTATGTTGACTTTCCAGGTGCTTGTAAGTTGGTGGACTGAGGCTTGCTTTCTTTACTTGACAAGACCTTTTGTTCTTGGAGTATGGAGTTGGGGGTGCTGTGCAGTCTGTCCACTCATTTCCTGTCCTCTTAGACATATTTTCCAATATGATTTTTGGAGTTAGATAACTTGATGCTTGGGGCCTAACCTGAGATTTGGGGCCACAGGTCAATGGTCAAGCATTTCTTTTGGGGCTGGGAGATAGCTCAGCGGTTTAAGTACCTGCCTGTAAAGTACAATGATCTGGGTTTGATCCTCGGTACTACATACCATGTCAGCCATGGAAACCAGGCATGGTGGTGCATTCCTGTAATCCCGGCACTGGGGAGGCTGAGACAGGAGGATCATTGTGAGCCCAAGCTGCATAGTGAGACTCTGTACCAAGTAAATAAATAAATAAAAAAAAGATAAAATAATTTCTTTCATGCTTTTTGCTCTGCTCCCCATCCCTCTTTCTTGACTGTGGAGTGGCACATCCTCTTGTTATGTCACAGTGGAACTAATCTACCCTCAATAATGCTGTGTCTGGTTACCCTTTGCCCCCATGGAAGGAACACTCAAATGGCCACCTTCCTCTTCCAAGAGCTGTGACTCACTGGTTTGCATGTCCTTGGGGGAGACATGGAGGAGACTGGGTTTGTTTGTAGATTTCAGGCTATTTCACTTTGTTTTCTGGGATTCAGGCTGCGGGTCAGAGCAAGCAGTGGCAGTGCTGGTGACACATCCACAGATGGCGCATGGGAATGGGAATGGTTTCCCATGAGAATTTAAAAGCAGATCAGCACCTAACTGCATAATCCAGACCTGATTGCTGCTGTTGAAGGTTTGGATGGAAAATTTTGGGTAATCTGGAGGCAAATCTCCACAGGACTCTTGTCAGTTTTGCCTGAGGCTGGGTGGCAGTGTGTTAATCAATCGTCAGAAAATGCATCTCCATGTCCCTGTCCCTCTGCTTTCTCTGCTGATGAAATCCAGACATGTGGACACCTCGCAGTACTCCTTGGCTGGCTAAGAAAACTCAGCTCTGAAAACATATTTTGTCTCTATCTCTTACAAACCACTTTGGTGTACAAAAGACACAATTTGCACATCACTGTCATGCTTAAGAGCAAGCTAAGGGGCCAGAGAGATGGCTCAGTGGAATAAGTGCTTCCCCGGCAAGCACAAGGGCCTGAGTTCAATCCCTGGTTCCACAAAAAAAAAGAAAAGAAAAGAAAAAAAAAGAGCAAGCTAATCACCACCAGGCCTTGTGGTCCTGGCTGAAGGCTGGGAGCTGATGCTCCTAGGAAACCACTGATGGAGGTGGGGTGGGAGCAGTGTGATACCTTTGGAATCTGCAGTGACATGACCACATGGTGACAGCTCCATTCCTCACTGAGAAGACAGTGGCAGGAAAAGATGGCTGCAGATGACAATACAACTCTGGTTGTGCCTGGCTGTTTTGGCACACAACTGTAGTCCTGGCACCCAGAGATGGAGGCAGGAACATCACAAATTTGAGCCCACCATGGGAAATTAGGCACCTTAGTGAGACCTTATTTCAAAATAAAAAGTAAAAATAAAAAAAGGACTGGGGATGTAGCTCAATATGAGGGCCATAGTTGGTTTCCAGTACCACCGCAACCAAAACAAAAAACAAAAATCAAAATCAAAATCAAATTGAAAGAAAAACAAACAAAGAACTGTTGAGGGGCTAGAGATATAGCTTAGTGGTTAGGCTCCTGCCTGGCAAATATGAGGTCTTGAGTTTGATTCCTGGTTTAAAAAAATGAAAAAGAACGTGGTTCTGGGTAGGGATGATTCTGCCCCTTCTGCCAACATACAGCAAAGACTGGTGCTATTTTGGCTACGACAGCTGGAGCAGTGACATACATCTTGAAGGCAGAGCCTTAAACAGTACAAAACATCTTGCAATGCACAGGGCTGCAGCAAGAGGTCATCGAGGTGCCCACCGTGGTGCTGCTGAGAACTGCCCACCAAAGCAAGAGGCTACCCCACTCCCCATTCTCTCTCTAGCAAGGAGAGATCCTTCTGGAATTAAGAGTTTGTTGTAAAAATGAGCATTTTTATTTTTTATTTTGGACAAAGCCATCGAAGCCATCAAAGCCAGGAACGTGTTGTGGCTTTAGGTGGAGATTTTCAAGACCTGAGAAAATAACCCTGGATGAGTGTGCAGGTGGTTCTGGTGCACCTGTGGGTTTATGCTGGCATGAATTTGATCCTCTGGTCCCTTTGCTAGAAATTCTCACTCCACCTTCCATCACTTATTCCTCCTTAGAGATTACTTAGGGCGGCCTCCCAATGCCCCCTCACTCCTGTGGTACTAAATGCCTGCTGCCTGATCTCCCAGGATTGCTTGCTCCCTTTGATCATGTGTCCTGCTCTCTCATAATGATCAGCTGCTGCGTCTGTTCTCCACATCAGGATGGAAGTGACCTGAAGGGACATGGTTGCACCACACTCATTCTGGTGCCCATCTGTGACCAGATGGAGCCTAGAACCTTGCAGGGACTGTGGCTTTCCCTGAGCTAATGAGGTTTGCAAAAGTTCAGGGTGGACTGCTGTCCTGATATAGTTAACAAAACCAACATGATTAAATAACTAAGTTTTGTTACTGATGTAAGTCATACACTGCAATTTTGCATGTCATCTCATTTAATCCTTACAACTGCCATAGGAGGCAGGTAGTAATTAGCTTCATTTTTCTAGTTGAGGGTACTGGGCCTTAGAGAGTCAGAGTGACATGCCTGATGGGGAGGGCAGATCTCGGCCTCAAGTCCAAAGCCTAAGCGTGTAGCCACTGTGCTAGGCTGCTGAACATGCGGGCTTAGCCAGCCTCTCCTTGGCCTGTAGGTCATCGTCTCTGGTATGCTCTTTACTTCTGGCATGTGGCATTAACAGCTCTCTGGAGTAAAGAGGAGCTGTAAGCCAAACCTGAAGCTCATACATGAGCAGGAGAGGTTCCCCAGCAGAGGCCTGTGAAGGTCGATGGGACACTTTCAGCACCCCACACCTCTGACCTCCAGCTGCAAGAGTAGGAGACACTGAAGGAGGAAGGAAGTACCTTAACAATAATGGGTGTTTCGGGGAGTTCATAAGGTTTAAATCTATTTTAATTGACACAAGTTGACACTTCAAGGCAGGGCCGACCTTCCTGTATTGGGGGGGGGTCTTTGTCAAAATGGATCTTTCAGGCTGAGATGATGCATTCTGGCTTGCTGAGATCCACACAGAAATAGGAAGTTTCTGTAGACTTATGACAGTCTGATTAAAACCTCTTCTTACTAAGCTAATTGACTTGGGCAAGCTAATGAATCTCATGTCCTTAGCTGTAAAATTGAATGAAAATTAAACCTTGTGGAATTTTATGACAATTAGAAATGATAGCTGTCAACAGCCTAGGCCAGTGACTTGTATACGGCGGGTGCTCCATCAATGGCAAATGTTTTTATACTTTTGCACAGATAGGTGATAAAAGTAAATATCTGAGAAGGGAAATTTAATTTCACTTGGAAGTTATCTGGTACACCATGCCACACAGGCCCCAGAACTCCACGTGCTTGTGCTGGCCCCAAAACTGGGCATGGTGGTGCATGCCTGTAATCCCAGTGCTGGGGAGGCTGAGACAGGAGGATCACTATGAATCTGAGTTGTGTAGTGAGACTTTGTTACCAAATAAATGAATGAATGAATAAATAATAATAATAATAATATTTTTTTAAAAGTAAGACATCAATGTTGCATTGATCTTAAACTGGACTACCTCTCAGAACTCCTCCCCACTCTGGCCACAGAATTGCTACTTATGAGGAAGTCTTCATACCTCAACATCATCATCCCAAGGGCTCCGCATGCCAAGCCTCTGCACTGTGTGAAGGCTTTCCAACATTACCTCCAATAGTCCCCACTGTCTCCCTGTGAGGAGGCTATGCTAATTCCAGTTTTCCAAATGGAAAATTTAGAGTCAGAAAGTAAACTCGCCTGATGTTGTGCACCTGGAGAGCAGCAAGGCTGAGACTTACCCACAGGCCTGTCTACCTCCGAGACCTCCATATTTCCTCCTCCCCCAACTGCATGGGAAGAGGGAGAAGAGGCATCCATTCGAGTTCCAGAAAACCCAGTATGCTGATGATTTCCTAAAAGACCCAGCCCAGTCCATGCTGGTGAGAGTGGCTATGAGTGTTGGTCTTTGAGAACCTGTACCCCTACTTCCTAGTGCCCCACTGTTCTTCTCTACTTCTTCAAGGCCAGACTACAGTCTGCTCTCAGTTTCCTGCTGCTTCACTTGCACAAGTTCTCTACAGGGGTGAGGCACACATTGATCCTATGCCTACACATCCCTTCTGGCCTCTGTGTCATTCTTATATGTTCTGGGTGGGTAGCTGGACTAGTGTCTATATTCAACAGCACGCTAGTAGAGTTAAGACAGAAAGATTTGTTAAGTTTGTCTGGGAGGCTTGGCTTAAACAAAGACAAGAAGATTATTTCCTATAGGATTTTTTTTTTTTTTGAGACAGGGTCTTGCCGTGTAGTTCAGGCTGGCTCATGATGTAGCAACTCAGGCTGGCCTCAAACTTGCCTCAGCCTCCTGAGTGCTGGGATTACAGGTGTACACCACCACATTGGGCCTCCTGCAGAATCTTTTTTTTTTTTTGTGGTACTGGGGATTGAATTCAGGACGTTGTGCTTGCCAGGTAAGCCCCTATTCTGCTGAGCTATATTCCCAGCCCCCCTCCTACAGGGCTTTTAAGGACTCTTAACATTCTTATGATTTTTTATTGAAATCCCAAGAGTCAGCAGGCCTATAATCCCAGCTCCCAGGAGTCTGAGGCAGGACAATCACAAATTAGAGCTTCTTGGGTAATTTAGTGAGACTCTGTCTCAAAACAAAAACAAGGACTGGCCAGATAGCTCAACAGATTAAAGCACCTGCTTAGGCAGACACAGGGGTTGGAGGTTTGATCCCTGGCCTGCTGTGCCAGCCCTGCTCTCAGGGCACACTGAGATGGCAAATGAGATTGGGTGCAGTGGCTGTGGGCCTGTAATCCCAGTGCTCGGGGAGCTGAAAACAAGAGAATCACTACAAGTCAGACCTTTGTAGTGAGACCTTGTAGACTCTGAACTAAATAAACAAAACAAACAAAACAAAAAACAACAACAAAAAAAATCCAATAAAACAAGGAATTCTTTGTTTCCCAGCAAGGAAACAAATTCAAGGTGAAGGTGAGGGTTTTGTGTCCAATTCTCACAGCAAAAAAATTCCCAAGACTGGATATAAAATTTTCATTTCCAAAATTTATTTGACAAAAATAGGATCTTTTAATCAAGGATATTTTGGGGATTAACAGTCTGGCTTAGACAAGTCCTAGAAGGGATCTTAAGAACAAGAAAAAGACTTTTGGGTGAGTTGAATTATTTGAAGGCAAAATTTGAACAAATTTTGTATGTTAATAGTTAAGGCTTAGAACAAGAGGATTTCATATACTTTGATGTTTACTTCTTTATAAAGCTTTAGCTATAAAGAGAGTTTACTCTATATGATAATGTATTGTTGCTATTTTCTGGCAAAGTAAAGTTATCTTAGTTGTTTATAGATTTTATTTCAACATGTTAAGAAGAAAAAAGAATATTAAGTTTTAGCCTAGGTGTAGCACAACCAGATTTCTTTCTTTCCTTTCCTTTTTCTTTCTTTCTTTTAGCAAATTAGTGGTCATCTTGTATGGGATCTGTGAATCTATGCGCATAAAGGAGCAGTGAGCAACGGCCTCTTCCCCTCAGGAAGTCTGGGTGGGGAAACAGTAGCCATCTCTCCACTTTGGCCTGAGGAGATGGCTACTGGTTCATGATTCATTTCTCCACTCACAACTACACTGTAGGCAACTCTTAAGCCTTCTTACTGCAGTTGAATACCAGAGAGCAATTTTGTTGGAGGAAATAATTTTAGTTGGTGACACTTTTCCTCGTTTTGTGGGTGGGGAAGTAAGAACCCAGAATGGTCAGCCACCTGGTAGTCTTCACACAGAATGTTTTGGCAGGTGAGGGATTAGTGCGCAGGCTGCTGGCAGCAGGCAACCCATTTAGACACCTCTGCAAGATCCTCCAGCCAACAGGAAACATTGCCAACCACGGTAACTCTGGGTGTTTCCCGAAGCTTCCTCAGCTGCTGAGAACTCCACCCTGACTTGTGAGGTAAGGAAATGAAGTGATGCTTTGGCAGGCTAAGGTGACACAAATGAGGAGAACTCAACCCCATGCTCATCACCTTTCTCCATCCCGCTTCTCCAGCACATGCCCAGGGGACAGCAATGAGCCACAGTGAGGGAGCTGCTACCCACTTCCTTGGTGCTAGAGCCCAGGAAGGGGAAGGGAATGGAAGATGCTGAGGTCTGTCCTTTCTTGCTTTGGACCCTCACCTTGGGCTTCAGGTGAGCCTGGCTCAGCATCCCTCCCCCAACAAGGGCACTTGAGCTGGGTTTAAAGAATTCCAAAGAGTATAAGTAAGACTTTACCAGGAGGGGCTGGGATCTAACGCTGGGTGGGAGTTAATATTTCAGACAACCTGACATAGAATCCACTCTGGGCACAGATAAGTTGACTTCAAATTCAAACATTTAGGGCCAGGGATATAGCTCAGTGGTACAGTGCTTGCTTTGCATGGGCAAGGCCCTGGGTTTGACATCCAGGACTGAAAAACAAACAAAACCCCCCAAACTTTACACATTTATGGTTGGATTGTATGTATTTAAATTGTGAAACAACCCTGTCCATAGGGTAGATGACTCCTTCTGCAAATAAGGGCAAAAGTCAAGTGCTGGCTCAAGGCCATCAAATGAGACCACTCGCTTTGAGGTCCTGAACAGTTTTCAGACAGATCATCTACCCTAGATTGTCTTGTCCAAAAACTATGCCAGAAGCATAAAATACTAGCTGTCAGTTTGAAAGGATTTCTGAAGACACAGCAGTCACCTCTTCTGTGGGGAATCTAAAGTCAGTCCCTTCTGAAGATTTCTACATAGATGACAACCAGAGTTTGTTCTTGTGTGGTGTGGCTGGGTGTGGAGGTGGGTTGCTGTGGGGATGGGGGACAGTCGAGTTCCTGGAGGTTAATTCAGTAATGCAGTAATTCATCTGTGTCCCTATTCTTCATTCAAAGGACTAGGGAGGGAACTGTGCGTAGACATTTATGTTTAGTCAATACATGTCTGTGGAGTGCCTGTCCGAAAGTAGGAGCTGGACAGATGGAATGTGTAGGACTCAGGCTCTTCCCTTGAGGAGCTTAGGGCCTAGAGGGGCACTGACCCCTGAACAGGGCCATAGTAGGGAAAGTCCAGGGTGTGGTAAGGAAATATAGACTCTGAGCACATAGAGCAAGGAGGAGACCCTTACCTACAGATCTCATCTTCAGATGAGTGGAGCTCTTGAGCTGACTCTGTTTGCCAGCTGAAGGGTTCTTCTTGCTTATGAACCTAGAAACCACTTCTGTTTGTCTAGGATGGTGGGCCCAGGGCTTGGCTTGAGACTCCTCTTTCGTACGTATCCTTCTGCCCATTCTATTTCACACTTGTGAGGCCCTCAGTTTCCCCAGGGACCAGACATATTGGTTCTACTTCAGCTTCTTTCTCATAAGCAGTATTTCTCAGCTCACTTCCAGGTCTGCTTAGCGAGGTCCTTTTGGCTGAAGTGGTGGCAGCATGGACCCTATGGGATCAGTATACCCCTCATCTCGTGATTCTCTCTGAAGAGTTGGGCACAGATGCCATGCCATAGGAACAATGACAGTTGGCTATTGGTAGAGCTCTTGGGCCTGGTGGCACCACAGGGAAGGACTCAGACCATCTGCAAGTGACTCCACGGCCCTCAACTTGTGTCATGGAGCTCAGTGGCTGTTAAACCCTAGGATCTAAAGTCAACTCATCTTGCTGAATCAGGTGATCTTTGGGTTCCCAAGGACCCTTGAGGAAATCACATGAAGGGAGGGAGGAGAGCTCCATCTTTTGTTAACTGAAGCATGTTTGGGTGATTAAGCTAAGAAAGCAAAGCCATTTTGGTCCAGAGGATTATCTTTGAGGTGTGCTGGGAACCAAGGAGTAACTTATTGCCTACAAGGCAAACCAAACCCAAGATGACTCTCAGATAATTGCTTGCCTTTCCTTCTGCCAAGCCAAATGTTCTGGAATATAAAGGCCACTCTCTTCTATTGGCCCTACACTGCCTTCAGCCTCAGCTCTTGCTAAAGGACCATTAGCCTATGTCCAAGATCCTCACCATGAACAGACAAGCCTGCAAGAAGTCCTTCAGTTGTGGGAGTCAGGGCTTCTCTGGACGCTCCTCTGTGGTCTCTGGAGGCAGCAGGATGAGCTGTGTGGCCCGAACTAGGGTGTCTGGTGGAGGGGCCTCTGGGTTCCGGAGTGGAGCAGGAGGTTTTGGCAGTCACAGCCTCTATAACCTGGGTGGCAACAAGAGCATCTCTATCAGTGTGGCAGCTGGTGGCTCCAGGGCTGGTAGCTTTGGTGGAGGGCACAGCAGCTGTAGCAGTGGCTTTGGGAGTGGCTTTGGTGGTAACAGGGGAATGGGAAATGGCTTTGGTGGAGCAGGTGGCTTTGGAGGTGCTGGTGGTTTTAGTGGTCTTGGTGGTTTTGGGGGGCCTGGTGGTTTTGGCCCTGGTTGCTTCTCTGGGGGAATCCAGGAAGTGACTGTCAACCAGAGCCTCCTTCAGCCCCTCAATGTGGAGATTGACCCACAAATTGGGCAAGTAAAGGCCCAGGAGTGGGAGCAGATCAAGACTCTGAACAACAAGTTTGCTTCCTTCATCGACAAGGTGAGGACAACCCGAGAGCTGTAGTGGAGGCTTGGGCTACCCAGAGGCTTGGCAAGGGAAGAGGCCAGTGGTGGCTGGCAGCTTGGCTGCAGGAGTGCTGTATCTTGGCTTTGCTCCTCTCAGAACAATGAGCACATTTCTTTTGTCCTTTGGATTATTTTTCATCTGTGAAATGTGGGAAGGATTCCTGTTCTTAACTTCCCACTAGAGATGAGATGAGGCAAACATGCTCTTAGCACTCAGAAGGTGAGAGTCCAAGCAAGCTCTTAGTACTCAGAAGAATGGGGTCATAGCCACAAAATCGGTAGAGTTCACTTTCATTTCTTGTTGAGATGCAATTTCTTGCTATCCCAAAATAGCTGGTAATCAATCTTGTGTCCATACAAATCTCAAATCCCAGGCTGCCCCTCCGTGATATTCCTTGGCAGATGGCTTACCTCCTGAGTGACACTGTGCTTCACCCATGTTATACTGAGTGGTCCATGCTAGGGCCGAGAAGCATGTGTGTGCTCAGGGGAGTGAGTGAACCAGGAGTGAAGTGGACCTCGGTTAGCTGCAAGCTGAGTATATGGAAAGAGGTCTTGTGTGAAACATCTAAGGAAAAGTCAGACCTTGTGAACTATTTTACCACTTTCATGGAGGTGAAAGAAGCTTACATCTAAAAGAAAATTAAAATTAACTTCATGATAACTTCTTTTACCTGTGTTCTGAAGGGTTTCAAAAGACCCAGATCAGGCCTAGGTTAGCTCTCAGTTGTGTCCCTTAGTCCTTATGCCAATTTTGGCAGTATGAGCTCCCTGAGTTTGTTTCCTAATCTGTAAAATGGGGCTTATACCACCCCTTGTACAGGTGGTTGTAGGAGTAAATGAGACAGAACATGGGAAATAGCAAGCAATAAAAACTCAACAGAATATAGCTTTCTCTTTTTCTCATCCTCCTCCTTCCCAAATCCCACAACATAGAGGTGCTTGTGGTTTGAAGAACAGGGCTCGTTCTCCATGTTTCCACTTTCTGGGACAGGTGCACTGCCTGCCCAGCTCAGGGAGCTCCATTTCTTTCTCCCCCCACACAGGTGCGCTTCCTGGAACAGCAGAACAAGGTTCTGGAGACCAAGTGGGCGCTGCTCCAGCAGCAGACTGCAGGCTCTGGCTCTGCCCCCCGCAGCCTGGAACCTTTCTTTGACTCTTACATCAGCTTCCTGCACAAGCAGCTAGACTCTCTTCTGGAGGACAGAGGGAATCTGGAGGGAGAGCTCAAGAACACGCAGGACCTGGTGGAAGACTTCAAAAAGAAGTAAGGGATCCAATGGGGGCATTTCCCTTCCTGGAGGATTAGTGGGGGTGTGTGGTGTTAATTCGAGATTTCAACTATTCCTGATTGTGCCTTCAGCCAATACTCTTGGACGGGCTTTAGAGTGAAGTATGACCTAGCAGAAGGGGTTGACAGGGCTGGGGACTGACACTCCTACCTGGCTCATTATTATACATTTTTCAGTCTCCATCAGGCCCCCTCCTCCAGCCCAGATGGATAAAAGAGTCTTCCCCAAAGTTAAGCCCATAAGGGTGGGGAGCCCTCACATTCTACTGTACTCAGGAGTCTCCTTGGAAGTTTGGCAGAAGCGCATATTCCTGTGTCCCAGTCTTCAGTATTCTGAATCAGTAGGTGTGGACAGGCCTCATGAGTCGGATGTGCCCAACTCCTGGGACACTAGGTAGAGGGGCTAGGGCTGTACACTGTGAAGTGCTCTTGCAACATGTCCTGTCTAATCCCCACATCAGTCAACCTCCTTCTGTAGGGCCCAAGTTATAATTTTCATCCTTTGTGATCTCTAGGGTGAGTGGGGCCTCTCAAGGTGAGAGGCGACTCCTGAAATCCCCAGGGGTCAGGACCTACAGAGTCCTGTGACTGCTCTGGGGATGTCCCCTTCAAACTCCACACTGTACAAGCTCATGGCCACTGGCTCTCTGGTGGGTTTCAAGCTGGGTTCTGGGGATCCAGTGGCAACTCAGATTCACATAGAAACAGCTTTGTTCTCTGGAATTGTTCCTGTTCTCCAGTCTTCATAAAACCCAAACTCATGGTAGGAGAGTCCTTAACAGGAAGGGGTCCCACAGCCTTGATGCATTCAGGAGACAAGTTCATTTTATCCCAAGTTCTGATAAGCAATCTTTGTACTTAAGGAAAGTGGGACAAACAGGCAGAACCATCCAAGGGGTGGAAGCATTACTGTGGTCCTCTTTGCACACATCGTGTTTTGTGAAGTCCATCTAAGAGCCCAGGCAGGCAGTTGGCTTCTTGACATCTTCCCCGTTTCTGACTGCCCATATCTCATTTTGTCTACTGCATTTGGAGGGAGGGGTGGGGCAGCATCCTGAGCACTGAGGGAACTCTGGAAAGCACCAGCTACATGATTCTCAGGGCTCAACGAAAAATAACTCAGGACCCTTGTTAAGCAATTATGAAGAAGCTCAAGCCAGCAGAACATTAAACCCTGCATGAGGACCTGTGAGCCCCAAAGGTCACACACCACAAAGCAGGTCCTCTGGGTGAGCAGATTCTGAAATGTCTCTGCCCAAATGTGTGTCCTTCTCTGTTCCAGGTATGAAGATGAGGTCAACAAGCGCACTGCAGCAGAGAACAAGTTTGTGGGGCTCAAGAAGGTGGGTGAGCAGACAGAACAGGCAAGGCTTCCTTCCCCTGCATGGAGGGAGCAGAGCCTCTGGTCCTATGCTGTAGATGTGGCTGATGTTTTCCTTACATTTTTGGAAATATTTGATGAAGGAAGCTGCTGTGTACATGGCTGGTGGGGAAGATATCTTAGAACTCTACTGTGACTAATGAACTAATTAGGAATGTGAACTAATCATGCATATTTTATGTGTAGCATCAATCAAGATCTTCAGCATGTATTCTGAGTATTATTTATAACTATAGTTATAACTGTAATTAATTGTTGCTTATTTAAACCAATATCATCATAAAGTAGCGAAAATATCCTCATTTGTATTCAGTAGGTTGAGCTTTTTGTACTCCATAACCAAGTCACATACACATAGTACATGTTTTCTACCCTAAAACCACATGGTTACTCTCCGTCTGGCTGATAAAAGTTTATATTTTGCTATGGAACAGGTTTGATTGGCCAAAGTTTTTGAAAGGAAGGAAACCACTTTGATTTTTCTTTCTCTAGAAAGGTCAGGTGAGAAGTGACACTTAGAAGGGCTGGGGGAGGAACAGATAGGAGAGTCCAGGGCTGTGAAAGAGCTGTGGGAGGGGCTCATTGTCCCAGTTCCTGACCTCTCTTTCAGGATGTGGATGCCACTTACATGACCAAGGTGGAGCTGCAAGCTAAAGTGGACAGCCTGGCAGATGAAGTCAACTTCCTGAGGACCCTCTATGACATGGTGATTCCTTGGTTTCCTAAGCTCCAGAGTGCCCACTGGCATCTTCCCAAAATGTCTCTCAAGTATAACTTTAGTTCTTTTTTTTTTTTTGGGCAGAACCGGGGATTGAACTCAGGCTCTTGCGCTTGCCAGGGAAGCACTTATTCTACTGAGCCATCTCCCCAGCCACTCAAGTATAACTTTAGGAGATGGTTGAGCAACAGGACAGTAGAACAGAATACAGAACTCAGCTCTGCTCCACCCAGGACATGTTAATTTAGCTCCCCTAACCTGTGTATTCCTCATCTCTGGACCAGGGTCCCTCTTGATCTCAGTCTATTTTGCTCTGTATTTTCATCTATGGCTCGTAGTTCAGCTTCTTCATAATATCCCTCCCTACTGTGGTCCCCTTGAGACCTATACAGCAGGGTATACTAGATTATACTTTTAGGCCACAAATTAGATTATATTTGTATACTTCCTTTTTCTTTTAGCCTTATTGCTTTGCATTCTTTCCTTGGCCTGAAATGTAAGTGCATTTTTCTATCTTATTCTTTAACTTCATCTTTCAAACTAGGAGAAGATTCCCAGCATCCTCTGGGGCCAGTGACCATCCATATTCTTTGCAGGAGCTGTCCCAGATGCAAAGAGATGTCAGTGACACGTCTGTTGTGTTGTCCATGGACAACAACCGAGACCTGGACCTGGACAGCATCATTGCTGAGGTCCGTGTCCAGTATGAGGAGATTGCTCAGAGAAGCAAGGCTGAGGCTGAGGCACTGTACCAGACTAAGGTGGGAACTCTCCTCTCCCCCAAACTCTACTTGTAGGTCCTGATGACCTTCATCCAGAATGGGCCAGTGCTATGCAAAGCCACCTTGATTGTTTTCTCTTTATCAGCTTGGAGAGTTGCAAACCACAGCCGGCAGACATGGTGATGACCTGAAGAGCACCAGGAGTGAGATCATGGAGCTCAACAGGATGATTCAGAGGCTGCAGGCAGAGATTGAGAATGTCAAGAAGCAGGTGGGTCTAGGATTAATCCTGGAGGTCTTCTGACCCCTGGGGAGAAAGAGAAGTACCAGTTGGACTCCTCTGTCACATGCTTTCATGATACTGGGGACTAGCACAGTCTCTGGGAGCCTCTGTTCTTCCAGATGTTCATTAAGAGACTAGACTTCTTGGGATGCACCCTAAGGAAAGATGATTGCCCAATCTAGTTTGCCTAGCAAATTTTACAGTTTCAGTGTTAGTGTCCCTATGCAGTTCTGTAGGATCTGCCCTCAGCAGAGCTACTTATGCTCTTCACATAATCTTGATGGCTTCTTTTTTAAATCACTGGAATTTAGTAATTAGCTGAGGGAGTCTAACGTCTTGCAAAAAAGATCAGTGACTAACCAGTTCATTACTACCTTTGCTAGCCTAGGAAAGCCAATCTATGCTCCTTTCCTGCTGAGTCATGAGTTAATTTCAATGGGCCAAGGATTAAGTAAGCAATTACAGCATTGACTTGTATTCTGAGCATGTTCCATTGGGGCGTCTAAGGAAGGGGAAGGAGGCTTGCTAGATGAGGGTAAGAGAGCTCACAGGAACAATTAGGTGTTTCCTATTTCCTAGTCACTATGCTAATAATCTTTGTACCCTTTATCCCAGAATGCCAACCTGCAGTCATCCATTGAAGAAGCAGAGCAGCGTGGGGAGACGGCCCTCAACGATGCCAATGCCAAGCTCCAAGACTTGAAGGCTGCACTACAGCAGGCCAAGGATGGTCTGGCCCGGTTGTTACGTGACTATCAGGAGCTGATGAACATCAAGCTGGCCCTGGACGTGGAGATCGCCACCTACCGCAAGCTGCTGGAGGGCGAGGAGTGCAGGTGAGGGGCTGTCAAGTCAGCATCATTCAGATATAATTTTAGAATGATCTTCAATAATTAATAAAAGAGGGCTGGATGTGATGGTGTATGTCTGTAATCTCACAGTTTGCGAGGCTGAAGCAGGACAATTACTTTGAGTTTGTAGCCAGCCTGGGTTACATAGTGAGTTTAAGGCCAGTCTGAACTACACAATGAGATTTTTTTTTTTTTTTTTTTGGCGGAACCGGGTATTGAACTCAGATCCTTGCGTTTGCCAGTCAAGCGCTTATCCTACTGAACCATCTCCCCGGCCCCAAGATCTTGCCTCAAAAAACTCCCACATAAATGAGGAAAGGGTCAAGATGATAGAAGATATCATTCAGACAAAGGGTAAAGAGTCTTCTGAATGACAGAGTTAAAGATTTAAACCTACTGGTTTTTATCAGTCAGTATCATTCTCCAATTGATCGTGGACATCAATGTTGAATTACATATTTCTATTGATGCCTGCTATATACAGTGTGCTAGGAAAAGTTCTTTGGAGTTGTAATAAGAGTTATAGATCAAAGATGTTCACTGAACTTTCTGGAATGATGAAAATGTTCTACACCTATGCTGTGCAGTACAGTTGCTATTAGCCACTTCAGTATTTGAAATGCAACCAGTGTAATGGAGGGGCTGAATCTGACATTGAATTTATGTGGCTTCATGTGGTTAGTGGCTATCACACTGGAAAGTTCAGTGTGGACGGTGCAGTAACCCCTCATCCCAGAAGCTGGGTCCATATGGGCAAGTGGTTGATACACATGTACAGTCCATGCCATGGATATGGCACAAGTCATGTCTAATGAGACATATGGTAGGCCTGCTCTATGAACCACACCAAACCCCAGGATGATGACCAGGGCAAGTGGGACACTTTCAAATTCATCATGTGTTGAGTGTCAGCCCCTCTCATATTTTCTCCACCTTGAACAACAACCGTCATTACCATTGCATCTTTCTGCGAGGGTTCCCTGGGAAGGCTTCTTGAAAAGGAAAATTGGACTAAAAATCTCAGAGAAACTGAGAAGACTGTTCTAGGATGAGAAACTATCTCAGCAGGGGTGAGAGGTGAGGATGGGATAATTAAGTAGGAGTGGGTAGGTTTTTTTTGGAGCAGGTTTTTAAGGCTAAGGGAAAGAGGGGGAGAGATTCAGAGATGGAGTACAGTTGGAGGGCTACCAGATGTCTTAGATGTAGGTCAGCCTCCTTTTTTAAGGGAGACAAACTGTTGGAATAGTCTTGCTTCTCCCAGGAGCCTAACACCTAGTAGAATACATGGGAAAATGTAGCTCCCAAATTACAGACCCTCAACTGTTTGGCTATTGATTTCATATAAAGATAATTCATATTTCCACCTGTTTTTCTCAGGATGTCTGGAGAGTGTCAGAATGCGGTGAGCATTTGTAAGTAGCACATTAAAAATCTTCTCATTGGGTTGTATAATGGGCAATTGAAAATGTCTGATGCTCAAAAAGAGGGCTTGACTCATCCTAAGAGGCCACAGGAAGGCAGCTAGGCTCCCTGGGATGGCCATAGTCTGTCCTTTGTGTAAGGGGCAGTGTCAAGGGCCAAAACTCAAGCCCATGTGGTTTTGTGGTATGCCCTAGGTTGAAGAACCAGAAATTTCTGTGGGTACATCCGGTTCCTGTTCTTTGGTAAGGACACCAGAGAGCTGGGGTCACTCTTCTGATGTGTAAATCAAGGCTGTAGAGAAGCTTTAGGTTATGCAGCTGAGCCTGAGCAGGGAGGGCTTCCTGCTCCCAGGCCTTTCTCTGAATGCACTGTCTGATCTTCTGCAGCTTTGGTAAACAATGTCACCTGCACGAGCAGTAGCTCTGGCAGCAGCCATGGAGGCTTCAGAGGCATCAATGGCAATAGCAGCAATGGCAGCAGCGGTGGCTCCAGAGGCAGCAGCAATGGAGAAGGCAGCAGTGGCAGTGGTAGTGTGGGCAGGGGCAACAACAGAGGCTACCAGAGCCCCAGCAGTGGGAGCAGACTTGGCAGTGGAGGCAACAGCTCTGTGAGCCAGAGTGGAACAGGCTTCAGTGCTGATGTCACTCAGAACTCAGTAGGTAGTGGCTACAAGTCTGGCAAGGCAGGCAGCATCAGCGTCCACTTCTCTAAGACCACCAGCTCCAGCCAGCAACGCTCCAAGTGATCCTCCAGCCAAATCTCCAAGCCCACCTGCCTCTCTCTGTCTGCAGCTGCACTTTCCAATCCCTGCTTGGCATAAACAGGTGCACAGGGCTCACTACGCTTCTCAAATCCCTTGCAAAAGGGCTGAACTCCTGGCTCCTGCATCCGTAGTCCTCTCCTAGACCAGGGAGCCCAGCTACTAGTCGGAGATGATAATGTCCCTGAAACATCCCTGCAGTGGCCTCTGACCTTGGGAGCCCAAGGACCATCTGAGACATCTTTCTCTGCCCACATCCCTCTCATTGGGAGTTGATGGGCAAAAGCCAGCATAACCTAGTACTACCTGGGTAGGCAGTGTGGTGGGGTCAATGGTGGAGGGCAAAAATCAAGATTCCCTAGGATGTTGGTTCTCAGGGACCCCTTTCTGTATCTAGGCATTATGTCCCAAGACTCACTTCTGTCCTCTTAATGCCCTGAGGTGTGGCTCCTTTGGTGATGTGTATGTTGCATCTTTTCCCCCAATAAATTGCATTGTATATCATATTCTTGTGTTTGCCTTTCACTAATGGAGTCACAGAATAGACTGTGGCCCATGAGTAGAGGGAAATCAGGTTCTAGAAGTTCAGTGGTGATAATAAACAACACTGAATAGCTGCAATTTCTCCTTTATCCATTTTGTTGGGTTCTATAATAGGTCTGCTCGAAGTATTCATGTTGTTGAAGTGGGGACCCCTTCCTAGCCCCCAAGGAGAACTGTCTCACCCATCCTCTAGCCCGAGGAAGCTCCAGGATCTAGCCTTGGACACAGAGAAAACAGATTCCACTGGGTTCATCTTTCCCTACCCAACAAGCACAGCTCCTTAGATCTCAAAGGGTCAAGACATAGCAGCCTTTTCCCCCTGCATTGGTTCTGAGCCTTTTACTTATTTATTATTATTATTATTTTTTTTGTTTAGTGAACTTTTGTATTGTTTCTTTTTTTCCCATAATTTTATTGATAAACAAATAGCAATGAGACAGTTTCAAATCAAATCTCTAGGACAGTTTCAATAACTAACACACTGCATACATTCTTCTTAGTGGTTAATTGCTGTACAAGATGCGGAGTTGAGATCCTATTTACAAACACCATTAGAACAAATCATTCTATTCATTAAGAGAATGTAACTATATATATATCCTAACCACTTTGAATACACAGATACAAAATGGACATTCATCTGTATACCCGTTTTTTACTAAGTTCCATCATTTGAATATTATAGGTGTGTAAACTCAGCAAAATATTCCAAGAGTCCAGTAGCCCATAATAGCATTGGGTCTTCTGTTTAACTGGCAATATCAGAAATTGTTGACCTCAGTCCCCCACAGCTCAACATAACAGCATGGCTTTACTTCCTATATTTCATCTTCATACTTTTCTACTGGATGGTTAAGACCAATGTAAAGCAGGACCTATGCAACAAGAGTTGTAGCTTTCAGGTCTGAGAAGGTCAGTGAAATCCCCTCAGGATTTATCCTGAGATCCTATACCTTTGATTGTAGAACCTTTGTCAGTGTCAGCCATGTGGATGAGTCATGGCCATTGCTTGGCCAATGTTGAGCCTTTTATTTTTGTTTTTATTTTTATTTTTTAAGAACAACTGATATGCCAGCTTTGGTTCTCAGAAGTGAAAACAAAAGGAAAGTTAATATTGCTTTTAGTATGAACAAAGCAGATATTAGAGAATGGAGCATGGGATGACATTAAAAACTATAGGCTATTTACTGGCCTTTTAGACATACTGTAAGAAAATCATCAACTCCAAGGAAAATAGTACAGAAGGGCTGCTGCATGTATTGCCTAGCTTAATGGGAAGAGGCTGACTGTCTTAGCCCAACCCCATCCTCCCTAGCCTGGAGCAGTAGGGTTAAAGGATGGCCACTTTGTCTCTTTATCCATCTGTATCAAGAACTCAGTCACAGATGTTATCTCAGGCACCTTTACAGGTGGTTCAGAACCCAGTGAAAGTTAGGCTGAATACAGATGAATAAGGAGAATGACACCCCCTGTCCCTCAAACTGAAAACAAGCTGGGATCAGTCATACTCTGTGGCAGGACAGAACTGAAAGCTAACTCTTGTGAACTGTTGAGAGAAGGGAGCTACTGAGGGAGGTGGCTAAAGACTGAAGGATTAGACCTGGGGGTTGGGTAAATTAAGAAAGACATGTTGGAGAGGAAGCCTGGGGAAGGTTGAGGAAGAGACAGAGAGAGTGGGCAATGTATGGCAAGTGCTAGGGGCCCGTGCTTAGTGGCCAGACCAAAGCCCATAATTCCTAAACAGTTATTCTGTTTCATGTTCCTGATATAGGCAGAGACTAAGCTATAAGCCAGTGGAGGAGTCCCATGGAAGCTTTCAGGGCGAGGGCATTGCATCTGAGGCCTCAAATCCATTTCCAACTTAAAGACAAAGTAGGGGCGGGTCTTCGTCTTTGAAGGCAGCCAATGTAGGCTGAGTAGGTATTTACCTAAGTGGAATAATCAGAAGAGTTAACAGGAGGCTTCCCAAGCAATTCAGTTCTGATCAGTTAAAGCTTTAGGATTAGAAGAGTTCATTTCCTAGTAACAACTACTTCTTTATTTTACATTCTTTATATTTTATTTTTTATCTTACATTCTGCTTCCTCTTCTTTTGTAACTTTTTTTTTAAATTTTATTTATTTATGTGTGTGTGTGTGTGTGTGTGTGTGTGTGGCCAGCTCAGCCCACCAGGGGGCGGGGCTGGCTGGCATGTGGTGCTGGGGATCGAACTGTGGTCCCTGGGTTTTTGCTAAAGCTTGTTCTAAGTAGGTGCTTTAGACCACTGAGCCATCTCACCAGTCCCTGCTTCCTCTTCTTTTAAAGTTCTTTTCCTAGGTCATAAAAGCAACATATACTTATAGCAAAAATGTATGCTGTTTGTTTGATACAAGGTCTCACTATGCAGAAAAATGTATGCTATTAAGCAAAATAAAAGATGAAAGCATTCTTTCTTTTAAAACCATAGTACTTATTTTGAATGATTGCTGCAATTCTCAAGATGAACTGGATGTTGCAACAGCTGCTCTCTTGGGGTTAGGTGTCATTCCTCCATGGAATTCACACCTGAATCTGCGATATACAATTTTTAGGTGTCTCATTCGACCAGTTCTGGTGGTATGTTGCATTTTAGCCTTTGCCCTCCAGTTATACTTTCTTTTGCTCTTGGTGGGATAGCAACATTTGTCACAAGTCGACTTCTGAAGGTGGTAGGCCTTAGAGCCACAGGGGTGGAACAACGTGTGCATCTTTTACAACACTTTCCAAAGGATGACGTTCCCTTTGTCATCTCGCTTGAGCCCACGAGACCAAAAAGACCAGAAGAGAAGGTACTTCCACTATATGACACTCAGAAACGAAAGTACTTTTTCTTTATATGCTAATATCTTGTGACATTTCCTTGCAATATATATATATATATATATTTCACGGTGCAGAGTCTTAAAATATATACTGTTTTCCAACCTGACTTTTGAAAAACTTAACCTTTTGTGTCTCTACTGCTTGTGTCATTACTTATTTAGTTATTCAACAACTAGGTTGTCTATTATTTTCCAGACACTATGCCAGGCCCCAGAATACAGAGAACTCATACAGTTTCTGCTTTTGGAGAATTTATCGTTTAAGTTGGAAGAAATTTACCAAATAATATTTTCCCATGATAATGGGAAAATGTGTTTATGCAGACTATCATTTTTTCTCAGTTCAGATTCTTATTTTAAAAATGATGGGCTGGGAAGCTAGCTCAGTAGAATAAGTGCTTACCTGACAAGCCCAAGGTCCTGAGTTCAACCCCAAGTACCTCAAAAAAAAAAAAATCAAAGGTGCATATTGAGAATTAAACTATGTTGTTTTTCTTCTTCCTAGAGGTGTCACATACATGTTTTATGGTCAGCAATGTTTTATCAAACTGTTTATTAAACCAAAGCCAGACAGATGACCATTAAAGCTCTTTGGTACCACCACTCAAGCTGAGTGAGACTGGTGGAACACCAGCTTTTTTTTTTTTTTTTTTTTTTTTGTTTTGGAACACCAGCTTTTTATAGAAGAGATTCTGACAGAAAGAGGGGTAGAGTTCATACTGTAGAACTTTAAGAACCATATTTTTAGGAACTGTCCCTATCCAACCAAAGACTCAGCAAAATGATTTGTACAGAAAAGATTTTAGGCAAACCTGCACAAATGCACTTAGCATGCTAGAAGAAAATGATGCCCCTTGGTCAATTTCTAGCAGAAAATATACTTTCATTGGAAAAATAATAATTTCAATAACCCCCCATTTTTATCTTTATAGCATTAACAAATGAAAAGTACACATATTTAATAATTAGGTCTTTAAGTGGACAATTCTAAAACCTCTAAGATTTAGTATTCATCAATAAAAATACTTTCACAAAAATGATGCTTAAGAGAAAAGAGCCTTCTCTAGAAACAATGGGACTACATCGAGACTAGCAGAAGATGGTGACAAAAGAACTAAACATGACCAGAAATTGATTTTCACAGGTAACTTTTGGTTAAGAGCAGACTTTTCAGTTCATTCCTACAGCCCAAACCAGCCCCCTCTCCACCATGATATTGGGCAGAAAAATAAGAGCTTCAGAAATCTCAAGACAGGGATAGTTGGCTTGAGCAGCACCCCAGATAAACCATTCCCAAGCAGTCAAAAATCCCAAACAGGTGGGTCATGGGGGTTGAAGGACTACGACTCTTACCCAGGTGACTGTTGCAAGCTAATAGAAGTTTAATGCAAAGCCTGCCTATCGTGTATAGGACAGGGAGGGCTGGTACTGATGTTTCCCACTTTGCCAACACAGCGACTTGTGCATCAAGGGAAAGAATCTTCCAAGTGTCCCAGAGTAGTTTGACTCTCAAAAGCACCTGAGAGAGGGCCAGCGATATAGTTCATCAGTCTAAAGCGCCTGCTTAGGCAAGCTTAGGGATTGCAGTTTGATCGCCAGCACCGCATGCTGCGCAAGCCCCGCCCCCAGGGTGGGCTGAGCCGGCCACACACACACAAAAAGCACCTGAAAGGTGTATCTCCTTTGGCAGGTCCACAAGGATTACTGAATAGAAGAAGGTGTTTCAAGAAAAACTGAAAGTATATGCATATTCCATTAGAACCTAACATTAGTGAAAAGCTGCTGAGCAAAGTTAGTTTCCCCAAGACGTGTTCTCTTGTCACCAGCCTACTTCGATGTCCAGAAAGTCCCCTCTGTCTAGTGATAGGTGTTAACTGTTCTGGGCAGCTGGCTTGGCAGATGTCTTGCACAGTGCAGTCACCACTAAGTCACTGCTTAAGTCTAGTCCTCGCCCTTCCTTTTCTGCTCGGTAGTCTAGAAACATCTCCTTAAATGCCAGAAAGTCCGTGAACGTGAGCAGCATGTCAAGTATGTCATCAGCCACTTCATCTTTACGGTGCTTTAATATTGCTATGAAAGCCGACATATTGAATTTGGGAATCCGTTCTAGCAGCTGTGCCTCGATATATTTTTCTACCAAAGAAAGAGACTCGTTAAAGATTGGTGTGTAGGTGAGTTTATTTTCTTCCGTGTCTTCGAACTCCTGATAGTACTTGTCCATGAAACTCGTCTGCAGTATCTGGAACTTGGTATCCATAATAATGTCTTCTATAGACCCAACCACAGCATCAAACTCGGCTTCAGTCGCTGAAGAGATGGAAAACGCGAAGCTCTCTTCCTCCGGGGCTTCCGTCACTTCTGCTGCTGCGTTTATCCTGACATCGGCGGAAAGCTTTGGGTCTTCAGCGGGATGTAGGCTTCCGCCAGTTCTTGGTGTGGTGCAATCTGCGCCTGCCTGCCCCGCGGTTCTTCCTGTGTCCCCACAGTGCCCTTTGGTTAGGGTCCCTGTAGGTGCCACGCCCTGCTGTCCGTCACCATGACAGAGATCATCATTATAATGACTACATAATATTCCATTATATGGATTTAGTACATTTTGAAGCGTATGTTATTTCTACCTTTTCCACTATAATAAACATTCCTGCAGTGAAAATGACCTTTAATTGAACGCAACACTTGTAGTCCTACCTCACCCCCCCAAACTGGTAATAATACAAAAGGCCACTTTACCCTTTAGCCACACCCACAATTCTTTAAATTTTCTATTTTGAGACAGGATCTTGCTAAGTCATCAGTCTCAAATTTGCAAGCCTTTTGCCTCAGCTTCCAAAGTAGTCGAAATTAAAGGGTACCCCAGACCCATTCATTCTTTAAAAAGATGGCTTCCAGATGTGGAATTTCTGGGTTCACTTAATTTTTTTTTTTAATGGTCAAACTGCTGTCCAGAATGTTGACATTGACTGTACCAATGTATACTTCTGCAAATAATGCATATGGCTTCCTGTTTCCATGTAGTTTTATTAGCTTTTTTGGACAAGTTTCTTGATTTTAGTTTCCTTTTTTTTTTTTTAATTTCTAATGAAATTGAGCATTACCAAAATGCATTTAGCTATTTATTGTTCATTTTTTTGGTGAATTGTCTCTTCATTTAGTTATTTTCTCTTTGGTCATTTTGTTTTTACTAATAATCTGTATGTGCTCTTCATAGATTACTAGAATTAATCTTTTTTTTTTTTTTTTTTTTTTTTTTTTGTCTTTTTGAGACAGGCTTTTACCAGTCAGGTCAGGCTGGCCTTGAACTTACTTCATAGCCCAGGCTGGCCAAAAACTCACAGCAGTCCTTCTGCCTTGGCTTCCCAAGTGTTGGAATTATAGGCATGTGCCATTATGCCCAGCCAGTTAGGTATTTGTTGCAAAAATTGTAAGCAAGGTCTTTTAAATGCATAGCTCCGTGGAGTCTTGGCTGAATGCAAGGATGGTGCATCTTGCTGGTGACCTCCATGTGGTCAGCCCTGTGTAGGTCTCAAGTTAGAGGTCCATCATCATTGTGAGCAAAAAGAGAAAGCTGATGCCTCTCACTCCAAACTCAAGAGAGGCTGCTAGGACAGATTATGTCATTTAGACTTTATCTCCATAGTCTAGTTAGATTTGGATCCCCCTGAAGAGACAAAGTAGAATTCACTGTGGGAGAGTGAACTGGATGGAGAGGACTTTATGTCAGTGTTGTACTCAGAATGTCGATAGGGTTGGGGTAAAGTCTCTCACGGGGCCTGATGATAGACCTCTACACTCAGTCTTTCAATTTTCACCCTGCTTGCTCTCCTCCACCTTCTTTTCCTCCTTCTCCCCTACCTCTTGTCCTCTTCCTCCACTTTCTTCTTCTTTCCCTTCACACTGGGGGTGGAACCAGGGTTCTGTGCATGCCTTCCAAGCATTCTACTACTTGGCTTAATCCATGGACCTTGCTTTTCTTCTTGGCATTGGTCCTGGTGTTGAATGGCTCCTTTCCTTGAGGGAGGTGAATCTTGGATCTATGATAGTTTCTGGACAGTTAGCCAGCACCTAACTCTACTATCCTGGTCCCATTCTTTGGTTCTGGATGAAGCAGCTGCTCTTCCTCTTGTTTGTCCAAGGCAAGGTCTCCAACTTTACTAGAGCCATTCAAGATGCAGAATCCCAGCAACCTTCAAAATTGGGCCACAAGATGTTGAAAATAGCTGAGATGGAGCCATGAAGATAGACGCTAGCTCAGGGAGAGGGAGAGTAGATTGCAGGGGAAATAGGATTGCAGGGAATTAGAACAGGGACCATAGGGAGGTAGAACTAAGTTTGTGGGGAAAGCCACCTCCAAAATCCTGTCTGCAGTGGTAGCTGAGAGGAGAGCATGGGGTGCTGCCAAGAGAAAGACAGCACTAGGAGCTCGCCCAGGCCTAAGGGGTCTGAGCATTCCCATCCTTCTGAGGACTTCGCCTTTATCCCTCCACCTTCTGGGTATGTGGGTTCCTGACTCCCTGTAGTAGAGAGTCTTTCCAGAAATTGTTCTTGGCTGAAAGAAGCTGCCTCTCATAAGAATGTATTTGTTCTCTGGGCAGATCTCAAGGTCTTACTCTTCATGGGGCTGGTTGGGATTTTTGTTGCAGCCGATTTAATCAAGGGGGCAGTTTTAACATCACTTCTCAACCCCATTTTTTCTTTTTTTTTATTTTATAGAGAATAAAAAAATTCAAAAACATAAAAAATGATACAGAACTTAAAAATGCGATGATATGAAATTAACAATAGTTGTTATATTGCATATTGTTATATTCAAAGCAGTTGTTCTGATTACCAGATATAGGGTTGAAAAATTCATAAAAAATTAAGCACTAACTATTCCTTTAAATAAACCAATAGAAATCTATATATCTATATATCTATATATCTATATATCTATATATCTATATATCTATATATCTATATATCTATATCTATATCTATATGTCTCCTTTCTTTCTCTTCTCCTTTTTTTCCTTCTATATTTTAGGGACCAGTCCATAGGGTGTCCAGGGTCTTACTACTAGATCAACTCATAGTGATCTTCCTGTTTTCAGCCTCCCAAGAGCTGGGATTACAGGTGCACACCATCAAGCCCAGTCTCAATTGCTGTCTCAGTGCACCCCAGGGGCAGGGCTGGTACAGCAGGCCTGGGGATTGAACCCCTGACCTCTGTGCCTGCTTGCAGGAGCTTTAATCCACTGAGCTATTTGTCCAACTCTCTTTCTCTTCTCCTTTCCCTCAATCAACCCCAATTTGGCTCCACTTAACTCCCATATATTGACATAAAGAGCATTGTTCATGTTGTCCATCTTGGAGCCTGCTTTCTAGAAATCTGACCTGAGGGGCCAGAGGGAGCTGGCAAGCTGGGTTCTTGCCTGGGCTTCGGTTGGGAGACTGTCTCTGTTCAGGTAGGAACTAGTGCCCCAGGAAGAGTGGAACGTGTCTGGGGATTCTTGCAACCCTGGAGCTGAAGGATGAGAGGCAGTGTCAGCAGCCCATTGTATGTCCAGAAGAATTCATGAGGGAATTCTGCAGGGATGAACTTCCCTTTTTTGCTGGCCTCTGATGAACAATAAATCATTTCCTTGGTCATTCAGAAAAGCTAAGATGGGGATGGGCAAGGATGGCTGCACTAATTCAGTCAATCTTACCTGTCTTCTTCCTACATTTTCTGTTCATCTGGATTTTCTTTCTCTCACTGGTGGAGTCTCTGAGGACCACATTCAAGTTCCAGTTCACTGAAGTGACTTCTGTTGACTAATTCCCTGAAGAGCAAGATTAACTTGCCTTCCCTGCCTCTAGGCAGTTCTGGTGAAATTTCCCCATCTACCTGGCAATGGGAGAGAACAATTAGCAAGTGTGTACTCTAGGGCTCCCTTCCTACTTCAACAGTTAGGACCGTCGCATGGCTGTTTCAAGCCATGCACCTACCTTGTTAAAGGATGGATTACTTACAACTAAGTCCGCGTAATGTATGCTTGTCCATGAACTTATTTCATGCATGTTTTGCTCTGAGACACTAGTAATTAAAATGCAGGGTCTTAGCTGGCCTACGATAATCCTTTGGAGTAGAAGTACTGAGACAATCTAGGACTTGAGGCAATTCTAACTGATCTTTCCAGCTTTATACAGTCATTGCTATTTGGTTAGAATTAGGTATGGTTTTCAATGCAGAAAATTTCTCTCTGTATGCAGGGCTGCTGCCTGGAATCCTTGCCCTGCTCAGCACTCCCAGATGCACATGTGTACTTGCAACCTTCACACTTCCCTTTTTGAAAAAAGGAAGCACTGAACAACCTTCACAGAAAGACTTTGGAGAATGAGGACTTTCTCCAACGACACAAGAGACTGTGTCGTTTGGTGGGTGTTCAGGGACAATTGTCTGTCATTGTGCATAAGGATGACACTATTGTCTAAAGACTAAAGTATGCAGAGTATTTGTTATAGATTGAGATCTGCCTTGAACTAGTTTAGTCATTGCAACAACTCCGTGAAGCACAAAATGAATTGTTTTCTTCATCTTTGAGGTGAAAACTAAGGCACCGTGAGCCAAGTAACTTGCTCAGGAGCATATGAGCAGGAGGTAGGGGGTCAGGATCAAATTCAACTCATTTCACCTCTGTACAATACAGAGACCAGTGAGATATGGGAATCTATCTGTTAGTAGGTTCTCTTCACTCTGTAGACACAGCTTTATGGGCGCCTGTCTTGGCAAAAACTAGCACTTTGTTTAAAGTAAAAGGCAAGTTTGTGTTCTTCTGGGTGGACACCATCCATGCTGAAGCACTCATTTTGGTGGCCAGAGTGTAGGCCAGGTAGATTTTGGCTGCCTTTTATACTCTGGGCCTAGATTTCTTATGTAGGACACAAGATACATGGCTGATGTGGTGGCTCCAGGCCAGAAGAAGAGAGTAAAGTTACTACAACACCTCTAAATTTGCTCTCCAGTGGCCAGGGTTCCATAGAGTTTCATGACTTTAGAGTAATCAGCCTGAAAGAGAAGGCATGTGTGTGTTCTCATCATTGGGGAGAACTGTGTTCACATTATCCACAAACTGGACCTATCTTTGATTTATTTGTCATGTAAAAAATTTTGCCAAGTTACATCATAGAGGAAGCCTAGTAAACTATGAAGACCTGTAGTGCCATAAGGAAAGGAGGTTTAAAAATGACAGGCATGCTGGAGCATGCCTGTATTCCCAGCACTTGGAAGAGTTAAGCAAGAGGGCTGCCATGAGTTCAAGGCCAGCTTGAACTACATAGTGAGACCCTGTCTAAACAAGCAAGCAAAATTGCAGGGAAGTTACTATAGTGCTATTGAACATAACTGGTTTCCATATAGTTGTAATGCTTATATCATGTATCTGCTGCAGCAGAGATCTCAGGCAGATGACAATCAAAGACTGTCAATTGGAGTTTGTGTTTAAAGCTCAGTGAGAAATGTGCTCTCTGTGGTGGCCATGATGGCGAGATTGTGCACAGAGCCAGATTTTGTGTGTTCCAAACTTGACCAGACTTGAAGAGGTAGACAAGGTGGTGTGGTTTGCCCTTTGGAGAAATCTATTTGAGCAGAGGAGATAGAGGATAAAAGCAAACAGATACCATGGATTATGAGAGGCACTTTAAGGCTGGGAAAGACTTGAACATGAGAGGAAGGATAGAGGGTAGGAGAAGGAGGGTAATTAATAGAGCAAAGAACTGGAGGAGACAGGCAGGGAGAGAATCTTGTAGGCTTGTATCAAGAGAAAATGAGGGTGTGGAGGCAGGTAAGAGTGGAGGCACAGAAGGGATACTGAGGGGAGATCATGCCTGACAGTGTCAATGTTCCTCATATAAGAAGTAGGAAGCCAGGTCCTCTTCTGTGTAAGAAAGAGAAAGAGAAAAGGCTGGAGGAGAGCAGTGAGCTTGTGGGGACAAGCATGAGAAATTGGTCAGGGGAGACTGAGCACAAGCTGAGGGCAAAAGTCATGACTTTTACATCTCAGTAAGATGCTTGTGTCATCTCCCTCCCAGCAGTGCTCAGCCTATGTGGTAGAAGAGGAAAGATGGGTGTAGTCTTAACCTAGAGATGGGGCTCTGTTAGGTTGATGGTTGAAAAGTATGAGCTTAAGAAAATTGATAATACTAGAAAGGGAGTTGTTCAGACTTGTGCTGGACTATTTGTGCCTCAATCAGGGATGAGGTGGAATAAATTTTGTTTACTACTTCCCATCACTTTTTCAATGACTAGCACATAATAGATGCTTAACAAGCATTTCTTGAATGAATGAATGAGTGAGTGAGTGAGTGAATGAATGATGCATATATTAGGAAGAGCAAGGAAAAGACAGCCTAGGTAAAATGAACAGGTCAAGATAATGAAGACATTGATGAGTGAAGAGCAGGTGTAGGTGGGAGAGAAGGGTGGGAGATTATGGCCAGAGAGTGAGGTTTAAGCTTCCAGAAGGTAATAGTCCTTGGTGATGAGTCAGGTTTTGGCCTTGAGTGGGTGGTTGAGGGGGAATGGAGGGGAAGGTGGAGACTGAGACAATCAAGAAAATCAGGATGCTGAGTGGGTCTCCATCTCAAAGGCAGAATTGTCCAAGGATGATGGTGAGAGAAGGTAGATATTCCAAACGCCTGGTGGGAACAAGAATCCTCATTAGTAATGCTGTTCAACTTCTCACAAACACGATGCTAGAAGATTGGCTTGGGTGGAATAACAGGGCCTTAGAATTAAAGTGACAAAATCATGAGGAAGGAAAGAAAAAAGAGCAGGCAAGGAAGCATTAAAGGTCAAGAGAGAAGCTTATTTTGCAAGGACAGGTATCCAAGTCACTTTCTTCGTAGTAGAGTGGTATGTTGAACATAGCGTTTGCTTAAGATCATGTTGGCAGTGATGTAGGAGTGGATGGAGGTGTGGAACACTGGGTAGATCTTTGGAGAGAGAACTCATTGCAATTTGCCACGATGAGCATGATTTCTTTCCACCCTTTGGGTTAGGCTGGCACATTCTCCTGCATCAGTGCATATAATACACTTTGCTTTGTTGCTATCAACATCTTTTGATGCTTTGGCTTAAATGAAATTGTAATGCTGCAAGACTGGGTCCTACAAGCTTCTTTATTGCAACATAAGTGTTTAATGTTCTTTCCACCAACTTTTCAGCTCAAGAAGCCCTCTTTTTGAAGTCTTCTGTAGCCAACTTCCCACCATAATTCCCATTTTATCCTCTTCTGTAGCTACAGTAGACCTATGGCTGTTTCTGATCCTATCTGTTCTTGTCTCATGTCCTGGTGATGGTGTTAGACTGTTTGCTCCCGAGGTGTACAGAATATGCATCCTCCTTCCTCTGGACAGGAAGTAAAAAGCTCATTAGATGAATAGAACTACTCTTGCTTAAACTTTAGCTCACATAACATCTCATACGCCTTGAGAGAGTGCTCTTTCCAAAATTCCTTGACAACTGACTTGTCTCCAGTTGAGTTATCTGACTGTATTTCCTATGCTTAAGATGAATTTCACACCCAAGTGGGCATCTTTAGCAAAGAAGGAACCTGTCCATATAAGTGGCAGCTGACTTAGCCTATCAAGCTCCCATCCTGAGCCCATGTATGCAGAGTTCTGTTCTGGGTTTAGGGTACAATTTTGTTTAAGCATAAGGAACAGTGTCTTCCTGTCTGCTCTCTCAGCCAGCTCCTCATCTTCTACTCCAGTGGGGGCAGCTGAAGACCACACTCAGTAGGCATGGTGATGACTTGAAGACACCAAGGATGAGATTGATCAGCTCATCAAGAGGAGCCAGAGGCTGTGGGCAGACATTGAGAGCACCAGCAAGCAGCTGAGAGAACCTCCTTAAAGCCTGGGATTATGACTCTGCTGCTGCTGCTGTGAGATGTTAGCAGGTATCTGGACCTAGCAGATGGGATAGTCCTTCAGGGTCCTGGGCCATCAGCAAAGAGATTTCTAAAATGATAATAGACAGAGGAAGGGGTTTCTGTTACCAGATCCCACCTGCCATCCTCAGAATGGAATGAGCTCACAAGACTCCATAAGCTATGTGGAACTCAGTTTCTGGGACTTCAGGCCATGAGTATCCCTCTTTAAGAAGTTGGGCAGGAAGTGGCCACTATCTTTGGGAAAGGGCTTAGATGACTATCTATTAGAATTTACCAGCATGGTTTAGTTACATGGATATGAATTCTATAGGCAGAATAAGTCAGCATGGCCAACCACATAGCACACAAATTAGAGATTTTCATGGAGGAGCGAGATAGAGACTTGTGATCACCTGCCATATACCCAAATGGGTCTGGAGATTCAGTTGCTTCTCCTCCTCCTCCTTCTCCTCCTCCTCCCTCCTCCTCCTCCTTCTCCTCCTCCTCCTCCTCCTCCAACTCCTTCTTTTTCATTTTGACAAGAGCTCCAGAGATCTCAGTGGCAGCCATCTCTCTGCATTTCCCAGCCTGGGCCACCTCAGAAACTTTCTTACTTCTTCCCTTTGGAGGGAAGATTATGAGCAAGGATATGGTCAAAGAATATAGAGGTAGGAGAATATGGCCAAAAGCTGCCTCTGTACTTTCTTTCCTTATGATTCAGTGGCAATCATTCCTCCTCCAAGCAAGGCTGTCTATCACCCACTACAGTCCTCCCTCTTGTTCTTTCTCGAATCCTCAGTGTTATGGAAAATCGTTGAGTAATTACTACCTGCCCTAAAATTGTTCTAAGAGCTTCACATGTAGTTTATTTAATTTTCACAATGATCCAAGGTGGTAAGTAAGGTTGTTTTCACTTTATAGGTGAAGAAAAGGAGGCACAGAGAGGTAAAGGTCATATTGGGCTACAGATAGAGGCACAGAATCCATGTTTATAACTCCTGTGCTGTACTACTAACATGTGTAGCTTTGTTTCTTCTACATCAGGTGGAGGGCAGTCTCTAGGATTTCTAACAGCAGAGGCTGACTACTCAGAGAGGGAGGGGGAGGGAAGAAGAAGGAGAGGGAAAGGAAGAGGGAGCGTTCTTTCTGTCCTTGGTGCTGAAATATTGTACAGTTGCCTGCAGGGCACTATTTTGTTTCAAGAGTTGTGTACTACTGTAGCTCCCTCCAACTCACTTTCTTCTAGTCTCTGCTTTATCTCCAACTATTTGCATCTGGGTCCACAGATTTCCTAAGATCAATTAAACTCTTGATCCAAAGCCCAACTTTAAAATAGGCCTAGAATTTGTGCATTTTATTGTGTTCCCTATAAAATCAAGAACAAATGATCTCTCTCTCCCTCCCTGCCTCCCTTCCTCCTTCTCTCTGTCTCTGTTTCTGTCTCTCTTTCTGTCTCTCTGTGTCTCTGTCTCTGTCTCTGTCTCTGACTCTATCTCTTCCTGTCTCTGTCTCTCCGGGTTATAAAACTCATGCGTATTGGTGTATTTCCTTTTGGTTGTGTTGCTGGGGAATATATAGTTCATGATTAGAATATTTCCTATCTTTGATTTGGATTGTTATTTTTTAATTTAATTTCCTTATTTTAAGGATGAGAGGATTTTTTTTAGAAAAGCAATAAATTATAAAGCAATACTTTTCTTGAGTGAAGCATTTATTTTGAGCAACATTAGAAAGAGGGAGAGAGTGATTTGAAATATTGTCATCATTATTTATTAACTTGATAATAAGAATAATACCTTTTCTCACAGAGATGTTTCAAAAGAATAAATGGAAGATATGTGTATCTCACTGTCTGACTAATTTGTTACTCTTATTAGGTTCTAGTAAGTTACATTCTCAACCTATCAGCAAGGATATTCTTCCATGAATGCCCCAAGAAGAAAAATTTCTATTAAAAGCAAAATCTGCAGGGCCGACAAGATAGTTCAGCAGACTAAGCTCCTGCTTAGGCAAGTGTAGAGACTGGGGTTCGATCCCCGGTACTGCATGCTATACTGGCCCTGCCCTCAGGCATGCTGAGCCAGAGTCCAGGACTGATGGTGCACGCCTATAATCCCAGCACTGGGGAGGCTGAAAACAGGAGGATCACTATGAGTCCAAGCTGCATAGGGAAACCATATACCAAATACATAAAAAAGTAATATAAAAGCAAAATCTGCTTATGTATAATGGGAAAGAAAAGTGTCATAATTAGCCTGAGTGGAAGTGGGTCTTCGGTTTTGATCTGTAAACGTATTTCAAGATCTTTAAAGGCAAGGACTGTGTTAGGTAATGACTGTGTGTTACACAAACACTGGATGTAAAATGCGCCCTCACTAGCACTTGTGGACTGATGGACTAATTAAATGATATCATGCATGTAAGGGCTTGGCACAGCTCCTAGAATGTGACAAGCACTTAATAAATGGAAGATATGACCACTAGTCCTTCCAGGGTTATTACTGCTAATTGATTTCTGCAGAACCGGGATCTCAACCTAGAGTAACTTCAGAAGTCATCCAGCAGAGTCTTCACTTAGACACCTACAGTTCTCTACAACACCGTCCACAGTGGCAGACCCATGCTCATGTGTGGGAACTCTGCTCTCTCAGAGAGAACAGCGAGCCAAGTCCTACCTCGTCAATTCCACTGACTGATACAAGATTCCCCACTCTGTGGTTGTAGGCAGAAACGTTAAGTGCCCTTGTGACTGAGCCTACCAGTGCCTGTGGATGATTTTTCCTTTTTCGGGTCCTCCTCCAGTTGGAACATTTCTCACCTCTCTCTGCACTGGGGGTGCCCCTGCTACCCTGTGTGCTCTCCCTTAGAATCTTTTGGGTGCCAGAATCCCAGCCCCTTAGATGAAGTGTGACTGGCACATGGAAGGTGTGGCCCAGGGTTTCTCTGTTCGTCCTCCAGCCTTGCCTGCTCTCGATTTTGGCCGCCCCTCTGGCTGCTGATTCACCCTGGGATCCGTGTCTCCATGCTTCGCTGCACAGCTGCTTTGTTTGAATACAGGTGTAGGGGTTTACATTAATCTCTATGAAATCTTTCTAGTTTTGGCTCCCATTCCAAGCTGTCAAATTATCTGTGTGTTCTGATCATGCTCCTCAACTAACTTCTTACTCTTACTGAGTTCTAGTTAGACACACATTCAGGCTATAGGCAAAGATATTCTCATGTGAGTGTCCTGAAAAGGAAGAAAACCTATTTAAAACAGAGGTTGCTAATTTAATGAGGGTGTGTATCATATTTAGCCTTGGGGGCAATGCATCTTAAAAACTGTCTTCACATGGGAAATGTCAAAAAACCTCATAAAAGTAGAATAGTGTGATGACCACCTCTTCTCATCACCCAGCTCAACTGCCAACTCTTTTTTTTTTTCTGCCAATTTACTATTTTGGCTTATCTCTGCTCCTCCTACCCTTCCAGATTATGTTGAAGCAAATCCCAGATAAGTTTTTCTAAAAGACAAGGACTCTCAGTCATGTATTCATAATAACAACGCTACCTTTAACAGGATAAGCAGTAATTTTTTATATAATCAAATATCCAAGCAGGTTTTGCATTCCTCCTAATGTCTCATGACTTTTGATTAAAACTGCTTGTTTGTATCAGGTTCTAAAAATGTTCCTATATCGTGATTGGTTGGTATATACAGACTTCTCTCCCTTTTCTTTATTTCTTGCAATTTATTTGTTGAAGAAACCTGGTCCCTTGTCTTGGAAAGGCATTCCACCTTCTCCCAGGAAATCCACTGTTCCAACTTTCGTTCTTTCTACGGATGACCAGAGCTCCTTGGCTTAACGTAAGGTCAGTGCAGTTCATCCACAGTGTTCCACGCAGTTTCAGAACATTCATTTTATTAGTATTTCACTCTGAGACTAAATCCAATTTATTTATCTACTTTATTATTGATGAGCACAGGATTAAGTTCTGACTTTTGGCCATGAGGACGAAGCTGTTCTGAGCATCCCCGTATATGTCTTCTGGTGACACATGAACACTTGACGTCCTTGAGTCTGCCCACCAGTGGAACTGTCCTTCTGCAGGATCACATAGGTTCAGCTTTAGCCGAGGTGGTTTGCAAAGTACTGTAGCTCCAGGAGTGTGGGGAAGTTTTGGGTGCTCCATGTTCTTCTTCTCCATTGTTTTCTTTGTATTTTAGCTTTTTTGGAGTAGATACTATTAAATATCTCCATGATTTTTAATTTGTGTCTCCCATAGTGACTAACGATGTCGAGATTCTTCTTACATGTTTATTCTTCCATGCTTAAGTATCCTCTTTTGTGCTTGTTTTTTGCCCCCTCCTGGCTTTTTAGTTAGTCAGTGTCTCCACTGTGTCGTGCAGGCTGGCCTTGAACTCACAGAGATTCTCCTGCCTCAGCCTCATAGGTGTGTGCCACCACCCCAAGGTTATCCATTTTTAAAATAGGTGACATTATCTTCTTTTCTTTTTAATTTGTAAGGGTCCTTTATATGTTGTAGATGTGAGTGCTTTGTCAGATAATATGAATAACAAGTATCTGCTCCTACTCCATAACTTTGGGTTCTTTTTTTGTTCATTTGATTTTGAGGGAAGGGTCTACAGAGTGTTCAGGGTCTCACTACTAGGTCAGACTCATAGTGATTCTCCTGTTTACAGCCTTCCAAGAGCTGGGATTATAGGTACGTGCCACCACACCCAATCTCAATCACTGTTTTAGTGCACTCTGGGGATGGGGCTGGCACAGCAGGCCTGGGGATCGAACCGACCCCTGTGCCTGCTTGCAGGCACTTTAATCTGCTGAGCTATTTGACCGGTCTGATTTTGAATGCTTTTTTTAAATTTAATTTTATTGAGAAACAAATAGCAACAAGACAGTTTCAAAACAGATTAGTAGGACAGTTTCAATAATTAATACATTGCATATTGTTGTCTTCATAGTGGTTATTCATAGCACAAGATGCAGGCATGATATCCTGTCCAAACACTATTAGTACAAATCTTTCTTCTCATTGAATTAAGAGAAAATAGCTGTATATCTATCCTATTTTGTATATACAGACACAAAATGGTCCTTCATTTATATCCCATTTTTTGGTTTAGTTTTGTCAGAGATGGGTATTCCATTGCCATTTAAATATTGTAGGTGCGTGAATTTAGCAAAATAATCCAATATTCGACTTTGAATTCTATTTTTTTGACTTTGAATTCTTAATGAAGTTATTTGATACAAAGATTACTTATTTTTCCTTCTTCAAATCCATTATGTTTTTTTGTGTGTGTCCTTCTTAAGAACTCTGCTGTGGGGACTGGGGAGATGGCTTAGTGGAATAAGCACTTCCCTGGCAAGTGCAAGGCTCCGAGTTCAATCCTTGGTTCCACAACAAAACAAAACAAAACAAAACAAAACAAAAGAAAAGAAAAGAAAACAAAACAAAACAAAACAAAACAAAACAAAACAAAACATAACTCTGCTGTGTAATTTATGGTCCTGGAGACATTCTGTAGTTTCTTCTGAAAGCTTTATTGTTTAATTTTTGTACCATCCACATTTACATACACTATCAAATTGTGCATAGGATATAGTCTTTCATATAGTTATCAAACTTGAGGGTTTATAACATTCAACAGCTTAGAAAAGATACACGCTTGGTTAATTTTGGTGGTGAACACATAGGCGTCTGCTATTGTTCCCAGTAGGAGTGGCATGTTGTAAAGTTAAAAATAAAATGCAAAAATAAATAAATAAATAAATAAATAAATAAATAAATAAAATGCAAGGTGTTTAAGAACTGATGTTCCCCTGAAACTCTCCTTCAGTGGCCTCTTCTTTTCTTGCTGCATGCTCTTCTTGGCTGACTTTACCTGCTACTACAAGTCCTCAAATCTCAGAGAGGTCAAGTTGTCTGTGTTCAGAGTGGTGGTGGCCACAGAGGTGAATGTAACATGGAACCTCCTTCTAGGACTCAGTTCTGGTGTGTAGAGGGACACAAAAATGCAGCACAGTTTCTTGGAGTAGCTATCCCACGTGACAGCTCAGGGCTCATGGCGTCTCCAAGATGAATATTCTATCTTTCCTGTGCCTCTTCTTATTCTCTTTTTAAATCAACTTGGTGTATGATACCAACAGACCCATTTTCAAAGTACAGTTCCTTGAGTTTTGATCAATGCATGTCCCTATGTAGCCACAACTATAATCTAAGTATAAAACCCCCTCTAAATGCTCTCCAAGGGCTGATCAAATAGCTCAGCGGATGAAAGCACCAGCGAGCAGATGCAGGGGCCAGAGGTTCAATCCCTGGGCCTGCTGTGCCAGCCCCGCCCCTGGGGCATGCTGAGACAGCAATTGAAACTGAGTGTGGTGACACGCGCCTGTAATCCCAGCTCTTGGGAGGCTATAAACAGGTGGATCACTACAGAATCCGATCTACTAGTGAGAGTCTGGACACCCTGAAGACCCTTCCCTAAAATACAAAAATAAAAAAAGTAAAAATAAATGCTTTCCAATGCCCCTTTGCAGCAGATCACTCTATCACCCCCAGCTCCAGGCTTGGGCTGGATTGCATTCTGTCACTATAGGTTAGCTTAGAAATACATATACATGACATCATGCAGCACATATCCTGTTGTGTCTAGCTTCTTTCATTCCTCATCATCTTTCCGAGGCTGGTTAGATATATGTATGTATCAGGAATACTTTGCCCAGGGCTGTGCTTTGCCTTTTCATTTCTTTGATGGTGCATTTAGAAGCTTCCTGTCTTTCCTGAGTCATCCTGCTGGTGCTTCCCTATCATCATCGTTTGCTTCTGCATCTAGAGGCTAGTCCTGGGCCAGCCTCTGAGAGCAGAGAATACTTTATGTCTCGGTCTTACAGTTGGGATAAGGGATCACCTCTTGTTAATCCCTTGGCCTTTTATTTTTTATTTTTTAAAATTTATTTATGTGTGTGTGTGTGTGTGTGTGTGTGTGTGTGGCCAGCTCAGCCCACCAGGGGGCGGGGCTGGCTGGCGTGTGGTGCTGGGGGATTGAACCGCGGTCCCTGTGCTTTTGCTAAGCTTGTTCTAAGTAGGTGCTTTAAACCACTGAGCCATCTCACCAGCCCTCCCTTGGCCTTTTATAAAACATGAAACTTCCACTATAGAGAATTATTAGCTCATCATATTAAAGCACACTGGAGCTTTAAAAAATACAAGTGCACTTGGGACACACTCCTTAAGATTTTGACTCAGAAGACCACAAATATAGGGCTGGAGGATTTAGATTTCTAAAAGCTATCCAGTGGTCCTAGTATTGAGAACAGCAGCCCTCATGGCAAAGTTCCCGAACCCCACAGCACGGCACGGCCCAGCACAGCACATCTACTTTTGTAGTAGTTGTGAAACCATCACAACTACTTTTATTCTACACATTTGGCTCCTTTGCAATCATTTCTCTTCCTCCTCCTACCTCCTCTATGATACCAGCCATAGCCTTTCTTCATGCCTACAATACTTTATTTGGTTTGTTGTCCATAACCCAAGCCAATGTATAGTAAGGAGTTGTTTAAACTCCTAACAGTTCCTCAGTAACACTGTGGGCTCCTCTGTATCATGAACTGTGTTAGTCTATCATTTTATATATTTGGAAGCCTGATGCCTGCCACAAGCAGTGCTTGGTAAAAGACTACTGAATGAATGAATGTTTGGAGAGAAGACAGAAGTTGCATTAGCCGATGCTATGCTTCTTGGAGAATGTTATGTTTTAGACCTACAAGTGTGAAAGATCTAAAAGTAACGCAAAAACTCAGGTGTTCAGAGCTGATGGGCTTTGAGGAACTGAATGGATCATGAAGGCTCTAACTTTAGTAATGGATTATCCCCCTGCTAAATTCACAGCGGACTGCCCTGTTGGAAGCCTTACTGCAGGAGGTGGGCTGCTAAGTGTGTGTTTTGGAAGCAGGTAGCTGTCCTCTGTCTCTCCTCCTGCTTTCTGCTTTTGGTTGCTATGAGATGAACAACTTTCCTCCACTTTGAAAAGCTGAGTAATACAGAAGGAATGAAGACCGAGGGGAAGCCAGGGCTCAACACTGTGCCTGGATTCTGTGAACAAAGTGCTAGAGGACCCTTGGTCTATATTTCATGTCTCCTGGCACAGAGTCAAGGGCAGGTTGACACCTCATGGGCATCATGCTGGTTCATGCTTAATGCTTTTGTCATTTTCATTTGGGGTCACAAGGTTGAATGAAAATATTTTGTCTGTGAGTCACAGAGGGTACGTGTCTGTGTGGTGCAAGTTCTCCCATTTGTCTCTCAGGTTAGATAAGTGAAAGGGCTTTCAGAAGCAGAAGCGAATCCACTAGTGTCAGATGCTAGTATGTGTTGGCATCCACGCTTGTGAGGCTGTGACTGGCTTTTTCTGGGGAACCAAACCGGCTGGGTTAGGGGGTGGAGCATGGGTGCTTGGTGTGGGACCAGTCTTGTCAGGGCTTCCCCAGGGACTGGAGGGGAGTAAGATGTCCTCATCCGCCTTGTGGGCACAGTAGGAGCAATGAGTGTCCCAGGAGTGTCAGGTTAGGGGAGTTCAAGAGACCAGGGTCCCAGGAGTGGGAGAGAAAGGGAGAAAAGGCTTTAGGTCAGAGGACTCTCCATAAACCTGGCACAGTGGGGGCGGCCAGCCAACGGAGGTTAGGGTCTGCCTAACACAGAGAGGGTGTTCAGGAAGTGGCGGCTGGTGAGTGGATGATGGGAGAGACGAAGCCCTCAGAGGCCTCATTAAAAGCTGAGAAGGCAGCAGCGTTGCCAGCTGTGAACTGTTCAGTCTCACCATGGTCCCTGGTTCCAGACTGTGGCCTTCTCCTGGCCCATATGGCTTACCCAGTCAGGGGTTTGGTCTTGATCAGGAAGGGGTAAAGCTGTGCATACAAACCATGCCTTTTGATGGCATTTTTTTTTCATTTATGTATTTGGTAGAGGGTCTTACTATGCAGCTCAGACTGCTAGTGATCCTCCTGTTTTCAGCCTCCCTAGTGCTGGGATTACTGGCATGTACCACCACCCCTGGACTTGTTCATCAGCTCAGTGCACCTGTGGGTGGGGCTGGCATGATGTGCAGGACTGGGGATCGAATCCTGGTCCCTGCACTTGCCAAAGCAGGAACTTAGTCTGCTGAGCTATCTCACTGGTCCTTAACCATGCCTTTTGAAAGGAAACACCATGAAGCACTGTCCCAGGGTCCCTGCTTGGCAAGTGTGGGACCATTTCAAACACACTCAGAGCCAGGTCAATGGTTCAGAGTCAGGCTTGTTTGGTAGGCCGAGCCCTCGGCTGACACATACCCAGAGCAGCTTGGGGGCACCCGCACGGGAGCCTCTTCCAGAGCTACAGTCCCATGTGTCTTGCCTGCCTCTGCGTGGGGCCCAGGTTCGGATGCAACTGCACTGGAGGCCTGGCTGTGCCACTTGTTACTTGTGCCCCTTGCACAAGTTACTTCTTTTCTGACTTTCAGAGTCCTGAGGCTGGTTCTCCTGCCCCAGACTGGAGCCCCTGCCTGGGTTGGCTTCCTTGCTGCCTCTCACAGGAGCCCTGCCTGTCTGCTTGTGCCCTCCTGGACTCCCTGCTGCAACCATTGCATCTTCCCAACCCCTGTTCATTCCTAACTGCCTCAGTCTGCCTCCTCCTGCAACTCTCCCTCTGACTTCAAATCTCCCTGCAATGCCCAGCCGGCCTAATCGATTGATATTTATTCTACCTGCTTGTAAATTTGGCTTTGAACTTGTGCAGCAAGTAAAAGTTTGAGACATTGCTAGCCATTGGTAAAGTTTAAATGTGGGCTCTGGGACCAGGTCTGGCAGAGGGGCAGATCCTGGGGTGCACTTGGGACCCTTGTTCTTAGGGCTAGGTCTGCTTGTGAGCCTTTCTCTGCTACCTGCTTTCCCCCCTTGTGTAGTGCACCCAGTAAGTGTCCTCCTGGAGGCTGCATATTCCGTAGGAGGCTGGAATCTCCTGCTATCTCATGACTAGTGAGTGGGTGACTCAGGCTGTATATCAAGGAGCTTCAGTTCTGCTGCCACTAACTTGTTGTGGGACCTTACTTATCTCTTGGCTTCAGTTTCCACATCTGCAAATTAGGGCCTTGTCTGCTTGTATTGACCAATCCTGCTTTTCACATGGTGTTAGCAACAGGCACAAGCAACAGGCATACACACCAGGCCCTCAGTGAATGCCTCAATCTTGGTTCCTCACCCATGCTAATTTTCTGAGGAACGCTTCCAACACACAGTGCTGTGGGGAGGGAACCCTCAAGGCTGCCAACACTGACCTTCACCATCTCAGGTTGCCCTGCTGCAGGCCAGGGAGAATCTTGCCAGGATATTTCAGGAGTACCCACAACTGATGAATATCAAACTGATATTCCAGCCCTCCCCACCCTCTGCACAGTCCTTGCTGGTTTGCCCTGAGAAGGCAGGTGGGCAGGTGGGGTGGCTCCAGGAACTTGGGCTGGACTCCCAGAAGCTCCTTGCTCCCCGGTGCTCTTCACAGAGAATGGGAGCTGCCCAGTTGCAGCAGTGCTCTGGGAGGAGGTGCTTGGGAGAAAGAAATGGGGCCTGTGGGGGTCCAGGCAGTGACAGGGAGGCAGCAGGGCCTCAAGACCCCAGCAGCCACTGCAGCACTGGGTCCCAGGCTGGGGCTCTGCGGTTCCCATGAACGGGATGTCTGTAGTCCCTGGGGCAACTGTACTGTCCAAGAAACCTGGTGGTGGCTGGGGCAGCTGCAGCTGTAGACCTGTGTCTTTCCCAGCTCCTCACAGAGCCAACAGTCCCAGCACAATTCCTGAATAGGATGCTAAAGGGGGTCCTCATGCGCTCAGTCCAGCTCTGGGGACACTTCTACTCCCCTGCAGGACCCTTTCCCCTCTCCTTCTGACCTGTCCCCTAGTCCCATCTCCCCAGACTGCTGGCACAAAAGCCTAAAAGTTGTGAGAAAGACAGATCTGGTTGAAAAACCACCCATCCATAGGACCAGGTCAGACAGCAGCACCAACAGCTGGGCCAAGTCCCACTGGTGCCTTCACCCCAACCAGCCCTTTCCCAGGCTCCCAGCCAGGGGTTCCAGTGGTTGCCAGCCCTCCTGGGGCTTCCAGTTCCCATGACCACTACTGATCCCTTCTTGGCTCCAAGTGAGGAAATCTTTGTTCTCCCATAAAAAATGCATATATGTGTTCCAGATATCCTGGTAGAATTTTCGTTCTAGATTCCATTGTCATTATGTTTATCTCTGAGACTGGGCTCTGGGACCAGGTCTGGCAGAGGGGCAGATCCTTGTACTGGGCCCTTGTACTGGGAGGACTTGACCTGAACTAGCGGAGAAAGCCTGGAGAGGAAGCACTGAGTTCTCAGGCTGGGAGAGGGTGCTTTTCCTCTACCTGCCATGGTGTGTGAGTTGATGACATTTGGGACTCAAAATTTTTACTACATTAGAAAAAAAGTATAGGTTAGATTTCTTTACTCAAGTAATAGTCCTGTAATCAAATGTGTTACTGGTAGTGAAATATTTTCAAAAGTACATAAAAATTCAAGTATTTTATAGCAAAAATTGTGTGTCCTGAGAGCACATAATAACACATTTGATATAATATGGGGTAGAGTCTGCCATCCCTATTTGGGTTATATGGACTATACTCAGAATACAGCAGAGCCTGTTGTTCCTAGCATGAATTTTTCGTTTGTTTCTGAAGTGACTTCCATTTATTTTGATACATCTTTTCCCCATGATGATTCATGGGATCTTCAAGCCAATATAAATATTTTATAAATATATAGGTATACACCTGCACAATACCTCAGCAACATCTTTCAGCAAGAAAAACACTGAAGAGTAAAGACTGGACACAATTGCTAGGTACAGTGAAAATCTGCTGCAAATATTTCTGAGGTAAGAAGGTACCACATACCTGATCAACTAAGAAAACCACCCTTACAACACAGGATGCCAATTAGGTACTGAATGGCAGAGCAACACCCCCAGTTTATTCCATGAATTCATAGGGCACAGATTGCAACAACTCAGGTTCCTTTCTATTGGTCCTCACGAAGTGTGCTTCTCTGGGAGGGGCAGGCTTTCTCTTTGGCTTCCTTCTTTGTCTGATCATTTTCCTTGACCATTTCAGGAAGCTATCACTACTTTTTGAATGTTTAATATGTTCAATATGCACATTAATCCTCTTGGCAAGCATCTTGCCCTTAATTTGCTTGTTTACAACAATGCCAACAGCATGCTGGGTAACATTGTAAACTCTTCCCATTTTTCCATGGTAACATTTGTGAGGCATTTCTTTTTGCACAGTACCCATTCCCTTGATATCTACAATATTATCCTTTTTGTAGATTTGCATGTATGTGGCCAAAGGAACAACCCCATGTTTTCTAAAAGGCCTGGAAAACATATACTGGGTTTCCCTCCTCTTGCCCTTTGTGTTAGTCATTCTGGCAAATTACTGGAAAATGGCGGTTCTGGCCAAAAGGTACAACAGTGTGATATTAAATCAAACACAAGAGAAAATGATGTGGAAGCCAGACATGATTGTATATGTCTGTAATCCCAGTACTCAGGAGGCTGAGGCAGGATGATCTCTGTGAGTTCCAAGGCCAGCCTGACTACATAGCAGGAGCCTGTCTCAAAAACTACTTCAAAGATAACAATATGTAATGTATTAACTATTGTTATTCTCCTATTATTTTGTTAGGAAATTTTGTTTACCTTTTTTTTCATTAAAAAAGCAAAGCAAATCAAGACAAAGGAAAATGATGCAATGAGCCTATGCAGGTATAATATGGCACATTGTTCCCAGTACATTTTTTTTTTAAATTACAGGGAGTACATTTCAAAATCATGACAGAAGTATAATATGGCAGAGGCATAAACAAGAGCAAAGCTGCATGTGGTCAGGTGTTCCGCACTGCACGTAGTTGGGCTGCATTTTGTGTAAGAGGCAGCGCGGTAGGTTTGTTGGTAGCAGTATAGCTCCTAGCACAGGAGTGATGCGCTGAGAGCTGCGGCATTGTGGTGCAGCTCTGTCACCAGGCGATGGGCTTCTTCTGCTCCACTGGGATCTCAGGGGCCACGCCGTCCACGTGGGCGTGGTTGGCTGAAATGTCCTCATGTGGCGAGTGTCTGGCTTGGCGCGGGGCTCGGGAGACCCCAGCAAGGTCGGGGCAGGCAGGGGGAGAAGCAGTAGGCGAACGTGCAAAGCCAAAGTCCTTCCTTATGAAGTCTTGTCCTCACTAGCGTGAAGGACCGATAGAAATGTCAAGTAAACAGAGCAAGAGAGGACACGCCTCGTGGCAATCACAGAAACTCGGAGCTGAATAAACATGCAGCTGTGAGATAGCCAAATGCTCACCAGGCGAGAAAAACATACCAAGGACTGTGGCTTCAGCAGGCATTGTTCCCGCTCCGGAGTGACAAGCTTGCCCAGAATAGTTCAATAGGGAGAGAGCAGAGTAGGGGACTGCATCATCGCCATGTGAACATGGGGGAGTGGGGAGCTGTCTCTTCACCCCTCGGAAGCAAACTCACGGTGCAAGGGCTGCTCGTTCTGCCTATGCCCTGCTGACACTTATGTCTTATCTTTTGGTAGCAGCCACCCTAGCATCGTAAGGGTGAGCTGCTAGCTTCCTGAGGTTTCCACTGGCATTTCTCTGACAGTTCTCTGGTGCTGAGCTTTGCGCACACTGCTGGTGGCATTGTAGACAGGTACAGGACTGCCATCATGGGGAGCAGTGGGGGAGTTCCTTGGGAAGTAAACCCCCAAACACCATGTGATCCAGCAATCTTATTTCTGGGTACATAGTCAAAGGAAGTAAAGTCAGTATCTTCAGTCACTGCAGCGTTATCCACGGTGCCTAAGATAGGGAACCAACCTGGGCATCCGGGGACACGTAAATGGGGAAAGCTAACGGGGTGTGCATAATGTACACTGGGATATGGATCAGCCACCGCAGAAAAGGAAATCCTGCTCTTTGTGATGACGTAGGAGGACTAGAGGTCATCACAGTAAGAGAAATCAGCCAGACCCAGAGCGACGAAAGCTGCGTGACCTCACTCCTGTGTGGATTCGAGAAAAGTCCCACATAGAAGTACCAAGTGAAAGGTGACTGGCAGAGGCTGGGGGCAGGGGAGAGAAATGGAGAGATGTTGGTCTAAGGGCACAAACATTCCCATTTGTAAATAAATAATTTTTAAAAATAATATATTCTTTTCTGTACTAAGGGTTGGACCTATGGCCTTTGAGTTATACCCCCAGCCTCCAGCTCCCCCTTTTCATCTGTAGATCGAGTCTCATTAACTTACTAGTTGCCCAGGCTGGGCTTGAACTTGTGTTCCTCCTGCCTCAGCTTTCTGAAGTGCTGAGAATGCAGGCATCTGCCATGGCTTATAAGACAAATTTCATAAATAAAGAGGAGAAAGGAAAAAAGAAAATGTACTGGGGTCACATACCCATTCTAGGCAGTCAATGGGAGAGGGGGTCTTTCATGTAATGATAAAAAAATCTTTGAAGTTTCTTCAAGTTTATCAGGACATCGATACAGTCCCCAAAAATAGATGATCAAGGGAAGGCTTTTTGCCACCTTTTCTATGCTTTACAATACGTTCTGGGCTGTTTTCCTGTTACGACGACTCTAATGTGTTGCAGGACACAGGGTGGAAAGCATAGTTTAGTTGATAGAATTGTGCTTTCTGTAGCAAGAGAGTAAGTACTGGAGCGGATGCCCTCTTACTATCGGCACTGTGGGAAGGCTTTCTCAAGAGTCAGCTGTGAGGTCAGCAGCGTTATTACCTGCACCTCACTGTGGGGCGCCATACATTAGTTAGACTGAGCCAGGCTTCAAGCACCAGCAGCAGCTCAATCCCAAATCCTCCCACATTGCCCCATAAAGTGGAACTAGCACAGTGACAAGCCTCCAGGTTCAGGACCAGCTGCCTGGGCGTGATCCTGGCTCAGAGCTCTAAGCCCTGTGACTAGGAGCAGGCTGCTTGGCCACCCCTCGATCCCACCCCGAGTAAATGGGGTTGTGCAGACCAAGAGATGCCGTGTGCTCAACTCCTGGCATGTTGCAGGAGCCCAAAAGCTGTAATTACTGTGTAGGGCCAAGGTCAGTGCTTAGCAACCTGCCTCTTCTTTAAGTGAGGAAATAGTCACAGATTGTTAGATTCTCATGGCTACTCTCTCCCACCACAAGCAAGGTGAGACAAAAGCTGGTACTTTACTACAGATCCAGTTTCCCACCCAGGGATTTGGAATTCTAGTCTTCCTCCTACCACCTGTGGGTCTGCAACTTTGAGTCTGTCTCCTCTCTTTCTTATTTGTTTATTTATTTTTTAATGTATTAAGTACAGGGTCTTCAGGGTCTCCAGGGCCTCACTACACAGATTGGACTCATAGTGATCCTTCCTGTTTTCAGCCTCCCAAGCGCTGGGATTACAGATGCCCTCCACCATGCCCAGTGTTAATCGCTGTCTCAGCGTGCCCTGGGGGCAGGGCCTGCAGGATAGGCCGGGGTTCGAACCCTCATTCTTGCATCTGCCTAAGCAGGTGCTTTAATCTGCTGTGCTATCTGGCTGGCCTTTCTCTCTTTCTTGTTCCAATAAACAAAATCATCCTCCTCCCAGTGCTATTCCCCCACTGGGACCTCACTGCTTCTCTTGGAATTCAACCCAAGCCTGTTCAGTGGCTCCTGCTGCCTCAGGGACAAGAGACTGTTACCACTTTTTTGAAAGGATATGTGAATGGTTGTAACTCCCAGCATGCTGAATGAAGAGGCTTAATGTGTCTGGAACAATATTGTTTCTGGACTTCACCATGGGAACTCGCAGAGTTGTGAGGACTTCTGGACCATGTCCAGGCACAAGAGCATTTACTTATTTTCTAAGAAGGAAAGAGATTGCCTGAGCCTTAGCTTCCAGGCTGGTCCCTCGCTCCAATCAGGGGGTCTTTAAAGGTGAGGTCCTGGCTGGGTTAGGGGTGCAGGTAGGAGCATGAGGCCTTAGCTGGCTCCCTTAACAACCACTACAAGCCAGAAATCAAGGCTCCCTATCGTTACCATCTCACCCCTGCATGCACAGCCCCATAGGGACTGCAGGAGGAGCACACACACGTCCTGCTTTCCCAGGCTTCAGAAGCAGGGTCTGCCTGGGACTTGCTTGGGGGCTCCAGACACATTTTGGCTGAAAGGAAGGATGTCCATGCTCCAGTGCCAGCTGTGCCACCAACCTTTTCTGGGACTTCAACAAAGTGTCTCTCTCTCTCTCTCTCTCTCTCTCTCTCTCTCTCTCTCTCTCTCTCCCTTTCTTTCTCTCTCTTTTTCAGTACTGGGGATTGAACTCAGGACCCTGTACATGCCAGGCAAGCACTTATTCTACTGAGCTATCTCCCTGGCCCTAGTCTCTCTCTTTGTACCTCTTTCTTCCATGTAAAATGGAGGCCCTGGGCTGATGATCTATATAAGTCTGGTTTTGATGTTTACAAAGGGAGAAACGTACCCTGAGGGCATGGAAAGCAAGTTTGGAGCTTCTGTCCCCCAGCCAGGAACCTGCTGTCCCTATCTGTGCTGTATCCTTGCCTCTAGTCTGCTGGCCACAGACCCCAAAGCTCCCACTGCAGGGCAAGAAAGGGATCCCATATCTACTAGTTCGGCAGCTCTGCCTCCCTCCTGGGTGGGGGCCAGTGAGTGAGACTGTTCCTCCCTCCCTTTCTCTGTCTTCACCCTGCCACACCCCTGAGATAGCCACCTCCAGGCCCTGGGAGCTGCAGGGTGAGGTGAGGAACACATACATCCGTGGGGGCTGCCTCTGCCGATCACACCAGCAGCTCCTCTGTGATCCAGGCCGCTGATAATCGCTTGAGGCCTCTCCCTCTCAACAGCTCTGGCTCTCAGTATCTGCGAGTCAGGTGGGGCAGGCTGGGGGCTTCAGCTGACTATACGCTGCACTAAGGAAAGAACTGACCAGTGTAGGCAGTGGGGAGGGGAGGGGAAGAAGGAGCGCATCGCTGCGGACGCCATCTTCTCTGTAATGCAAGTGGGTTCTATCGGAGGAAGGCCTGGACTTTTTAAATTTATTTTTTATTAATTTTAATTTTATTGAGAAACAAATATGAATGAGACAGTTTCAAAGATGATTAATAGGACAGTTTCGATAATCAATACATTGTACATTGTTATCTTCTTAATGGTTATCCATAGTACAAGAAGCAAATAGGATTTCCTGTCCAAACACTAATTAGTGCACCTCTTTCTTCTCATTGAATTAAGTGAAAGTAGCTGTTTATCTATCCTAACTATTTTGTATATGTAAAATACATATTTCCTTTGTATCCCCTTTTTTTGTTTAGTCCTGTCAGAGGTGGATATTCTATTGGCATCTAAATACTATAGGTGTTTGAATTTAGCTAAACAATCCAACTCTGTCTAGCAGTCTATAATATTAGTCGGTTATCCTCAGAAGTTATTGACTTGAGGCCGGGGAGACAGCTCAGTGGAATAAGCGCTTCCCTGGCAAGCTCAAGGGCCAGAGTTCAATCCCCAGTTCTGCCAAAAAAAAAAAAAAAAAAGTTATTGACTTGAGCCTTTTACAGCTCATCGTATTAATATGGCTTTACTTTATATACCTTGTTTTTATACTTTTCTGCTGGATGGTTAAGACCAAGATATAAAGCAAGACCTATATAACAAGAAACATAACTTTTGTATCTGATAAGGTCAGTCAAGTATCCTCAGAATTTATCCTGAGACCCTGTACCTCAGATTGTAGATCCTTTGTCAGTGTCAGCCATGAGGATGAGTCATGGCCATTGCTGGACCAATTTGCTCTCTGTGAAAGCCTGAGAAAATGTTTTATCTCTCCATGTGACTCTCCCCAGGCTCACTCTACATTATCGATCACATTCCTTTGTGGCTCCATAATCTTCTTGATCAGAAAATTTGGAGCACAGCTGAGTTACATGATGTTACAGTACAGGTTCTCCTATGTCCTGAGTCTTCACTGACCTTGAAAGGCTAGGGCCAAAATGTTGGCTGACCTTGTAGCCCTTCCTTTTCTCAATTTTGATCTGCTAACTTAGGTTGTTAACCCTCCAGAAGAGAAGCTTATTATTAACCTGCAATATATGCAGTTCGATTTACCCTATCTGTCTAAGTATCAAACATCTTTGGAAGGCCTGGGTTTGAGGTTCAATCCACTACTTTCCTCTGTGTGTCCTTGGACAAGTTCCTTTCTCCCAGTACAAAATGAGGGTAACAATACAAATATCTTCCTTATGACACTGGTATTTAGATTTAAAGGAGCCACCCACAGCTCACTGAGAGCGCTCAATGACAGGTTAGCTAGTACTCAGAGGATCTTCACTACTACTTTGACCTTTGACGGAACAGAACCTCGAGACCACTTCATTTGTCCCTGTTTCCTCTAGGCCAATTGTCCCCAAACTTGTCCACCTGGTAAAACCACCCAAGCATCTTTGAAAAATTCTAAAGTCCAGAGACTACACCATATTCCAGTTAAATCCCAGCATACAGAGGAGACTGAGGCACCTGTGGTTTTGAAGCTGCCAGGGTGACTGCAGTGTGCAGCCATTTGGAAGCCACTGTTCTCTGCTGGCCTAGTAGTTGAGGGGCTCCCCGTGGGCATAGTGATTCATCCTAGCAGCCTTATGCATCTTCTACTGTTGACCCGAGGTTAAATATCTCCCTTGGGACAAGTGAAACCTCTCATGCTTACCTTTAAGTAAATTTTTTTCTCTAAGGGAGTGGAAAATCGCTGACATGCCCCCACCAAAGTCTTGGTTACTAGTGTTTGCTGGGCCCTTCCTCTCTACCTTTCCTTTGCTGGGAATGACAGCAGCCCACCAAGGGCCATCGAGCTGACAGGGGATGCACTGGGGTGTTGACATTAGATGCTGACAGCTGGTCATGACCCAGAGCCAAGAAGGTTTTCCAAGATTTTTAATATCCCAGTTTAACATGCTCATATTTAGCAAGAAGGGGAACATAAACCTGGTGAGTGCTGAGCAGATTCTTCTCCAGGACTTTTTGCTATTATTTGCTCTGACCCCCCAAGCTCAGTTCCACTACTGCCCACTTCCTCCCCGAGGGAAGGTGGCTTGTCATGGCTGTTCGTTTTGCCTCCTCACTGTGTCCAGTTTTCCTTCTCGGCATTTGAGCAGGCCATTCCCCCAGTCCTCCCCATTCTCAAATTCCTGCACCCTCCACCTGCAAACAGAGGACAGCAATAAGAACACCTTCCTGATGATGCTGGTATTTAGATGTAATGAGGCCATCCACTGCCCACTCAAACTACAGAGTGCAGAGTACCGCATGCCATCCATTTTTTAAGGCCAGCCGGGGCTAGACTCTGGCTTCTATGATACCTTCTTCAGTTACTCATTCTCTCTCTCTCTCTCTCTCTCTCTCTCTCTCTCTCTCTCTCTCTCTCTCTGCTTTTTTTTATGTGTCATGAAAACCTTGCCTTTTTATTTAATTTTGGGTGTAAAATGGACAAATACATTAATGTGTGAATTCTATGACCAATACATACATTTTACAATGTTACAAATTGCTCATCAATAACAAATTATACTCAATTTTTATATATGAAAGTTAAGGGAAGAGGATATAGCCCTGTGGTTGAGGGTTTGCCTAGCATGCCCAAGGCCCTGGTTCAATTCCCAGAAAGTTAACACAAGAAAAGAAGGAAGTTAACTCAAACTTTTTTCTAATAAATTATTTCACACAGGTATATGCTTATGAAGCTATTTAATTGTTTAAACTGTGTTAGAGAACATATTTTTTTTAAAAAATTCATTGGATTCAGTCGCAATAAAGATGATTTCCAATGGGAATTTCTAACACTAACTTGATTGCTGAAAAAAAATTTTATCAAAAAAAGGAAGTTCTGCTAAGTCTACGTATTATGTCAAAATGTATCTTTTCAGTTATGTTTTAAATTATAACATTTTTTAAAAATTGGTTTCATAAGTATTAAAGACATTTTTAATAATTTTATACATAGTTTTAGAACATGTTCTCCAATGATCATTTTTCTAATTAAGACATATAGCAGACCTATGCTTACACATAGATTTTCTCTACACAGTGGAACTTTTTTAAAGGAGAATGGCATAGATTATGTAAAAGCTATGGCTCTCCAAAACAAAGCAAAGCAAAAAAGGACATTTAATTATGCCTCTAGATTTTTACACTTTAGTTTTATTTTATTTCCTTGTCTTTTTTAAAATGCTAAAAATCTATGATCTTAAGGTAGCATATCCCTCTTGACAAGCATAATTGACCGATTTTAATACTTAGGTTTGAGAAGTAATTACCTAATAAAGTAAAAACTTTAAATTTTTATAAGGAAGTTAGTCTTGCATTGTCCAAAAATTTTAAAATTTGGCTTAAAATTCAATGGCAGTGAAAACACTAACTTTCTAGACAAAATGGAGAGCCTCTCAAGACAGCTGCTTAAGCAGCCGCGACTGGGACTAATCAGTATAGCAGGAGTCAGGGGTTAAGGCCGCTTTCACCAGCTTGGTCTCGCCGCCATGTGTAAGCGGGACCACAGTTGTGTAGCACTTGTTCCTGTCGTGAGTGTAGCAGGTCTCCGGCACGCTGTCTTCCTCACAGAGGTTGCTCTGTGTGGCAGTAACTACCTGATTATCCAGCTCCACTTCTACGAGATCACATTTTTTACAGAGGTCAGACAAATGGTATACAAAATTGGTTCTCCGTGGTGAGGTGGGATCAGAGATATTTTCCCTGCTGTTCAGAGGAACAATAATCCGGATGCTTCTCTCCACAATGTCTTCATTAGGGTTTTCAGAGGAACGGGTGACCCTGGAGGTAACCCATGCACACTGACATTTATTGTCGGCAAGGACGGTCCTTTCATCTTCATCTTGGGCTCTGCTGTACTCACACTCAGCGCCTCCCACATCAAACCCTTTCTTAGCTTTTCAAGTCAGGGTATCTCTGTGTAGTTCAGGCTGGCCTTCAGCTCACTCTGTAGTCTAGGCTAGTCTCAAACTTGTAGCGATCATCCTGCTTTAGCCTCCCAAGTGCTGGGAATACAGGTGTGTGCCACCAGGCTCAGCTCAGGTGCTTATTTTCTAAAAACTTACAGTACTCATAAGTCTCAACGCTATGACTATTCAAACAAGAAATCATTTCAATATTTGTCGACTGTGCCAGGTGCTCTAAGTGTCAGACCGGTGGAGTTCTCTGCTGATCTCTGTCTCTTCTCCCTGCTCAGTGACTAGTTCAGTCAAAAAACTAGCAAGTGGTAGAACTGGGTTTCAACTCCAGGCCTGCTTAAGGTGAGGGTATAAGTTCTTGTTTTTCCAAAACATCTGTGTGCCGTTCTTCACTTTAACTGAGTGAGGCAGGCCTATACCGTTGGCCTACTCTACCTAGAATTTGGATAGACACTTGTGAGTAGAAAGAGGCTCTGGACCAGTGACATTTTTGTCTCCAAATCAAGGAGATTCTAGTGTTTCAGCTGACAATAGAGGCAAAGTGATGTTCATTCTTCATGACTGGGATTGGAAATGAGGGCTTCTGGGTAGCAGTGGAGCATGTAGGGAGGAGGATTCACATGGTCTGGACTTCGTAGTCTTCAGGGATGAAGGCACCCTGTTTGGATGGCTCCTTAGAGTGAACAAAGAGCTCATCCATTTGGACCTTGGCTGCTGACTACAGTCACCTATAGAGCTGGTATTATTATCTGTTTTATAGGCCAGGAAGCAAAGGCCCAAGGAATTAAATGCCCAAGCTGTGGGGACATGAAAGGAAGGACCCAACATTCAAAGCCAGGCTTTCAAATGCTCAGCACAAGGATCTTCTTACCAGACCACACTTACCTCCTGTCTGGGCCTATGCGCCTTCTCCATAACACCCCAACTTCCCTGCCGATCTCTGTCTCTTCTCTCCACTTTGCTCTCTCTGCCCATTCTGTCCCTACCTGGTTCAGAATCCTCACCTTCAGGCAGTTTCTAACACTAGTGCATTCCATTCCTGGCCCCCTTCCCCATTCCTTCCTCTGGTTCATGGTTTTCTTCTTACTACTGAGACCTGGTTTCATTCTTTTATCAAACATCCTCAAAAGTATCAGGGTTAGGAGTAGGGATGTGTTGACCAGAGGTGCCCAGGAGCAGGGTGACCAGAGCTTCTGCCTTATCTAGGACTGTCACAGTCTAAGTACTGAGAATGCCAGGCAAGCCTGGACAGTTGTTACCCTCCTAGGATCTGGGAGCAGCTGTATTTATACCTGCAGAGGATATTGTGCACATCCTATTGGTTTTGTATTTCATGGCACTGACTTTTTGAGAAATAGGCACTTTAACTCCTTTAGCAGCTGAGGCTGTAGAGTAGGAGCTGGCCTGAGACTGCACAGCTACAAAGGAACAGGGATGGGAGCAGAAACCAGCTCTGCTGCCTGCGCTTTCCACACTCACTCTCTCTGCCAGCCAGCCCACAGTGTCTCCTGGAGATGACCCACTAACAGTGACTGGTCACAGCTAGCAGGGGACAGAGAAGGGTGATAAGGAAGTGTGGAAACTGAAGCTGCCCTCAGAGCCTCTCCCAGCCGTAGGCTGCTTCTCCTCCCTGCTGCTCTGCTACCTCTCTTCTTCCTACCACTCTCACCCCAGTTGACATTTCTGTCCCAGATTTTGTAAAAATATATTCATCTATTGCATGAATGCAAGGGGAAAAGGATATTTTAAATTCTTGAAAAAGCCTCTGATATTCTGTAATAGATCGTTTTAATTTTTAAGCCTATCTTCTCTGCACTCTTAGTTTTTTAAAATTTTATTTATTTATGTGTGTGTGTGTGTGTGTGTGTGTGGCCAGCTCAGCCCACCAGGGGGGTGGGGCTGGCTGGCATGTGGTGCTGAGGGATTGAACTGTGGTCCCTGTGCTTTGCTAAACTTGTTCTAAGTAGGTGCTTTAGACCACTGAGCCATCTCACCAGCCCCTCTTAGTTTTTAAGAGTTCACAACACACACCTATTGGGTATTTGGATCCCTTCACTTCACATTTTCTCTGAGTGTTTTCCAGTTTTGTGTGTCCAAGTGGGCAAACCTTCCCTTAGCCATTTATTCTGAGGCTGGATGGTCAAGTTTCCTTGCTCCTTTCAAATTTAAAGATTATTATTACATCATGGTCAAGAGGCATCAGCTATTTGATTCTAAACACACTTTCTGCTGGCTCTACCCGAGGCCTGCTATCAGGGCTGGTGGTTCCCAGAATGTGGGCCTATTCTCTTGCCGGTCCATGCATGCTTTTTTTTTTTTAATGCATGCTTTACTATTGGTCCCTATTAAATATAGAACCAAAGAGCAACCTCTTAGGATCTTCTTGTTGTTTTTAACAATAGAACACTTTTATGGTTGCTGAATCTAAAAATAAAAGAAAAAATTAGGACATACTTTGTATGTCTTTGGTCCTTAAATCTTCTTTAAGGGATATTTTATTTTATTTTACAAAAATATTACTCACGACAGATTAGAAATGAAAATCCAGAAAGCAGACACCCTGCAGCTTTGCACCAGGTCTCCAAGGCACGCCCCAAACACATCAGTACATGGCGGAGCTTCTTAGGAAGATATCGACTAGTGATTTGGGGAGATTCTGTACAGCAACTAGATCCAGAGAGATTACCGCCCTGTGATCTCTCTGCGGCATGAGATAAATGATAAATGATCAAGTTGGGGAAGTTTATCTGCAATGTAATGTCTGCAACACACAGGTGTGAAGGTTTAAGCAGGTGTCACTGGCTGGCAGCTCAACCCTCATACTCTCCTCCCAGGATTCTGAAGGGCCCAGCCCAGCTGATGTGTGTATATATAGGGGCTGAGCCAGGCTTCTCCCAGGACTCACAGCTCCTTCCCTCCCCAGTCTCTGCCTTCTTCCAGCCCTTGTACTCTTGCTCTTGTCTGTGCCTCTGGTTGCTCCAGCAACCATGAGCCGCCACTTTAGTTCGCAATCTGCATTCAGCTCAAGGAGCAGGCAGGGCTATACCAACAGGTCTTCCTCAGGCTTTGGTGGTAGGAGTTGGGCTGTGGGGTCTTCGAGTCAGGCCTGGGGGAGGCCTGGTTCTGGTGGATATGGGGGCTATGGAAGAGGGTTTGGTTCTAGAAGTCTTTTCAACCTGGGTGGCAGTAAAAGTATCTCGTTTGGCCTGGTAGGGAGAAACGCCAGTGGTTTCCACCACAGTAGGGGAGTAGGAGGAGGATTTGGAATGGTCAGAAGGTTTGAGGGTCATGGTCTTGGTAGTTCTAGTTTTGCAGGTGGGAGATTTGGAGGTGGTCGTTTTGGAGGAGGGGGTTTCGGGGCTTCAGGAGCTGTTAATTTTGGGCCTGCGGGCTTTGGTCCTTCATATTCTCCGGGTGGTATCCATGAGGTGACCATTAACCAGAGCCTCCTAGAGCCACTTCACTTGGAGGTGGACCCTGAAATTCAGAGGATCAAGACCCAGGAGCGGGAGCAGATTATGGTTCTCAACAACAGGTTTGCCTCCTTCATTGATAAGGTGAGTACCTTATGGTCAGATAATCTCTGGGCACAAAACTTTTCACCCCACTGTGCTGTTTCAGTTTGGTGGTGACAGTCACTTACAGACATGTATGCCTTAGGATCTTAGGAAGTTGTCTAAGCTAGTTGGAGGATTTCCTTTCTATTTCCCTTTGGTAGGAAAGCATATAAAGTGTGTGAAAATACTCAACAGATACAGAGTGTAGTAAGCTTATTCTCCTTCACCAATATTCACTTTCCATACATCCATGTGTTTGCCCATCCACCCACTCAGCCACACACTTATCCATCTATTCATTCACCTACACATCCTTTCCTTCTTCTCTTCTTCCTCTTCTTCTGTCTCTGTCTCTCTGTCTGTCTGTCTCTCTCTCTCAACACACAATGTCTATCCACCCACATACCCACCCATCAGCATCCATCCATCCATTCATCCATCCAACATTCAATCATTTCTCCCTCCCTTCATCTTACTGTCCACTCCTCTGAGCACATTCATCCATAAAATCCATTCATCTATCATCCTCCCACTCACACAATCCATTCATTCATCTATCCATCCATCTACCCATCCATACATATCCCTCCATCTTTCTATCCATACAACTGCATGAACTTATTTACACTCTCTTTCTCCTTCCACCATTCATATTATACACCCATCCATCCACCTACATATTCATAAATTCACCTACCTATTCAGCCCATGAATATTTACCAAGCAAATATTATATATCAGTCACTGTGCTACGTACTATAGGGGTGACAGGATACAAGGAATCTGACATTTAAAGGCAAGAGAATTAACACAAAAGTGTATAAGAAGTGTGTTAATAGGGATAGAGCTCTCTGCACCAACAAAGTTCAAAGGAAAAGCACTATGAGCTCTGTTTGCAGGACTGTGGGAGAGCTTCTCTGAGGCCCTGGTCTGACCTGAGTCTTGAAGGTAGAAAAGGAGTCAAATAGTTGGGAAGAGGGCATTTCCTGACAGAAGGACCAAGAGACATGAACGTGTAACATCTCTTGGGAAATTCAGATGGTTAAGATTCCAGGGGAAGATGGCATAATGGAAGGAAGAGGGAGGTAGAGATGAAGCTCTGGAGGCAGGCAGGAAAGCAGTCTGGGCAGGGCGTACAAAGCCTAGGTGCCGGGGTATTGCTGACAGCTAAAGTCAGTAACACACAGTGAAGCATTTGAGTCCCTTGTAGTTCATCCAGGGTCGTGAAAGGGGCGGGTGGAGCCATGGAAGTTCTTCTCATCAGTTCCCAGGCTAACCCTCAGATTAGATTTGGTTCAGCACCAAATACCAGGTAGAGGATGGAGAACAGCCATGGGGAAAAGATCTTCCTCCAGACCCGCCTTTCACTCAGAGGTGGAGGCACAATGGCCACTGCCTGGTAACAGGGCAAATACTGGGGACAGGACAGAGAGTGTGACCAAGAGGAGGAGTAGAATGTTAGGCCTAGAGGCAGCCAAAAGGTAGCTCAACAAAGCACAGTGCTTCTGGCTACTTCTGGGGACTCGGGACTGGAAATTGGGCTGAATATCACACTTCAGCCACAGGCACAGACAGAGGGTTTGACCAGAACAAGAAAGAAGGTGAAGGTGATGGGAGAGGAGAAGGAGATAGAGGCAAATGGTCAGGGAGGAGGCAGGGAGAAACCAATGGGATGACCGCAGGCTCTGGCTAGTGATCCGAGATTCCCATTGGAGTATGGTTCCTGCCATTAACAGAGCATCTGTCTGGTTTTATGGCCTGCAGCTGTAGGCAGAGGGCTTTAGCTTTCTGATCCTCTCTAAGGCCAGAGCTGTGATGGCCAAGAGCAGAGAGTGCATAGCAGGTGGCTCTGGCCTAGAAAGAAGGCTTCAGTTACAGGGATCTGACCCTGCTCCCTGAATTGGTCTTCATGTTTTTTCCCTTCACCCTGTACAGCCTTTCCTTAACAGTACAGCAGAACCCATAGCTCCCATTTAAATCCTTCATTGGCCTCTTGTGTCATTTGGGATAAAAACTAGGTTCCTACATGGCCTTATAAGATGTGGCCTCTACTGCACAGATGTTGCTGCAAGATTCTCTGATCCACACAATGCCATTGTCATTATCACAGGCCTTTGACTGAGCATTGAGTTGCTTTTTCTGGGCATGTCACACATAGTAAAACCAGATAGTGGCAGAAACTCCTCCCAGGAGTGTTTCAGGTTGTGTTGATAAGGTTGTGAGAGGTTGCTGATTGCTCAACCTCTTTGCTAAAGCCAGCAAAAATGAGCCATGGGAAACAGTGCTCTTTGTAAACATTGTCCAGCTTAACATCAGAATCCAAAGGGGCTCTCAGGACTGACCCTTGGATGGGTAGGCACAGGTGCTGGGTGTCCTCCTTGGTGTCTCACTAGCAGGTGTGCCTACAGGGTTCTGCTCTGATGGCACAGAGCCCTGGGTTTACTCCTTTGCATAGCTCCCAGTGGAGGGAGCTAGAGTTTGGAGGAAGGAACACATGTGAGGGGGTGGGAATGTGTGTATATGTGGTTATGAGTGCGTGCATAGCCACACACCAGTGCCCCAGCAGAGCACAGAGGTGGAGCCACCACGTCTCTCAGCACAGGGGTGGGGAGGCTGCATTTCTCCATTTGCGAGCAGCTGGCAGAGGGGAGACAAAAGCTGGTCATTACTATGTAAAGTACCAGGCCATGCACTTGGTCTACACGGACAGCCAGTCCTCTGACCTCTGTGTCTCACCTTTGTGTCCAGCTTTGAGGGAAGAGGTTATGCAAATTCTGGGGGTTGCCCATGCCACATTTCCTGGGCTATTAAAGAAAAAGCAACTTGAGTATTTCCCAAACACTTGCAGACCACCTAAAGGGTCACTTGAGTATATTACATAATTTAAAAAAGAGACTATTTAAAAACTTATCTGGACTACATACACATTTATAGAGATTACTTTCCTGAAACATACTGGCAATCAGAAGAGGTGGTGCTGCTGTAGGGGGCACTGAGGGAAGCGAAGGGAACCTTGGTTTCTGACTGTTTCCCAGGTTCAGAAATACCACTTCCTTAAGTTAGCAGGGGTACATGTCCTCATAGAGGTGACAACTCTGTGACATGAATGTTTGTAGCTGAATGAAAGATGGCACTCATTGAAAGTGATGTATCTTCAAAACCAGAATGAGCTCAGCGTTAATTTTAGGCAAGTTAACCTGTAGTCCTTGATCACCATCAGAAATCACATTGCTTTCTGTTTGTTTGACTCCAGGGATGGAGAAGCTCTCGATCCCTAGGAGGCTGCTCACCTTGATCCTTTGGGGTCTGGGTCTGCAATGGGGCTGTTGATCCCCCTTCCTGCTGGGGAGTTGCCCTGACCCACAGCCTGGGGATGGGTGGGGATCCTTGCTCTTAGGTGCGATTCTTGGAGCAGCAGAACCAGGTGCTACAAACAAAATGGGAGCTGCTGCAGCAGGTGGACACCTCGACACGGACCAACAACCTGGACGCCTTCTTTGAGAACTTCATCGGTGGGCTGCAGATGAAGGTGGATCTTCTTAACACTGAGAAGATGCGCAAGACCTCCGAGATCAGGAGCATGGAGGATGCTGTGGAGGACTACAAGAGCAAGTGAGGCTCTGTGGGCTCAAGGGGCAATTGGTTCTGCAGCAGTGTTCATGTGCAGTTGTGTGGGCCGCGCACTGCACAGTGCAGGGCGCCCCATTGCGTATGGGGCAGCCTTGGTAGGCTGCTGGAGCTGTCAATCATACTGAGTAGGGAGGGGCAGGATAGCTTTGTGGACATTAGAGCCAAACAGGCTTTGCCACTCTGCCATTAGCTGCTAATGATTTATTTTGTGTTTTTGGTTCTCACATTGAAGTGAGGATAATAACTTCCTTGATGGTTTATTGTGACAGATAGGTCTAGGGTTCTCAAACTTGGGCGAGCATCAGCTTGCTGAAATCAGATTACCAAGCTCCACCCTTAGAGATTCTGCTTTAGCAGGTCTGGGATGGGGTCAGAGCATTTATATTTTTAACCTGTTACCAAGTGGTACTGATGCTGGTGCACTGGGGACCAAACTTTGAGAAGGACTGGTTTAGATGCAATTATGCTTGGCAAGTTCTTTGTACAGTCCCTGCACATACCAAGCCCTCGCTAAGTGCCAGCTATTAATAATAATGGTAGGGGTTGCCGGAGTCGTCAAGCTTAAGATCAGCTGTTCCTGAGCAATTGTGTAGATGACTCAGTGGTTTCTCCCTTCTCTTCCTTCCTGATACACTTGTGTTGTGCCAGGCAGACCCAAGGGTGTGTGAGCCAGCAGGGAAAAATCACACTCACACTGTCACACTGCACGTGCTGGGGGCAGAACTATAGGTGCAACTTTTTCTCATAAACAACTTAACAAAAGTGGTGGTTACTGTATATTTTTAATGGAGAAAAAAATAATTGAGTTCTATGTATTTGTAAAGGTAAAACACCAAAATAAAAATAGGCATTTTGGGGGCTTTCTGTGTAGCTCTGGTTTTCTCACCTGGGTTCTTGTTCTCTCTGTTGGCTTGGGGAACCGAGATCCGGCTTTGGAGCTCTGCAGTGTGAGCACCAGGCCCTGCAGGGGCAATGAGTGTTGTGAGCTGGGGCCTGGGTCCAGGGCAGTGGAGGTCTGGGGAAGCCTGAGCTTTCTGCGGTGAGCAGACCCTTCAGTGAGCCCAGGTCAGCCCTGTAGCTATCTGTGCTCCTTGTCTCCCCTAGGTACGAGGACGAAATCAACAAGAGGACCAACACTGAGAATGACTTTGTGGTTCTGAAGAAGGTAAAGGAAAGGGTAGTTCCCAAGGAGGACTGTGGATACAAGGGACTGGGTAGAGTGGGATGCCTCTGTTGGATGTTTGGTGACATGGACAGCATGACTTTTGGAGATGCCTTGATGGGTGTTGCTCAAATCTGGGGCTCTTTCACTGAAGGGGAAGGAAATCCGAGATGGATGTTGCTAGGATTCTGTAGCCGTCATCTTGTTCACATCTCTCCAGGCTTCTTAATGTGACACTAAATTAACCGACAGGTTTTAAGGGTCAGTTCTATGTGTCCTTGGGCATGGGGAAGTGCTGGGTGCTATGTGTGCAGCTGACAGAGGTATGGAGGTTTGTATCAAGCCTCCTTCTGGCCAGTGTAGTCAGGGTTTGCAGGCTTCTGACTTGACTGAGGTTGAGTGTTGGCATTTATAGGAAGGAAGGAAGTCCGGGGAGGTTTTGTCTGGGGCTACCCAGCAAGCTAGCATGGCATGCAATTCCTGGGTGACAATTCAGATCATCTTTGTTTGTTCTTTAGGATGTGGATGCTGCTTTTATGAACAAAATGAACCTGGAATCTAAAGCAGGCACATTGCTCGAGGAGGTCAATTTTCTAAAATATTTATTTGAAATGGTGAGTTCAGCTCTTAGGAGAGACTCCCTTCTTTTCTCACAAGGGGTATAGACTTAAAGAAGGAGGCCTGGAGCCTAACACTCCCCATGAGAAGCTCATCCCCCCAGGTCCCCAGCTCCATGAGTCCAGAGTCAGCCATCCTCTCAACCCCCAGTTCTCAAAGTTCCTCTCTCTCTCTTCCTCCCAGAGACACTTGTTGTATTGTGCCAGGGAGACCCAAGGACATGTGAGCCAGGAGGGAAAAATCAAACTGACACTGTCACACTGTATGCACTGGGGGGTGGAATTGTAGGGGGCAGTGGAGATGGGGTCAGTGAGAATCCAAAGATAGGAGGTGAAGTTTTCTTTGCTTCATGGTTTCCAATCTGTCTGGAAAATGATATTGACACTGGGACACACAGCACAGAAACCAATCAGAAACCCTCATGCACTGTGGCAGGGAGCACAAGGGGTCATTGGAGGACTCTGCAGGAGATGACAGTGTGGCTCTTAGAGGGAGTGGGGTCAGACTGCAAGGGCACAACGTGCTCTTTTACCTTGATCCTCCTGCTGCTTGTGTTTGATGGGGTATGTGCTGTGTTAGAAGTGCTCCAAATGAGAAGGCCAGCTCCATTCTACAGAAGAGAAAGTGGAGGCAGCATAGGCCTAAATCAGTTGCTAGGTCACCCAGCGAGTCACTGAGTGGCTCCCCAGCTGGAGTCTTTTATGCTGCTTCAGAGCTCCTATAGTTTCGAGAAGCTAGTATGCTCACTGGGGACCTCAGCCACTGGCAGCCAGGTGAGGATAGGGCCAGGATGGAGGATGTGGCAGAGACAAGATGGGAGCTCTGTCCTTCTCCCCAGTGGGTAAGCCTGGACCCTGTCACCTTTACCTGAGGTACTCAGGACTTTCACATTCCTTCTTGTTACCCACAATTTAAAGGCTTTCTCCCAAGACTCCTGCTAGCCGAGGCCTCTGGCTTCCCTAGGGAAACTGAGGACTCTGGGAGGGGAGTGAAAGGGATCAACCAAGTTCCACGTATCACAGGAGCTGTCCCAGGTGCAGACCCACATCAGCGACACCAATGTTATCCTCTCCATGGATAATAACCGCACCTTGGACCTGGACAGCATCATCACAGCAGTGCAGGCTGAGTATGAGCTCATCATACAGAGGAGCAAGGATGAGGCTGAGGCGCTGTACCAGACCAAGGTGAGCCAGGACCCCACTTGCACCCCTAGACAGATACTTCCAAGGACTGGCATTGTCTTCCCTTTATTACTAAAGTACATCATGTTGTAGAAACTTTAGGAATTATGGGTAAAGATTACCAATATCTCATCACCTAGTCCTACTACTTATTTGAAGCTAACACTTATGGAGAATTCACATGTTTGATATGATTTTTCATTTACCCTTTCACTCCCCAACATGCAAGGATTTCATTATCATATTTTGTAAATAATAGAGTGAGTGTTACTGAACTTTGTAGCAAGCAAGTGGCATCAGAACTTAACTAAACTTGGGTATGATGTCTGCAAATCTTTGCTCTTAACCACTACAATGCTTTTAGTTGTTTCAGAATAGCATCCATTAAAATATAACTTTGAACTTTTCACTTTCCTATTTTATTACTTACAAATACCTGACTATGATACTAAATATTCTGTAACATTTTAGTGCAACATATCACATTATGAGACTATATTCTCACCTATTAGTTAAAGACATGCATAGTTAAGTCCTTGGGAATATCTTCACTTACTTTTTAATTTTTTTTTGTTCTTTTTGGATGATGTGGACTATAGTTGAAGGGATAAACATGACAGTCAAATCACCAAATCCTGCACAATTGGTAGTGGATGATATGCTCTGCCAGTTATTTGAAGCCAACTGCAATCTTGGTTGATGTCTCTCTGTCCCACTGCTCCACAGTTAGATGTTATTGGATGGAATGGATTTCTGTTGTTGAATTGGGAAGGCACACAGTCAGTACTGAAGACATCAGCAAAATTGATTCTTTTGGGTTACCTCTCCCTTCACCATCCACTGTGGAACAGAGATAGAAATAGGAGAGAGGGAAGGAGAGGGAGAGAGGGGGAAAGGGCGAGAGGAGAAGAGGGGAGAGAGGGAGTGAGGAGAAGGGGGAGAGGGAGAGAGCAGGAGAGGGAATGAAAGAAGAGAAAGGGAGAGAGGGAATGGGGGAGAGTGGGGGAAGAGGGAGGAAGAGGGAGGAGAGAGGGTAAGGGAGAAAGAGAAAAAGAAGAGAGGGAAAAGAGGGAGAGAGGCAGAGAGGGGGAGAGAGGGAGGGAGAGAGGGATAGCAAGCGAGAGGGAGAGCTAGTGAGAAAATGTGAACAAATATGGAACATGCTTTGGGCATCTGAGGACAGGCAGTTCTCCCTGATAGGGAAAATCATCCTGGAAAAGAGTATGAAGGAATTTGGTAGCATGAAAAAAGTGAGGGGCCCAGTGTGGTTAAGGACCAATGTGACGGTTTAGGTGTACAAAAAATGAGATAAAAAGAATATAATGAAGCAAGATTTGCTGGCTGGGATATGAGCCTGCCCAGAGAGTGCTGGGAATGAAGGAGTCTTGGTATAGAGATGCATGCATGCGTGCATGCATGTGTATGTGCACGTGTGGGACTACAGCTATAGGTGGACTTACTCTGAAACTTCCCAGGGGAGAGCAGCCTGGACCCATCCCTTCCTGGGGGAGCTCACAGTGAGCAGCAGGTGCTGACCATGATGTGCCCTTGACCTTTAGTTCCAGGAGCTCCAGATCTCAGCAGGGAGACATGGAGATGACCTGAAAAACACCAAGATGGAGATTTCTGAGCTGAATCGCAACATCCAGAGGATGCAGGCAGAGATTGCCAGTGTCAAGAAGCAGGTGGGGCGGGTGCTCAGAGTGGGCTGACCAGGCATGAGACCTGCCTCCCACTGTGCCCTGCTGGATCCACCCCCTCACCCCTAAACTCAACACCTACCTGTGTGGTTCTCCAACTCTCTCTGGTATAGATTGAACAGATGCACTCTGCCATTTCGGATGCAGAGGAGAGAGGAGAGCGGGCCCTCCAGGATGCAAAGCAGAAGCTGCAGGACATGGATGAAGCCCTGCAGAATTCCAAGGAGAACTTGGCCCGGCTGCTGCGTGACTACCAGGCCATGTTGGGGGCCAAGCTGTCCCTGGATGTGGAGATTGCCACCTACCGCAAGCTGCTGGAGTGTGAGGAGAGCAGGTGGGTGTGACCCTTGGGTTTTCCCAAACAAAGCAGAGGATGCAACCAGGCAGTGGAGGAACTGTTTGGAGAGACGACATCTTCCCTATTTTTTGGAGAAGATTGGTAATCTCAGGTGGAGAGAAACAATCACTGTAGAAGCTGAGGCTATGTGGTTGGCTGGGCAGGAGAGCAGTCATGGAGACCATAACCTAGCCTGAAGCACCATGTGGCCATGCCCCAACCCGAGCCATTGCAGCCAGGGGTAACCCCGTGCTGAAAGCCTTCTGGGAAAGACTGGAACTCCTGCTAGCCCCCAGCGGCCCCTCATCTCTGCTAAGCACACACATTTCCCTGGAGGCTTGGGGACAGCTACCTCTTCACACAAAATCTCTACTCCTGCTATCCTCAGCTGATGTCTTCAGACACCGCAGGCCTGGCTGAGGTGTACGTTTTGGTTTTGCAGGATGTCGGGAGAGCAGCAGAGCCACGTCAGCATCTGTAAGTAACGGGAGCCAGGGATAGAAGCGGCTGATGCTGGGCAGAGGCGGGGCTGGGGAAGGTTGCCAGGGGCAGGCAGTGATGGCATGTGGCACTTTGGCTTCAGGTCCTGTACGAAGAACACCAAAGTAAGCAAGCAGCACTGCAGAGTGCGAAAATTGGTTGAGATAAGTGGTTATGATTTTAGGCCTGCTTATCTTAATTTTGGTGATAATTTCATCCACAGCCAGCAGACATCTTCAGAATATATATTCATTAAACCATGAGAATGTGTTACTTAAAGGAATGCTTCTAAGTGGGAGGACTTTCAACTTTCAATGTATCCGTTTGCATGTTGGTCCATTAAGGATGAAGGATGTAGGAGGCTGCCAGTGTCATGGCGGGTGCAGCTGGGTCCCCCTGCAGGCTCCTTCTGACCGTCTGCTCTGTCCCCTCTCTCATAGCGGTGCACAGCAGCCAGGTGAGCACGAGTGGCGGCAGTGGCGGCGGAGGCGGCTCCGGAGGTTATGGAGGTGGCGGCTACAGCAGCGGCGGGGCCAGTTTCGGCGGCAGCGGTGGTGGCTACTCGAGCGGCGGCGGCGGGAGCTACGGAGTCAGCCATAGGAGCAGCAGCAAGTACGGCGGCGGCGGCTGGAGCAGCGGTGGCGGCAGGAGCAGCGGTGGCGGCGGCAGGAGCAGCGGTGGCGGCAGGAGCAGCGGCGGCTCCTCGCGCGTGCAGATCATCCAGACCTCCACCAACTCCTCCCGCAGGCGGGTCGTGGAGTAGAGGCCGAGCTGAGGCGGGGTCTAAGTCCCGCACCCCTAGAAGGCGTGGGACACCTTCTGTCGCAGCCCCCAGCCCCTCCACGCTCTTCCTGACTCTCACTTAGCTCTACCTGGTGGGTCTCAGCACTTTGGTCGATACATTCAGCTGTAGGTGGGGAAGTAGGGTGGCTAAGGCCAATTAGCAGCTCTCTTTGGAGGCACTGACTTGGATGTCACAGTCAGACAGCTCTTGCTCAGCCCTGGGGAGACTTCGGCCCCAGTTAAGAGGTGGAGGGAACCCAGAGTCGATGTCAAGTATACCAAGGGTCTTACTCCCAGGCTCTTTCTCCCCACCTGGGCCTCTCCACCAACAGCAATCCATCCCTCTGGGACCTGGAAATGATCCCTGTGGGCAAGGGGCTGATTTCTACGAAACTAGCTTGGTAAGGTCCCATTGTACCAGGGCCAATTCCCGCCTCTTGGACAGTAGCCTCACAGTTCTATGTTGACGGCAGGCATAGATTTGCTGCCTACATGGTATGCCTGTAGGTCATACCTGTCCTGGTCCTGTCCCCAGAAATGTTATCCCCAGCCCCAGATGGGAGTATTTCAGCAGCCAGGAGAGCACATCCTGTTTGAAGGAGGAAGGAGGAGTACATCCTTGTCCAAGGGGAGGAGTGTTCTTAGCAACTGGAGAGTGATAGACAGTCAGGCTCTACTTCTATCCTGCCCCTCCAGCCAGCTCTGTTCTGCAGAAGCCTGTCCCTTTCCAGAATCTTCCCCATTAGGGCTGTGCCAATAATTGGCCCATGGGCTGGGTACCTGAACCCCAGGCCTGAGCAGAGTGAGCATCTGGCTTGGATTTTGGGCTTGAGTCCATCTGAAATCTCCCCATTTTTTAAAAAGGCAGTTCGATGTTTTTCTCTAAGATCTTATAAGTTCCTCTGCCTTCTGTTCTCTGTGGCTCTGAGTACTTTGTGAGATTGTAACTCTTGATTTAGAGGCATATGTAAAATGCTTGGGGTTTGCTGGAGGTGCAGGAGGGGGACAGCACTGACAGAGGAAGTGTGGCTGGCGTCTCACATCTGGAGTCTACCTCATGAGCTTGCTGTGTCTGAGTGCAACCACTGAGTCCATGCTTGTCGGGGCAGCTGATGGGTGCTGGATGAGTCCCGTGGGGGAGGGTGTGGGGCTCCATCATTTCCTGGTCGCAAGTTGTATCCTTGGGGCTTGGCATTTCTCTTCTCTTTAAAATAAATTTCTCTGTGTCATTTGGTCAGATGAGTTAGTTCTTTAATTTCTTCATGTCTTTGAAATGATTTATATTTGGGAAGCTGAGATTTATTACTTTTATTATTTTTATCATACAAACAACACACAATCTAGAAGATAATTTTGTAGATTTACTAATCTTTAAAGTGGCCTGTCATTCAAAAGTCAGTGGCATTTACTAAGCTCCTACCATGTGGCCAGCTGTGGCACAGGCACTGGGAATTCGAGGTTGCATGAATACATTTCTGAATCTTTAGGTGCTCCCAACTCAAATGATGTAGTCTGAGGGACAGGAAGGTTCAGAATGAGGAGAAACCAGTTTGTGCAACTGGGCATCACTTAACTTGTGGGTGGAAGCCAGGGTAACCTGAGGCCACAGACAGATCTACCAGAACAAGAGCAGGTGCCAGTGCTGGGGGCGGGAAGTTTGATCTTAACAGGTTTCTGAAGGATTGGGAAGAGGAATGGGGTTGGACAAAGTGGGGACAGGCCTTGGTTGTCGTGTGACTCATTTGCTCAGAGACTCAAAGAGAGAAAGTGAATGTGTTTGAGTAAAAGGGAGAAACAAGATAGGAGAAACAGCTGGGAGGCATGTGGCTGAAGCCCATTAATTGAGTGGAGGTCAAGGGGGGGGGTTCTTTAACTGATGCCTTGAGGGAGGTGAAGAGGCAGAAATTTGAAAAAGCAATGAGTGAAGTCATCACCTTATCCTGTGAGGTGTTTCAGAGTCCCTGAAAGGAGGCATAAAAGTTGTGACTTGTTTTCTCATTTCCTGCGGGGATAAAGATGGAATTTGGATGTAGGATTTATTCAAATATGATTGCTGCCCATACTGATAACATGTTAAATTCCCAGGCACACCCAAAATTTCCTCTGAGACATTTCTGTCCATCTCACTTGTTTTAGCAGCAGATCTGTTGGAGGTAGGTTAGGCAAGGAAAAGATGGCCAAGAAGGTGCTCAAAAGGAAGAAGAGAGGGGCAGAGAAATAAAACCCAAAGGTTCAAGGTCTAGTAGGGAGGCCTGGATAGACAGCAGAGGCCATAAAAATGATTGATAGTGTTCAGTTGGCAGTAAAAACACACCAGTCACTAGGGTGTGGTGGCTCCTCAGCAAGGCCATGGGAACCAGGAAGAGGAGAGCTAAGAGAAGGAGGGCTTGTGATGGTCCTTCTGTCATGAGGCCACTCTAGGGGCTCCGAGTGCCAAGGGCAGTAGCAAGAGAAGGCTACTCAGAGAAGCATGATCAGACAGCAGTGATGGAGAACCAGCGGCCTGGCCATAGGGAGAATGGATGTGGAAGACAACCAGGACAGATAGATGTCTTGGGAGAAATGTGAGCGCTAACTGCAAAGATCAGACAACTTCCTTAGGAAGAGGGGATTTGGTCTCAGATGATAATCCAGACAGAGAAGTAGAGACTACAGAAGATTTAGTTCCACGCAAGGAGCACCTTCCCAGGATCCTAAAATAGGACAGGACACTTGGGGAGTTATCAAGTTTCAAGCAGAGGTTGACAAATCACTTGGCAGGTTGAGGGAAGAAAGAGGGATGGGGACATGTGTACGGAGCATTTAACATCTTTGTGGCTCTAAGAGTTCATGTGGCAGAGTCTGAGAAAAAAAAATTCCACATTCTATACTTTATGGAAAGAATAAGGTCAGATGCCAGGGAAGGAGAAAGGCATGGAGAGGCCCTAGGGCCTAGCTTGGATCATAAAACAAATCCAAGTTTCTGGCACCATCAGACCTATTACAGAGCCGGATTAATTATCCCTGGGATCATGTCCCTGTGTATGATAGGGAGGAATTCAGGTTGGCTCTGTAAAGAAAGCATAAGAGCAAGGTCAGCCAGAGGTAACCTTTCCTCCCAGAAAATACGACCCTGATGGTTCTCTTTAAAGGGCTGAACTATCTCAACCAGAAAGGACCTGGAGACAGACGGAAGAAACATGTGCCTAGGACTACCGGAGCAGAAATACCACAGGGTAGAGGCATGGGAAATAAAAACCCAAAGGATGAGGAGTTCAACAAGGAAGGAATCAAGGTGCAGAAGAGCAGTCTGTATTTGATGTTCTAGGGAGAAGGGAGTTCCTTGGGGACAGGAGCAATGGGGGCACTAGCACCATAAGATACTGGTGGAGATTTCCTGGTAGAGACAGTGACAGACCCCATCAGGAGCGAATGCTGCATGCTTTCAGGTCTCCCCAATGAAGCTAACAAGCAACTTTATAACCAATCTGATTCTTACTGTCTCTTTGAGAGGGCTGGGAAGGGCTTGTGCGGGTGCTCTGTGTTCCTTCAGGGAACCATGAAGTCTTCCACCCTCACTCTGACCAATGCTCCCCACCAGGAAGATACCCGGAAGGACAGCAAGGCCACCAGATCCATTCATCAGATGCCGTGTGTGTGAGATCCTGGGAAACCTAGGCAGCTGCTCCTCCCCCTGGAAGGTTTTGGCAGGGCGGAGTGCTCTGGAAATCTAAGTCTAATTCCACCAGCTTCTCAGATGCAGAGATTTTTATCTCAGGACACCATGAACATAAGAAACAAACACTGGCTAAATAAAATTTTAACTCCTTTGGGCCTTGGACCAGGTGTGCATTTCTGGGCCAAGAAAGCCCTTGATCTCAGGCAGTCTTGAGAAGGTCACCTCATTTTTATTGCCCAGCCTTTTGGCCTGGGTGATATCTTCAAATTAGTGAGCCAGCCACTCTGACAGTCTCTTCAAACTCATGCTAACTCTCATGATATTTCTGGACCTGCTGCCCTGGTTTTATCAGTTTTCTGATCAATCCAGGAAGTGGAACATCATCAAGTTGATCAACACCCTGTTGAAGGGTGAGGCTGGGAACTTGGTGTGTTGGGAAGTTCTCCAGCATGGACAGTTGGTTCCGAACAGCTGAATCCTAAAACTGGGAGGGCTCCCATCCCCGGCCCAGTGTGCTAAGTGTGAGGCCAGTGCCCTCCCTGGGAAGCAGCCTCTCCTCAGAGTGAGTGAGGGCTCCTGGCATTGGCCTCAGCTTTCGTCAGTGTCAGGTGCACCCAATGTCACTTCTAAGTGTTGGGTCTCTGGCTTCCCTGTGACTGCTTTATGGGCCTCCTAAGACTTTCACTCACAGGATGACCTCTGTAAGAGCTTGAACTTCCTTTCCTAGCCTTTACTCTGTTTCCAGTGAAATGGGGTTGCTCCAAAGCTTTTCTGGCAATGTCACTTTCTGGGTCCTTTTAAATGCAAGACAAGAGAGAGTCCTTCCTCTTCTCTTTATTGTTCATACTTTACAGTCTCCTTGGAAGGCACATATAGTCCCTACTCACAAAGGAGCAAATTTAGACTGAGAACAGGTTGGTGACTGGATTAGGGTCACACAGCCAGGAGAGAAGACAGGACTGGCTGACTCCATGGTGTGGAGTATGACAAGCTCTGCTGCCTTCTTCTGTGTGTGTGTCTTTGGCTTCTTCTTGCCTGCTCTCCCACTACCCTGAGTGGCACTGGGACTTCTTGCTGTCTGTCCTTGTTAAGTCTGCCCCTCTCTTTGCACCTCTCCCTCCTGTATAAAAAGCCTTGGCCCCTCCTCTGCTGCATGTTGCTTTCAACATGGCACCCCGCCTCCCCATTGTCTAGGACTCCCCTGTACTCCTCCCAGACTTTGACTTTCCCCACTCCCCTGAAATTCCCTCTCCCACGTCTCTGGTGGAGTCCTGCAGGGCTGGGTGGCTTGTCATTGCATGCTTTTCTTCAATCCTTTTCCAGGCCCCTCCCTAAAAAGCTCTCAAAATATCATCATACCTGCTCCTGCCCATGCTTTGCAGTCTGCCTGTGGCAACTCCAGCCATCACTGCTGGGGTGTGAGTCCCACATAGGTGTCTGGTACCGTATCATCTAGCTCTGTCTGGGTTACCCCTCAAGTGCAGGGAGCCATGTGGGAGTCTGGGAAGACACCCAAAGGCACAGAAGATGAAATCTTACTTCCAAGTCTTACAGATCAATTGGGGGCGGGTGGTCAGCAAATGCATATATGGACACAGGTACAAACGAGCTAACGCATGCAGCAGTTGTGCTTGGACCTGGTAGCGACTGATCTCAGGAAAATAAACCCAGAGATCAGCTATGTAGTGTTAACCAAGCAGAACTCTCTGGAGATGAGATCTAGGCTTAGCCCTAGCCCCATGGAACAGGAGGAAGAAATACATTTGCACTCAACAGGTGGTGGACTGTACACAGACTCGGGGCAAAAAGCTCAGGGCTTGAGGTCTTTGGGGTCCCAGAGCTAGATAGAGGGAAAGGGTTTGAAGAGAGCAGCCAGGGCAACTGAAGGTCTTTCAGAGAAGAGAAAAGTTGAAGTGAGCTGGGACAACTGGGAGAAAAAAGAAGGGCTGAACAGGCAATGAACAGGGAGGAAGAGTCACATTACGGGGCTGGGTGAAGCATGAGCAGGGGAGGTGTAGGTGGTGCTGGCAGTGAAGGAAGGCAAACCAGGGATGAGACGCACTGCTCTGGAGATGGACAAGCTTGGCATGGCAGTTACCAGCTGGGTGACCTTGGGCACACATTTTAACCTCTATGAACCCAAGCTGTGTTTTCTGGGCCTAACAACTACCATCCTGAGGACTGTGGGTGACCTTTGAGACGTAGCTCCCACCATGTAGTTGGTGCCTTGCAGATGTGAGTGCCTTTGTGCTCTCTTACTTTGTCTTGGTAAATGCAGATTCCATCCATAAGGCTGTAGTGAGGATTGCACCTTTGCTCCGTGTGTGAATTTTAGGGAAGGGCTTATTCCACTGAGCCATCTCCCTGGCACCCGTGTGTGATTTTTAATATCCCCACGCACCCACCACAATCTTAGCCAACAGCATTGCTATTCCAACCCTACCAGGCTGCCTCAAAAGTGAGCAGTGAAAAGGAGTTTGATTCAGTAATCAGAGGATTCCTAGGAATCAATAGTATGAGCTGGGGGCTGGGGAGATGGCTCAGTGGATAAGTACTTCCCTGGCAAGCGCAAGAGCCTGAGTTCAATCCCCAGTTCTGAAAAAAAAAGTTTAATAGTATGAGCTGGACAAATTCTGTTCACGTCTTGGGCTTCATGTTCTTGCTTCTTTGCTAGGAAAGTTAGATGGTGTGGTCTTTGAGTGCCTATAGGTGGGAATATTCTGCTGTTTTCTGCATTCATTTATAGGAACTGATCCCAGTGACTGGTCTTTGCATCTCTTTTCCAATGTAGGAAGACGGTTAGTAGAACACCACAGATCTAGACCCAGATGTGTCTTTTCCTAGCTGGGTGTAGAGTAAATCTCTCTGAGGCTCAGTTTGGATAATCCTTTGGAAGCAGCTTGATGGGCTGATTCTCAGGGTGCTTGTAGGGAAGTTTGTGTATGTGCTTGGTGGAGGTGAACTATGCAAATGTAAGCTGACGGTGATATTTATGCCTTCTTGCTCCTTCTAGTTCCTGATTTCTGCCTTCTCATGGTACCTCCTAGAACATGTTTGCAGCTCTATATATTATTTGCCAATTGCTTGACTATTTTGTTAGTTTCTTAGTTTGAAAGCACAGATCACCATAACAATCTGATTTTGTTTAGTGCAAACCTGTACACTAATATTCATGCATACACATATGAACGCTCCTCCAAAATGCTAGAAGGAATCGATTGTATAGAATGATATGTCTCATAGGGAGTATGCTGAACTAAAAGAATTTTGATTGCCTGTCACAAGATGATTAGGCAACAGTAATTATTATGCCAAGACCATCCCAGTCCCCATTGTTCCCAAGACCTGGATTACTCATTCCCTAAAGAGATGGTTGGTTTAGCAGCTTAAGGATATTAGTGCTAACATGGAGTCCCAGACAACAGCGCTGTGGAGATGGGGGAGGGGAGAGTCACTTCTGGAGGAAGGTATATTGCAAACGCTATGGGAAGAGAGGAGATGGAAGATTTGGTAGTGAGGACAGGGTGCAGAGGGCAAAGATAGTGTCTTGGCTTAAAGCGACAAGGCAATGGGTTGAAATGGTCTTCATGAATTTCCTTCTCTTGGCAGATTTTGCATTCCAGGGTGGGCACTTTCCAAGCAAGTCTGTGGTTTGCCGCTTATAGAATTGCTTTCAGCCAGCTGAAATTAGAGTAGCTTTCTCCCCACTGGCTCTTGCATTCTGGGCTTATACACAAGTGTGAGGGAGTATGCCAGGCTTCTAAGAAGTCTTTGAATGAAAGTCTGTGTAGGATTCTGGTCTTTCCAGATCTCAGTGCCACTACTCTACATTAATATTGATCAAACAATGCTCTCAAGGAAGGCCCTGGGGTTTCCTAAGCCATTGCAAAGCATGCTGGGTCTTCTCACATGGAAGCAGCATTTCCCTGTACTCTGTACCTCCGATTTCTCTTTTTCAGAGTGAATCAAAAACATTTTGCAAGTATTTGTGTTTGTCAGGCCTTTTGTTCTTAAGCCTTGCACAGGAGAGGCAGCTCCCCATGCTAGCTGGCTTTGTCTACAGTGGCAGGGAGACCTGAACTCAGTTGCTGGGCTGTCCACAAGATGCAGTCCTGCACATTGCATATTGCTGGCCATCCTCAGTTCAGATTCCAGTGATGCCACTTGTTACCTGTGCAGACTTTGGCAGGCTTTTCAAACTCCATGCATTAGTTTCTCATTTAAAAAACAAGGCTGTTGTAAAAATTGAGTTTCTACATATTTCATATATAGAAGAGCATCTAGTGCATGAGTGAGCTTTGATATTCCCATCCTCCTCATCACAGTGTTATAATCACCTTCAGAAATTATGCAAACTTCTCAGGTCAAGTTTTCAAAACTATAAGTTTTGTCCTCCTTTTAAATCTACCCTCATCTATCTTTTCTCTCCCTGGTGAGTCTTGGACAACTGGCAACTCCTTTGCTTTACCAAATGTAACATATCTATTCATCTCGCTTCTCCATATGCTTTTCCATTGGCCTTTGCATCCCACTCATTGATACCTGATTTCCTTTGTTAGTGTCTCTGTTGTCTGATTCCTGCCCTGATCTGTCTTTGGAGAAAATAAACAATTTGGAAATTTAGAACAGACCATGTCTTTCCTTCTTGGCCCTTCTAGAACATCTACCTGTCCATCTTGTTTGATGAAAGCTCCTTTTCCGTCTGTCAGTCAATGCAGCACATTTATAAAAGCTGGGGTTAAAAACATTTAAGTTTTTAGTTGTTAAAGTCCTTAGTCTCCATCAAGAGATTAAGTTGGTGAGCTTTGATGCTGGGGTGAGAGCAGGTCTCAGAGCTGGGCCAGAGAGCTCCTTCTGAGACACAGACATGCAGCACTGCACCTGTTGCTCCCAGTGAGAGTGTGCTTCGCAGCTTACAAGGACAAGGCAAGAATAGAAACTCACATATCTTTATGAAAGCAATTATGAAATCCTTCTAAGAGACAGCAGGTAGCAGATGTGGGGTCCTCTTTTCCAAAGTCACAAATGCTTGAATCGAGATCTCGTCTGATAAAATGATTACCACACGAGCCAATCTTGCCTGCACAGCAATTTTGAGAGCCCATTTTGGGAGGTAGGTGTGTAGTGTTTATCATGCTGTTGGGGCGCGTAAAAAACCTTGTATGGCTGCAGGCAACCAAACCCTTGAGAGGCGCTGCATCTCCGATGACTCTGGAGGACCAAGCCCAATTTCCTCACTATATATAAGGAGAAGTCTCAGGGCTCAGGACAGAGGAGTGCTTGGCTCCTTTCCTCTTCTTTGTTCTTACTACTCTCTAAGCCAACATGAGCCGGCAGTGTAGTTCCAGGTCTGTGTGCCGGAGCGGTGGAAGGGGCTTCAGCTCTGGCTCTGCAGGGCTAGTCAGCTTCCAACAGAGATCCTCTAGCAGCTCTATACGCCGCAGTGGAGGAGGTGGTGGGAGATTTTCAGGAGGATTCTGTGGGAGCGGAGGAGGTGGTGGTGGTTATGGAAGCAGGAGTCTTGTTAACCTAGGTGGCAGCAAGAGCATCTCCATAAGTGTGGCTAGAGGAGGTGGTCGTAGTGGTTTTGGTGGTGGCTTTGGAGGTGGTAGCTTTGGTGGTGGTGGCTTTGGCAGTGGTGGTTATGGCGGTGTTGGTTTTGGTGGTGGTGGATTTGGTGGTGGTGGATTTGGTGGTGGAGGTTTTGGCAGTGGAGGTGGTTTTGGGGGTGGTAGCTATGGGGGTGGTTTTGGGCCTGTCTGCCCCCCTGGTGGCATACAGGAAGTCACCATCAACCAGAGCCTTCTGCAACCCCTCAATGTGGAAATTGACCCTGAGATTCAAAAAGTAAAGTCTCGAGAAAGGGAACAGATCAAAACACTCAACAACCAGTTTGCTTCCTTCATTGACAAGGTGAGTTTATTTGCTCAGTGTTCTGGGAGAGCTGTTCCTATGTCCTCTGAGATGGGAACAGCTGAGACATATGGAGGTTTAACTTTGCATTTCTGTGTTTGGACTGCTGAAAAGCTATTTTGTGGAGTGAGCTTCTAGGAGATACATCGGAAGTGTTCTTGGGAATGATGCTCATGACTAAACTCCCGTGGACAATCAGTCACCCCATTGTGACTGATCTGAGCATGGGTCAGTTTGGTGTGTACCTTTAAGTGCTCCTTACTTAGTTCTTGAGCTGAATCAAGAAAACAGAAACTAACAGAAGTGTCAAGTGTGCAAATGAGAACTGAGCCACAGACAGGGAACTGAGGGTAAGAGTGTGGCTCATGCCGGGCAGCAGAAGCCACAGAGGCAGTCAGTGCCAGGCACCCTTTGCTACCAGAAGGGAACTCTGCCTCTGAGAATTCTATACTGGTAAGAGGTCAGGGTGCAGGTTTTTGATGCCAATAATTCCAATCATCAGTCCTGCAAGAACATTCAAACCAGTTTTTACTTTTCTGCTTAATGGCAAATAATGTTCATCCAAAATTGTCCACAATGAATTTCAAGTCCAAATCCTAGATTTTCTCAATGTACTTTTTAACTGTGTTTATACCCAGATAACAAAAACTAACTCTTACTGGCTAGCAACCTAAAAAATTCAAGGGTAAATCTCTTAAATGGCATGTATTTTTTTTCCAAGCATAGTTTCGTTCATTTTATATATGCTTGGCTGTTGTTATTGTGTGACTACTTCTAATGCTTCTTTGAATTAAGAATGAGTTGGGTTTTGTTACGAAGTTTACCTTCTTATTTGTATGGCTAGTAAATAGGAATCAAAATCCTTTCTTCAATGAGACACTGGCCTTGCTCGGTGGCTATGGGACTCTGTTTGTGCACCAGGATGATGGGTCTTGTGATTTTAGGTGCGATTTCTGGAGCAGCAGAACCAGGTGCTGCAAACAAAATGGGAGCTGCTGCAGCAGGTGGATACCTCAACACGGACCCACAACCTGGAGCCCTACTTTGAGAATTACATTTCCCTGCTCAGAAGGCAGGTGGACCAGCTGAAGAGTGATCAATCTCGTATGGACTCAGAACTGAAGAGCATGCAAGACATGGTGGAAGATTATCGGAACAAGTAAGGCAGCCTGGCTGGGAAGTTCTTTATTCTTGCATAAAAGATTTCCAGAGAGGAATAAGCTAAGAATATGTAGTAGTGTGTGGCTATGTCTGCCTTAGCTTAAAGGCAAATAAATTTGACTACTTCAGAAATCATCTTCTCAGAATGTAGAAATAGTTTAGGGATTTTATAACTCAGAAGAAACAGGTGGCCAAAAGTAATATCTTGCAATGGAAAGGCAATGACAGTCAATGCTCCTTTTAGTTTAGAATCCTGAGCTTCAGACCAGTTATCCCCTAATCATTTCTGTTTTTCTGCAGGTATGAGGATGAGATTAACAAGCGGACAAATGCAGAAAATGAATTTGTGACTATCAAGAAGGTAAGGGCTGGGGATATGGCTCAGTGGCATACTCCTGCCTGGCAAGTGGGAATTTCTGAATTTGAATCCCCATTTTTTTTAAAAAGAAGGTAAGAAAATTTTGTAGTATAGAATTTAGCTTGGAAGTAAATAATAGAAGAGGCACTCCAATTATAAGCAGCAGGAATCCCCAGAGTGGAGAACCAGGTAGTGGGGCTGCTGAATATCTGGAGTAGAATTGTTTGTTCATATTGTTGTGGTTGTGATTCTAAAAAGGGGGTGGGGATCCAGGAGTCGGGATGCCTCCGGAGCAAAAAGGAGCATAGCAGACTTCAAATTCCACTTCTACTTAGAAAACACTTTCATGGCTAGAGAGAAAGACCTACTCTGGAAAGAATAGGCTTCATGTTACCTTTTTTTCCTTTAGGATGTGGATTCTGCTTATATGACCAAGGTAGACCTTCAGGCAAAAACTGACAACTTGAAGCAGGAAATTGAGTTCTTGACAGCACTCTATGAAGCAGTGAGTATGCTAATTTCAACCAAAGCTGCTTTGCTGGAGTCTTTGAGCCTGAACTTACTGCTCTCTCCCACTTCCCAAGTTCTTCCTTTGTCTATGTAGTTTTTTGGTTTTAGCATTATGAATCATTGGCCTACTGTGTCCTATAGGAGCTGTCTCAGATGCAGACTCACATCAGCGAAACCAACGTCATCCTGTCCATGGACAACAACCGCAGCCTCAACCTGGATGGCATCATTGCCGAAGTTAAGGCCCAGTATGAAGACATTGCCCAAAGGAGTAAAGCTGAGGCTGAGTCCCTGTACCAGACTAAGGTGAATGCCTGATTGCCTAGCCAGTTCCCTGAAATTGTCTCCCCTTGCTTATCTTATATTTGTGTGCCCAAGAATGCAGGGCTCTGCTCTCAGCTAACTCCTATGACCTACCATCTTTAGTATGAAGAGCTGCAGATCACAGCTGGCAAACATGGTGACAGTGTGAAAAACTCAAAGATGGAGATTTCTGAGCTGAATCGAATAATCCAGAGACTTAGATCTGAAATTGACAGCGTCAAGAAGCAGGTATTTTCTTGCCCATGCTCAGCTGCATGGAAAAGCAGTAACTATCAGAAAATGGGGGTCTTTTCTAGTTTTAAGTCTTACAGTCCATACCAAGGTGACATAGTAACCTCAATTCCTTTGGTGACTATTGGTTTCCAGAATGTAGCTACCATGTGGGATTTTCTTATGAAAAATTTGTCTTAGTAGAAAAGATGCGGTAATCAGTATGAATGATGTAGCCCATGACCAAAGTAAGATTTCAGAGTTGAGGAAGAGAGGAAAGGAAGTGAGGTGGTCAGGGTTGGGAGATGCTGTGGGATCACCTCTAACATGGTTGAAGGAAGTCAACCATGTTTCTATCCAGAGGTGACATAAGGTCTGGCAGTCCTGCAGGATGTAGTCCATTGGCTCCAGCAGGTGGGAGATGTGATGTGCAATGGGAAGGTCAACATGGGGTTAGGCAGTCTGAACAGGTATGACACCTTTTTCCCCCTTTCTCAGATCAGCAACGTGCAGCAGTCCATTAGTGATGCCGAGCAGCGTGGCGAGAACGCACTCAAGGATGCCCAGAACAAACTGAATGAGCTGGAGGATGCCCTGCAGCAGGCCAAGGAGGACCTGGCCCGGCTGCTGCGCGACTACCAGGAGCTAATGAACACCAAGCTGGCCCTGGACATGGAGATCGCCACCTACAGGACCCTCCTGGAAGGAGAGGAGAGCAGGTGAGGAGGCCTCTCCCTAGCGTTCTAGGACTTCCTTCCTTGCAACCTGACTTGCTGAAGACAGCTGTCAGAGCGCTGCTCCTCCTGGGTTAGGGGAAGTGAAAGACAGACAGAGAGGAGCAAAGGTCTGGCTTCACGCTGGGGTCAGGGCCCCAGAGCTGCAAGCTTTGCTTTGCTTTTTGCTTTTTTCTCTTCTCTTCTCTTCTCTTCTCTTCTCTTCTCTTCTCTTCTCTTCTCTTCTCTTCTCTTCTCTTCTCTTCTCTTCTCTTCTCTTCTCTTCTCTTCTC
>NW_004524669.1:4941534-4961578 GCF_000260255.1 Octodon degus | reverse complement strand
TCTCTCCTCCCTCCCTCCTTCCTCCTTCCTTTCCTCACACTGTAACATTCCTATGTTTGAGATGAAGGAAGACATCTTTTATTTAGCCTGGCTCACATGTCATCTCTAGAGGTGGGCTTTAACAGCTCTTGTCTAATGTATGTGGCGATTTCTCTAACTCTACTCAGGCCGGGACAGATGATAGTGTTTTGGGAAGCTAGAGGGCCTGCTAGGTTTCAGATGGAGAGGATTGTGGGTTCCTCAGCTGGGAGAGTCTTGGAGGTAGCTGAGAGGGTGTAAGGGAGCAGTATGAGGCAGCAGTATTCTGAGGAATTTTTTTTAATTCTACAGGATGTCTGGAGAGTGTTCCCCCAACGTGAGCGTGTGTAAGTACAAGCTTATTTCTCAGGGGCACAGTCGGATTCTGATGGGCTGGAAAGGGGGTAGAATTGAAGGTAACCGAGTCTCTTCCTGCAGCTGTGAGCACCAGCCACACTAGCATCAGTGGAAGCAGCGGTGGCGGCCGAGGCGGCGGAGGGTACAGCTCCGGAGGCGGCAGTTACGGCTCTGGAGGCGGCGGAGGCGGCGGCAGTAGCTATGGTGGTGGCTATGGCTCTGGAGGCGGCGGCGGCGGCGGCGGCAGCTACTCTGGAGGCAGCAGCGGGGGCCACAGAGGCGGCTCTGGAGGTGGTGGTGGCAGCTCTGGTGGCCGGGGGAGCTCCGGAGGCAGCTATGGCTCCTCTGGAGGTCGGGGATCCAGCTCTGGGGGCCAGAAGTCCTCTAGTGGCAGCTCTAGCGTAAAGTTTGTTTCCACCACTTATTCCAGATAAATTCGCTCTCTATCCCTTTAGCTCTCCCCTTTCCATCACCACCAAATAGGCTTGGTAGGACTAAGGTCAGTTGCCCTAGCCTTGTTAGAGAAAAGAGCTATCGTTAGAGTCACCAGTTCATCCATTTGCCCCTGCTGTTTCTTTTCTGCTCTGCTTTCAAAACTTTTAAGGCCAGCAGCAGTCTCAATCTCTGGCTACCACCCTGCTTTGTGCCTTGCCTGAAAAACAGTTCAGCAGTGACCATGACACAAATGACATTTCAAAGAGCCTCCTTCTTCCACCCAGAGGAGGACCACTGGAGCCAGGGCTTAGAGCAGTACTCTGGCCAGTCCCTCAGCCTCTTGTCTCTGTACTGCTTTGGTTTTGTATATAAGGTGTTTGCAAGTTGTTTGTCTTTCATGGAGAGGTATTCAACTCCCCATTTTCTTGTTTTGCTGCAATAAACTGCATTTGAAATTCTCAATCAGTCTCAATCTCTTTTGTGTATAGCACTTTTGTGGGATGGGTGCTTTGTGGCAAGAATGAAGATGCTGAAGTAATGGTGGCATGTGGGGGAGCTGGGGCACATGAACCTGACCGATGCAGGGAGGTTGACTGGGCACCATTTAACCAGGGTGGAACCAGGGTTCAGCTCTTTCTCAGGGATGAGAGGGCTCTACAGTAATGGAGAGACTGGGATGACAGGTTTTATTTATCTTCAAAGGTATTCTTGAAAAGAGGAGCAAAAAAATAGTTTGGGAAGGAAGAGTTTGGCATCTGAAGGGAAAGGATTGCATGGAAAGGTGATTGTCCATGTGGAACAGTCAGCAATTAGAGGGATTCTGGAAATACGGGGTCAGCAGCTGCTGTAGCAGAAATACATATTTTCCTGGGAAAGTTCATTGACCCAGAGTATTAACAGAGAGTTGGATATGACAGTTCCCCTTGCTTTCAGGCTACCACCCAAAGCAGTGCTTAATATAAGACACAGCCTTGTTGATACACAGGCTGTGCCTGTGAAGTAGTACAGGGGATGGTAGAGTGGCTCAAACAATGACCATCTGAACTCAGATTTGTTTCCATTTGCCTCTTGCCACACTGCTCATAGTGTGAACATGGGTAACTTATAGACCTTTCTGCATCTCAGTTTCAGTATCTCTAAAATTAGGATAATAAAGTCATCCCAAATGGAATTGTCAAGAGGACTGGATAAGATCAGTGGATATGGCTGAGAATAATGTACACACGCAGTGTCAATTCTCATGACAGGGTGGTGGTGATGGAGATGACTTGGCTATTGTTACATCAGTTGTTGGACTCCAGACAGCTCAGAGATGCTCCATAAAGGAAAAGGTGCACAGCGCTTCCCAGTAGTTCTAAGTCCATGAAAAAAGTCAGTCATCTTCTCTGTGGATGATTTTGTTTAGTTTTTAATTAGGAAAAGGCTTCCTGGTTTCACTTTCAGCCAGAACTCAGAGGAATAGGAGGGGTAGGTAGGTAATTCTATCTAATCATTGGGTGTGCACTATCCTTTCTTCCTAGTCTTCTGTTCTGTGGGATTTCCCATTCTGCCACTTTCCTTGTGTCTGACTGAGAAACTCAGAGTGCCTTGATTACTCTGGGGCCCAGCCAGCTGCACATTTTCCCCTGCAGAATTGTACGCAGTTGAGGCCTTGAACTTTCTCTGGAACTGATAAACTTGTTTAAACTGTTGCTTGAAAACAGAGAAGTTAATCCTGAACATGTAAGAACTAGCTTCTACCCTGAACCAAATTCTTTAAGCCCTGTGAACACTCTACTACCTGCCCTGCCCAAGGCTGATGTTCTAGGTGGATGTATGTCTTGCTGTGCACTGATGGATGCTATAGCCCCCTTTTTATGTCATTTAGACAGACTGCCCTAGTATTTACTGCTGCTTTCTCTGGAACTCTAACTGCTTCAACTGCAATGGCAAACAGAAACACTGAAACAGCACCCAGGATCTAGAGGCAAATTTATTTACATCTATGAACACTGATGGGTATCATTTCCAGAATCTCAGTCCCTGATGTCTGGTGGTCTAGGGCTTATATGGGATAAGCCAGCAGGGAGTATGGAGGCAGAATAGCTAGTCAGTTTGGGATTGGTTCTTACAATATATATCATAGTGACCTGCTATGAATCACAGTGACCAACTGTTTCTAGGAGATGAAAGCAACTGGAACTGCAACAGGCACAATTACCTGAGAGCTCCCAGAGGCTGACAGTCTGAGTAAGCAACATTGTTTTTGTGAACTCAAAGATCCAGATTTTATAGAAGTCAACAGCTCCAAGAATTTTTTTTTTGATACCAAGAATTGAACAGCTCCAAGAAATTTGCAGATTTTTTTTTCTTGTAACCAGTTTCTGCCAGATATTGCAGCAGAGTTTTTGTGTCTTTTCAGTAGGCAACTTGGGTGTCATCAATCAGAAGTACAGTAATCTTCTCTAAAGAGGGTAAAGAAGTTTTCAACTTCCAAGAGGTTGCGTCCAGGTTAGCTGAACTTTGAGTTCAGAACTTGGATCTTTGTGACGAGAGGCTTGATCAGGAGCCAACCAGAGACAGGTGAAGGTATTCTTTAGGTCCAGGCAGGTACACCTTCAAGCTGTGGGTGACAGAAAACTGAGGCAACATATACAGAGGGGCAATTGTGGTAGCATTGGCAGCTCGGAGTTCTTCAACTGGTTTTATAGACAGGAGAGGTGTATTTCTGTAGTTTGACAGCCTATAAACATTTTGCAGTTTTGAAACTTCTGGAACAGTCTATAAAGGGTGAATGGGTTGGGAATTGCAGAATGTAAGGTGATGGCTGCATGGTTGACAGCAGGGAGATCTTCCAAGGTGATTAACAGTCTACCAGGCTGATGTGTGGTTGGATGTCTATTTGTGCTTCCCACAACATTTGACAGCAATAGGGGGTGTGGTGAGTGGCATGGTTAATGTCAGGCCAAGAGGTGAGTCTTTATGTCTCTGGGAGGAGTATTTTCAGAACTTCATGCTGATGTCTCAGGTGGAGTTAGGTATCATCTTTCTCTCAGAGAACAGTCATGGGTCACATAAATATGGTCTCCAGTTGCATCCATTTGCTTACAAAAGACTCCTTTTTATCCTTCTTTATGGCTGAGTTGTACTCCATTATATAGAAAAACCACATCTTTTTAATCCATTCTTTGGTTGATGGACTTGGACACTTTCCAAGATTCAGGTATTGCAAGTTTTGCTATTATAAACATGGGGGCACATATATCACTGCAGTATGAAGTTTTTGATTCTCTTGGAAGACACTCAGAAGGGGAACAACTGTGCTGAATGGGACCTCTAATCCTACTCCACTGATTCAAAGAGTGGTTGTATTATTCCACATTCCTACCAATAGTGGAGAAGGATTCCTCTTTCTCCACAGCCCTGTCAGCATTTGTTATCAGTTGATTTTTTTTTGATGATAGTCATTCTTTTTGGAGTGAGATGGAATCTCAGTGTTGTTTTAATTTGTATTTCTTGAATGACCAGTGATGCCGAACATTTTCCCATGAACTTATTTGCTATTTGTAGTTCCTCATCTGAGAAGCGCCCTATCCATCTCTAATGCCCACTTTTGGATAAGGTCTTTGAATTTTGGGAGTGTAATTTTTTCAATTCTTTATTATGTTCTGGATACAAGTCCTTTGCCTATGGGACAACTGGCTATAATTCCCCCCCCCCCATTTTCCTAATAAGATTAGAAATCCTATTAGAACCATATATTCCCCTTCTGGATATCTTCCCAGAATAATTAAAAACTTTATACAATAATGGCATATGTACACCCATGTTTATAGCAGCACAATTTGCAATAGATAAATCTTGGAGGAGCCGGGAGACAGCTCAGTAGGATAAGCGCTTCCCTGGGCAAGCGTGAGGGTCTGAGTTCAATCCCCGGTTCCACAAAAAAAAAAAAAAAAATCTTGGAAACAATCCAAATGTCCATCTCTGTGGGTTGTCTTTTCACTTTGTTGGTGATTTCTTTTGTTGTGCAGAATATTTTTAGTAAGGTGAGATCTCATTTGTTCAATTCTTTGTACCATTTCCCTTGTACTCTGGGTTTTGTTCATGAAGTCGGCCTACATCTGTGTCTCTGAGACTTCTACCTAGTTTCTCTTTCAGTAAATTTAGTGTTTCTATTTTAATGTGTAGATTTCTGATCCATTTTGACTTTAGTGTAGTTCATGATGATAGATATGGATCTAGCTTTAGTCTTCTGAATGTGGAAGCCAATTTTTCCAGCACTCCTTGTTAAAAAGGTATCTTTCTTCCACTGAACATGTTTGGTTTCCTCATGAAACATATTGTGGCTGAGTGTGTTTTGGAATGCATCTGCATCTTCTACTCTGTTCCACTGATCCTCAGCCTCTTATTTGACAATACGTGTTGATTTTAACACAGTAGCTTTGTAGCATAATTTCAGGTCTAGGATTGTGATGCCCCTATTTTGCTTTTGTTGTCCACAATGGCTTTTGCTATCTTAAGGCTTTTCTGATTCCAAATGAATTTCAGGAGTATTTTCCCTAGGTTTGTGAGGTATGTTAGTGGTATTTTCATTGGAATTGCATTATATTTACATACTAGTTTTGAGGAGTATGGTCATTTTCACTATGTTGGTTCTTCCTATCCAAGAACAAGGATTATATTTCCATTTTCTGATACTCTCCTTGATCTCCTCTTTTTAGGGTACTATAATTTTCATTGTACAGATCTGTTACATCCATCATTATATTGATTCCTAAGTATTTCATGTTTTGGATGATATCATAAAGGGTATGCTTTCCCTAATTACTCTTTCTGTGAGTTTGTTCCTTATGTACAGGAATGCTATTGATGTGTGAGTGTTAACTTTGTATCCTGCTATACTATTGAGTTTGGGTATTAAATCTAGAAGTATTTTCATAGAGTTTTTGGGGTTTTTCTATGTACAGTATCATGTCATCCACAAATAATGATAATTTAACTTCTTCATTTCCTATCCTTGTCCCTTTTATTTCTTTTTTTTTTGTACCTTTCAGATTTTATTTACTCTTTCAGGTTCTTACCTTAGGAGTCATTATGATGTTTTCACATGAGGGTCTGATTTGTTTCACTATGAGTATGGTCTCTGATTGCACCCATTTACATCCTTTTATTTCTTATTCTAATATAATTACTCAAGCTAATGTTTCCAGAACTATATTGAATAAGAGTGGTGATAATGGACATCCTTGTCTTATTTCTGATTTTAAAGTGAAAGCTCTCAGTTTTTTATGTTTTAATATGATATCATCAAAAGTTTGTCATAGATGGCTTTTATCAGATTGAGGTAAGGACCATCTATTCCAATTTTCTTTAGGGTTTTTATCATAAATGAGTGTTGGACTTTGCCAAATGCTTTTTCTGCATTTATTGAGATTATCATGTGGTTTTTATCTCTGGTTTGTTAATATGATGTATTACATTTATTGATTTTCATATGTTGAACCATCCTTGAATCCCTGGTATGAATCCTTCTTGGTCATGATGTATATATGACCATGTATATATGGTCATGATGTATCATCTTCTTGATGATTTCCTGCATTCTGTTTGCAGACTTCTTTTTTTCTTTGAGACACAGGGAGCAGTTTTGTTTCATTTTTAACTGTGTAATCTCAGGAAAGCTCTTTTCCCTGCAATCAGGGATTGTAAGTTTTGACTAATTAATTCCCATCACTGACTTTCTGTGTGTGCTATATACCCTTGAATGATGGCACAACAGACATGAGGTGGGCGGCCCTCTGAGAGAGACCATTCAGATGCCTGCCTGGTCATGTACTTCATGGAGATTTAGGAGGGAGCAAAGCCTTTGTTATACCATATGTCAGTTGCCATGGAAAATCATGTGAGGGTCCAATCAACCACTGAGACCAGTGCTTCCCAATCTTGGTGCACAGATGGAATAACCTATTGGTTACACTGTCCATTCCACTCATTCATACATTCATTCAACAGGCACTCAGGGATTAAAACAGTCCTGTGAAAGGGAAAGAAACTGCTCAAAAAGAAGTAATGACTGGGATGAGGGAAAGGAGAAAAGGAAGAAAAAGAAGGGAATATATATATACATATTTTTTTCTATTGTTTTATTGAAAGGAATAGTTAATGCTTAAATTTTTTGGCCAATTTTGCATGCTTATATCTGGTAATGTGAACAACTAATTTGAAAACAACAATATGCAATTTAACAACCATTGTTGAATTCCTATCATTTTGTTTAGTGAAATCCTGTTTCTTTTCTTTCTTTTTTTCTTCCCTTTTTATTATTTTTTATTCTCTTAAAAAATTACCAACCCACTTCCCTGAAAGGTAGTCCTGATTTACAAGAGTTGATTAGACTCTCCTTCTGCTCAAGATGAGCAGGGTTAACAGACAGATTAATTGGAGTGTTCTCAGGATTCTTAACAGAATCAGGTAGATAGGCAGAGATGTAGACGGACAGACTGACTAACTGACTGTATCCTCCCCTGTTGGGGTTGGATGTGAGCTACTCAAGTGGGGACCTCTTTGAGGCCCCCTCCTTGAGGGTGTGTCTTACCATCAGGACCCGGAGAGGTCCTTGCTCTGTCCATCACTGTTATGACCAGTGACCAAAGAGGTCAACAAAGTTGGTCTTCCTGGCTGACACACCAGATGCAATGGCAAACAGAAACACTAAAACAACACCCAGGATTTGGTGACATATTTTTTTATGTTGAAGGATACTGTTTGAGATCATTTCCAGAATATCAGGCCCTAATCTCTGGTGGTCTAGGGCTTATATGGGATAAACAAGCAGGAAGTACAGAGGCAGAATGGCTTGTCAATTGGACATTGGTTTTTATAATACATGCCATAGTGACCAAGTGTGTATCACAGTGACCAGCCATTTCTTGGTGATAGAAGCAATCAGAACTGCAACAGGCACTACTACCCAGACAGCTAAGAAACTGAAGTATACTGACTGGGGGAGGGGGTACTTTCTGTCGCATCATCTTGGCATGATTTGAGGTATTCCCTTCTGAAAGTTTCTGTGTTAGCACTTTTCTTTTTATTCTAGCTGTAGTTTCAGCTGGAAGAAACATTTTCACCGGATGTGTTTCTGCCATTGGCTAGGTAATGTGCATTACAACGATGTGTTTCCACACACCACCCAAGTCTGAGAGCAAAAATTATGTCTCCTTCATCAAATGTTCCTAATGTTTGGCCCAGGCAGAATGTTTTTGCATGAAATGGTTTTTAAGCAGCACTTAATCCATATTTCTCCTTTATTATCTTTCTAATATTGATATATTTGAGTACTGGATCTTATTCAATTTAGTTCTTTGTTGTACACTGACTTACACAGGAGTTTCATTGGTCTTTGAAACTTGACAACCCAGCATTTTTTATCTGGACTAATAGGAGAATTTGGAAACCATTGTGAAGGAGGAGAAAGAATAAGGAACTTTGATTAGAGAATATGAGCTTAATCCACTGTGATAGTTCAAGGAAGACAAAGAAAAAATAATTCACGATTTACAGGGTGTGTGAGTCCTTGAAGAATCACCTGAGCATCCCGAGTCTCAGCTGTTTCTTAGTTACTCCTTAAATTGACAGGAGAGTATTTACCTCCAGATATCAAGAAGATAAAGCATATGATGTGACTGTATCATACAGATGTAGTTAAATACCATTAAAAAGGAGTGCCAAAGAAGGAGAAGGTGGCATCTTCTCAGGACCTCCAAGGAGAGAAGTTCTCTGTGCCTCAGTGACAGCTCCCTAGGGACATGAAATTGATTTTATTAGTTCATGCAACATTGAATATGCTCCTGAGAACTAGTTTGTGTAAATCAAACACGTAAGAGATGGGTAGGTATGAGAACCATTATCTTGTGGGGGAATTTATGTTTTCAGTGTTTGAACTATTAGAACCTTCTCATTTCATTATCAAGATACATGGGAAACTAAATTAATCACAAAAGGTGGCTTGGTGCTTGTGGAATTAGAACAGTGAAAATTGGGTGACTTTGAAAAAGTTGATTTACCCTCACCCATGAAGAGCTGATCTCTGAGGCCAATGAATATATTCACTCTCTTGGGACATGAACAGTGCTGGAATATTGTATTCTTCCTACATTTACTAGATTCTTTCTTAGGTTTCAGTTTTATTTAGTGGTACTTCAGTATTGAGGATCCTCTTGTTCATCTTGTTTGGACTTAAGTTTCTTTGGTAAGGTCCAACACTAACTACAGACCACTGCAGCTTACAGGGAATCTTATCAAGGATTTTCAAGCTTTCAAGGACTAGTGAAAGCCCTGTGTAAGTCAGTGTACAACAAAGGACTAAGATGAATATTATCCAGTATTCAAATATGACAATATTAAAGAAACATAATAAAGGAGAAATATGGATTGAGTATTGCTTAAAATCATTTCATGTAAACATGTTCTTCCTGGGTCAAACACTGGGAACACTATGATGGAGACACAGTTTTTGCTCCCAGATGTGGCTGGTGCATGGAAACACATCGCTGCAGTACATATTACCTAGCCAATGACAGAAACACATACAAAGCATAAATATGGTACATATGGAAGTGAGGATGATTAAAAGTGATATTTGGCAGGCTTTTAAAGGATGAATTGGAATTTTTCAGGCAGATAAAAATATTTAGGGCAAAGAAGGACACTCCAAGAAGATAAAATAATATGGTTAGGGAGAAAGAAGGGTGAAATTCTATGAATCATGAAATTAATGTCAGAGGCTGGGTATGGTGGTGCATGCCTATAATCCAAGTACTTGGGAGGCTGAGGGAGGACGATTGTTACGAGTTCAAGGCCAGCCTAAAAGGATACAAAGTTCAAGGCCAGCCTAAAAGGATACAAAGTTCAAGGCCAGGCTGAGTTGCATAGCAAAACCACATCTCAAGAAAAAAACAACAGAAAAAGAAGAAGAAATTATATTCTTGCATATCAAGAAATTCAGTTGAAGAGATATCTAGATCTAACTTGTTGGCATTCTATGGAGGCAGGACTCTAGTTTGTGAGTCAAAAGTTCTTAGATGGGGTTTTGGGATCTATTAGCTTATTACCTTAGATTCTAGGTAGATGTGAAAGAAAGACATCTGGGCTCCTAGTAGGATAGGAATTGAGTGAGGATCATACCTTTTGTTGTTTCTGAGAAACTTTAAGAAATATAGTTTGCCTATGGGAGATCTGTTCATGGTTAGATCTATTTTCCCCAGATATTTTATATCTGAAGCAGCTAACCAAGATGAGGAGGAGCTAGTAGAGGGATTTAATAGGAGAGAGACAGGGTCAGATAGGTGTTTTTGAGGGATCATTCAGTGGAGGTATAAAGGCTCCTACGGGAGACAAAAAGATTTGTTTGGAGACTTTTGCAAAAGTGAAGGTGAAAGACCATCAGGGATTGTGCTGGAATGCAGGGCCTGAGAGGTGATAGAGTAACCAGAAATGAGGGCGTGCATTTTAGAGACAGGTAAGAGTGAGGTCAATGGGACGGTGCTATATTAGATGTAGGCTGAAATGGGGTGAGGCAAAGGGAGGAGTTGAGAAAAGCTTCCATGTCCTTGGCTTATGCAGTAATAGGCTAGAGCCAGAGGACTCTGGGGAGAGATGATGGTAAGTTAGCAGGGGCATCTGCTGTACCCATGTAATAATGACTGGGACTAGGGGTGTAAATGAAGAACTGCCAGCACTGGAAAGGCAGGCCAAGTCATCAGGTAACTTGGGAAGAAGGGGTGGAGGGAGAGTGACAATCCCTGTAGCAAAACCAGAAATCCAAATGGGAAACTCATAGAGAAAGCTGAAAGAATGTCAGCCAAGTACGAATTCTTCAGGGACTACCCAGCAAAGACTCTGAGCTTCCCCAGGTCTAGTGAGATTTCCCCAATCTCTAGACTCCAGTTTTTCACCTCTAGGTGGGCTTAGTGTGGCTTTGATGTTTGGTACTTATCCAAACAATGATACTGAACAAAATGGGAACCCAGAAGTACAATTGGATGGTTAAAATGTCTTCTACATCATACCCCTGAGTATCCTTTCTTTGTGGCAAGAGCTGTTCACAGATTCCTGAATAGCTTCCTAAAGGAATCTCTACATGCAGATAAAAAGGAGAATATTTGTCTTTTTCATGTGTCCTCTCACCCTAGATTCCCACCCCAGCAGACTTGACTATCCCCACCCTGTGGGGATCTGAATTTCATGTTCAATACCAGGTAAGCCTTTTGGAATCTGACGGTGGCTTCTGCCCATACACTCTAACCTGTGCCCAAGTTCTGCACTTTGTCCTCAAGTTAAGTTACCTGCAGAAACTTCCTACCTGGTGTAAATTTCTCTCTCTTCCTGTAGTGATATAGCTGGAAAGACAAAATTCCTCCCTTGAACTGTTAACTGAACCATGACACTCCCTCCAGGCCTTTCTTCTTTTGTGAGGGGCCACGGTGTTGTTGTACTATGGTTTAGTGGCCAGGCTTCCTTCCATAACAGACTGATAATATTTTTCCATAGCAATTCCGCTCTCTGACAGAACTCTAGGGTGCATCTAACTCTAAGGAGAATGAACTTCCCTCCTCCCTGCCCCCACATTGATTGATTTTCCTTCCACAGTCTCAGGCCCAAGACACCTACCAGGTAAGTTGTCCTCAGAAAACAGCAGATATGGTGCCTCTCCCTGGGCCTGCTGCCTCCTCTGACTTGGCTCAGTCAGCCATCCTGATTCCTCTCCCTGGACCCTCCTGGCTCAGAGGTTGTTTCCAAACACTCCGGGAAAAAGAATTCCAAAAGATGGTCTGAAACTGAAGACTGTGGTTTCTAGGAATTTTAGGAACTAGAATCCTTCTGGAAAGGCTTCGTTGCTTGCTGCTGCCTTGGAGAGATCATACATTTATCCAGTTCTATCAAAAACAAGCACAGATACTTTAACAGGGGCCTTCTCAATACTGAGGAAAATTTCTTTCAAAAAAGAATATATTTTTTTTAAAGTCAGAAATTCCAAAAATCTTGGCCCCTTGCTTCTGTTCTCATAGCAAAAATTAAGGTAATACTATAGAGAGGCAGAGATATTTTATTTCAGTTTTTATATTTTGTTTTACTTAGGAACTTCATAGTAATTTTTTTTATTAGTGTATGTTTAGGATATATAATGGTTACTGTTGTATTGGGGAACTGTACAGATCATTCTGATATCTTTATTCACTCCCAGTTTTCTCCCTCCAAGTCCCCTTTTCCACTTCCATCAAGTCTGACCTCCCATTTCCTACTATCTTTCCTTCATTTTACTCTTTTGTTTATTCATATTTAAGATAGCTTATGATCGCACATAATTTAAAAAGTCAACATGATGTCCCGACTCTACTGTCAAGGAGACCCATGGTGGAAACATGGCCGTGATATCATACATATTTTATTTTGTAAGCTACCAGGCAGCACTGTGCTGAGGGACACAAGGGAGCAGTGGGATGCTGTGCTGTAGATAGAATCACCATGAGTGTAGCCAGCTGCAGGTATGGGTTTTTTCAAGGGAAGCATATTTATTGTCAAATTGCATACTGTGAGGAGTGTTGCCATCAAACACATAATCTTATCAGGAGGAATGAAACTCCCGTAAGCTTTTTCTTTTTCTTTTTTGGCAGAACCAAGGATTGAATTCAGGCTCTTGTGCTTGCCAGGGAAGCGCATATTCCACTAAGCCATCTCCCCAGCCCTCCCATAGCTTTCTGATGAAAAGAAAACAGTCTTTTCCACCTTACATTCCTTGACAACTCAGTATATCTGAAACTGTGCAAAACCCTTTGCGTCTATTTGCATGTGACATAGGGCTAGTTCTGGACTCAAACATTACACAGGATGGGGCATTCAAAAATGGTGCAGGAAATTTAGCCTAACTTGGGTCCTTGTCACTAAACATAAGTCACAATATCCTGTATCACAGTGACAAGCAAATATGTATCCACAGTTTTCCAACAGAATCCTAAGCAACGTAGCTTCCTCAGCTACTCTTAGGTCTGGGAATATTCAGGGAGTTGCATCTCCCCAGCCTACCTGTGTGTTTTGTGGTAAAGCTTGTGAGATGGCAATGTCTATATCTGATTAATATTATGCAGAGTCTTGAATTGTCTATTTTCCCCATTAGTTTCTATTTTGTCAGTAAAGCAACTCATTTTCTTAAAAGAGAGGACAATCAAGAGCAGAACTGAGGGACTACTATTTTTTAGGTCAAAAAAGAGAAATCAGCTAAAAGCATAATAGAGCAGATATGACGATGGAGAGAAGGGAGAAAACACAGTCATGGAAGACACGAGTGAAACACTTGACAAGACCAGCCTAAAGACATCTACGTGAGCTAAAGATTTTTGCAGGAGCAGTAAGTCAGAAGATCCTAGAAATACAGGCACAAAGAGTTGAAGTGAGCATCAGAGGCCCCTGACCTCGTGGAGAGGGCATGGCCCATTGGCAGTGACAGTTCAAGGTTGGAAATGTGGTCTACAAAGTTGCTTTCTGGGACTGAGTTTGGCTATAGTCCTGTGTCAGATGGAAGGGAAAGGAAAGATGCCCACAAGACATTTGTGTGGTGCCAGAAGTTTTTAGCTGTTTGTTGAAAGGATGGGTACCCAAGATGCTCTGGGACATTCTGTGTCACTGTGCTTGCTCCTCCCATATGTGCTGGAGGGGATGTGGCACTCCCCGACAATCCAGTATCAGAAAATGGGGCAATATTAGTCAACTTGTGACCTTCCCAGGTTCGTGCAGGGTTATTGTCACCCGTCCCAGGTGCCCACACCCAGTTTCCAATCTGTCAATAGTCCCTGCTTGTTCTGTCTAGGTAGTAGGGAGCGTCCTCTGCTGGAACAGAGGAGCCTTTGCTCACAGTGATGGTACGTGCAGTGGTACAGGGTTGGTGAGAGGGAAGGTTATAGAGTTTGGGTATTTTTGAAAATTTCTTGGGAGTAATACACAGAAAAAAGATTCACAGATTTTAAAGACATAAGCAACAGCTCAGTCACTGGTATAGAGAATCTTGATAATGGGAGAAAGGTCTTGTTCCTGGGTGTTGCGTTCAATCCTGAGCACTCTGGATGTTGAAGTGATACAATGAAAAGCTCACGTGATCAGAGGCCAGAGCTAGGGTAGAGAAGGGACTTGGAAGAAGATCAGAGATGGTAGCAGAGGGTGGGGCATAACAGTCTGGGTGTCTGATGATGGTGGGGACTGCCTTGTGAGAGGATAATGTAGCCTTGATCAACAACACTGAACTAGGAGTGCCCTCCTCTGGGATAGTCACCACAGAGGATCTTCAGGTCTGGTTGCGAAGCTGTATCAGGCCTGACTTTTTTTTTTTTTTCATTTTCTTCCCAAATTCTCGAGATTCATCTCTTATTTTCCTTTCTCAAGATCTTCAGATTCCTACATTCAACTTCTGAAATATTTTGAGCAGTTATTTTACAAAGCATAAAGCTTTGGCCATGGTTTGAGCTGACCTCATAAGGGTGCTGAATAATATTTTTATTTGTTCAGTTAAAAAATGTTGGAGCTCAGTCCTTGAGCATGAATTGTTTATGGTTGGGGTCATGTTACTATGTTCCTAAATGCTGGCAGATGGGGTCAGAAAAGAAGGAGAGGGCAATTGGGGCTGTGTCTGCTGCCCCTCTCATTCATGACTTTATAACTATTATCCTTCTTAGGAGCTATGTAAAGGGGAGGGATAAAAAACAGTCCACATGTTATAAGGATGTATTTTTATTCTTATTTAAAAATTGCATAGATAATATAGCAAAAATGTCAAAGAGAATTGACATGAGTAGAAAATTCATCTCTACTAAGAACTAGTACATTTTCCATGTTTATTTCAGACCATGTTCATATATAAATATGTATTAGTGTGGCCAGCTGGGAAGCAGGTACAATTATTAACAGGTTTTTTAAATTTTTTTTTTTTTTTTAGTTTTTTTCAGAACCAGGGATTGAATTTAGACCCTTCCGCTTGCCAGGGAAGTGCTTATTCTACTGAGCCATCTCCCCGGCCCCAGGTTTTTAAATACTAGTTATTGACATTTTCTCCAAGGCCCAGCTAAATGCAAGGACTATCCCTAAGACAAGAAAACTCTCTTTTTTGTTTCCATCCCATTTTATCTGCCTGTATCCCAGCATTTTTAATATGTAATATGATATTGACTGTGTCCATGTCTGTCTGTTTCAATGGCGTGTGATGTCATAAGTGTGTGAATTGATAGGGGACATGCTTTATTTATTTCTGATTCTTTTAAGCTGAATATGTTAAAAACCTTTAAATAAATAAAGCACAAGGTTCTTGATTTGTGGTCCCCTATCTGTTTCAGTTGTAGAAACTTGTGCTAGTGTTTTCTTTCTTTGTTTCTTTTTTTTTTTTTTTTAGTGGAACCAGGGATTGAACTCAGATCCTTGTGTTTGCCAGTCAAGCACTTATCCTACTGAGCCATCTCCCTGGCCCTGTGCTAGTATTTTCTGTGGTGGGGACTGGATGGGGTGGGGTATGGAGCAAATATTCTCAGTTCACCTTGCCAGGAAATGCAGTGATGCCCACCCAGTCTACAGAGGTCCCTAAATGCCATTGTGGGGAGACAAGTGTCCAGCAAGGCAAAGGCACATGGTCTGGTTAGGTGCAGGGCCAAATCCTTTAGGAAAGACCTCAGGGGGTTAAGGCTTCATGAGTAGGGGTTGGGCTGGGGGTGGGAGGAGCACAATCAGAGACTAACCTGCCTCTGAAGAATTTCTCATGGAGCAACAGTGGGTGATACAATGATACTTTGTAGGAGAACTGGACAGAGAAAGCTATGATAGTTGAATAAGGATGGCCCAGGACCACAGGAAAAAAAAAAAAAAAAAAAGGATGGCCCAGGGATGCTGTAGGACCCTTGAACCTTGGTACAGTACCTTCATTTTTATTAGAGAGATGAACAAAGACCTGTAAGAGTTCATCTTCCATTACAGATATGTCCTGTCAGCCATGCTGCTGGGCTGAGTGTTCTTTTGGATGCAAGATTTGGCATCCACTCCCTTTTCCATAAGACCTGTCTCATTGAAGGTCACCTACTATAGGGTGTGAATGATTAAACAAACTATTGAAGGAATTCTGACCTTAGTTGAACAATCCTGTTTAGGAAGCATTTATCAAGGCAGCCATCCCTTGCCCATATAGCTACAAGACTCAGACACTATGCAGGCTCTTCTGAGATTGTTCATTGCGTGTTGGGATGGAGTTTGTCATACATTGGGGTGAGCTGGGTAACAGTAGGTTGGAGACAGGTAGTAGAGTCATCAGAATCCTGGTCAGCACATGTCTCATAGACATCTGTTGGGACTGTTAGTGCCATCTTGTTTCCTCTCTGGGGCAGGCCTAGATAGCAAGGAGTGCTGGTATTGTTGTTCTCCAAATACACCAAATTTATCCATCCTTAAACTGTTAGGTCTTTGCAAATGTCTCTTCTCCATTGCAGAGTCCCTCTCTCCCTTTTTCTCTGTGTGAACACTTGTCCATCTTTTAAAAGTCAGCTCACGAATCCTTCTCCAAGAGGTCTCCCTTGACTCATGTGTTGCTTTCTCATTTTGATTTCCTTGCTGCCAACTGGTATTGGAACTGGCTTCTACCGGCTCATGAAAGCCTATGCTTTTCTATCTTCCTGTGTTCAGGATGGTCATGTTATAGCTTGAAGTTACCTATGGTAGGTTTATTTTCACCACAGAATTTTGCAAATGCTACCAATTAAGGCTTTTTACTCCCTGGTGATTTATTGGTACATAACTGCCAATCCCTATTGCCATACATTTTCTTAGCTGTCCTGCTTGTGAGACTCTCTCTTGTGGGATAATGAGTTTCTGGGAGGCAGAAACTATGTGTCTTTTTACCTTTTCATTCCATGGATGCAGCAGAATGTGTGTTCCACTACAGGTGGTCAGCAGGTATTTATATTTTCAATAAATTAGACACTGAGACAATCTAGAGAGGGACAACATCAGGCTGTATCCTAAATCCAGAGGACAGAACACCTGAATCTGGTCTTGGAGGGTAGTTCATAGTTATGGGCTGTGGGGAGGGGGAAGGTATGTGGGGATCCCCAAGATATTACCAATTCCAGCAAGGCAAGTCTTGTCTGAGAAGCTCATGCACAAGGGTGCGACTAGGAAATTGTGATTGGTGTGGTACCTTGATAGCCCTGAAGGAAGTGTTGCACTGAAAGATTTAGAAGCATGTACAGGATACAACTCTGATTTGCTTCCTATTTTCCATCATTACCAGTAATTGAGTGTTGACTGCAGCACTTAATAAATCTCTGCCTGCGGTCTAACTACAGCCTTTGCTGACTGTGTGATTTGATGCTGTCAGGCTGGAAAAGGAGCTGCTGAGCAGGGGCCTTTTTAGAATGCAATCTTGACAAGGCATGGAACTTAGTTTATTCACCTTAAAAATGAAGGCATCAGCTGGTGTGGTCTCTGACATGTTTCTGAGTTGTCAGTACAGATCCAGAATGGGTAGAGCACCTTTTAGGGGCACAGAACACTCTCACTCAGTCCCTTCCCCAGGAGCAGGGGGAATTAGGCAGGGGCAGGTGAGTGGGCAGAAGTGGGATCCCAGGGGATGGGGAGACTGAGCCTAGGTCTGCCACTTGACCAACTGTGGTCTCCAGAGGGTCTCTCCCCTCTCATAAGGTACCATCTGCTTGTATGTGAAAGGGACACAAGATGAGCCCTAGTTATTTCAGAAGGAAGTCAACACTGCAGGGCACCTTGCATGTGTTGTTTCACTTTGATGACCTGAAATCAGTTCATCTGGTGATAGACATATAGACCACTGCTGAGATTTAGCTATAATCAGTTGTGCTGCTATAAACGTTGCTATGCATGTGTTATTATAATATGATGTCTTTATTTCTGGAAGACACATAGAAAGTGAACAATTGAGTTGGATGGAATTTCTAGTTTTAGTTTTTTAAAGGAAATGTCAAATTGATTTCTATGGATGTTGTATTAGTTTACATTTCTATCATCAATATAGAAGTGTTTCTTTTCTCCTTCAGCCTTGCCAATGTTTGTTATTCTTAGGTTTTTTTTTAATGACAGCCATTATTTCTGGAGTAAGAATCTTAGTGGTGTTTTAATTTGCATTTTTCTGATAGCCAGCAATGTTAAACATTTAAAAAATGTATTTATTGATATTTGTACTTCTTTTTTTCTGAGAAGTGTTTATTCGCTTCAGTTGCCCTTTTTAATATCTATTTTAGATGCTAGTCCTTGCTATTAGGTCTAGCTGGTAAATCCTTTCCCATTCTGTTGGTTACCTCTTCATTCTTCTGGCTGTTTCCTTTGCTGTGCCAAAATTTTAAATTTGAAATAATCCTAATTGTTGGTTCTTGATGTTATTTCTTGTGTAATTTGAGTTCTATTGAGAAAGTCTTTTGCCTAGGCCTTTGACTTCAAGAGTTTTACCTATTTTATCTTCCAGAAGATTGCCTTTTATTTTAATGTTTATATCTTTGATCAATTTTGATTTTAGTTTAGAGCACAGATATGGTTCTAGCTTCAATCTTCGATTTGTGTACGGTCAATTTTCCCAGCATTGTCTGCTATATGAGCCTACTTTTCTTCTAGTATATGATTTTGGCCTATTTTGGGCCAAAGATCTGATAGCTGAACGTATCTGGGGTTGTTTCTGGGTCATCTATTCTGCCTCATTGCTCCACATGTCTGTTTTATTGCAAGTGCCATGCTGTTTTCATTACTGTAGTTTTGTAACAATTTCAAATCTGGGATTGTGATATCTGCTGCTTTGCTCTTATTGCCAAGGGCTGCTTTTGTTGTTCTGGTATCTTCTGGTTCCATGTGAATTTTAGGTTTGTTTTTCCTAGCTTTTCAAAAAATGCTGTTGGTACAATGGTACTTTGGTTTTCTTATTTGGTTATGAGTTATTGAATTATTCAGAGATTTTGGTTCAGTTTTTATAATTCATATGTTTCTGAGAATCTGTCCATTTCTTCAAGATTGTCCAGTTTTGCAACTTTTCATAGTAGTTACTGAAAAACTTCTGGATTTCAGCAGGGTTCATTATGATTTCACTTCTAATTGCAATGATGTGGGTCTTTTCTTTCCTTCTTTTGGTAAGTTTGGTTAAGGGTTTGTCTATTTTGTTTAATCTTTCAAAGCATTAGAACTAGCTCTTTGATTCATTGATTATGGGATTTTTTAGTATTAATTTCTGCTGTGATATTTGTGATTTACCCCTTGGACAAGGTTTGGGTGTAGATTATTCTTGCTTTTCTAGTATGTTTTTTAAAAATTCATTTGGTACAGCATCTCACTACACAGCTCAGACTCATAGTGATCATCCTGTCTCAGCTTCTCCAGTGCTGTGATTATAGGTGTGTGCCACCATGCCTGATCTTGGTAGCCAGCTCAGCACACCCAGGGGCAGTGCTGGCAGGGCATGTGGTGCTGGGATTGAACCCCAGTCCCTGAGTTGCCTAAACAGGTGCTTAGTCCACTGAGCTATCTCACCGGCTCTTTTCTAGTATCTTGAAGTACATGATTAGGTTATTTATTTGATCTCACTGTTTTTGTAATGTGAGCACTCACAGCAATCAACTTCCCTCATAGAACAGTTTTCATTGTGTCACATGAAATGTAGATTTTGGTACATTGTACTGGCATTATCTTTTTTTTTTTTTTTTTTTGTATTTTAGGGAAAAGTATACAGGGTGTTCAGGATCTCATTACTAGATCAGATTTATAGTGATCTGCCTGTTTATGGCCTCCCAAGAGCTGGGATTGTAGGCATGCGTCACCACGCCCAGTTTCTCTCTCTCTCTCTCTCTCTCTCTCTCTCTCTCTCTCTCTCTCAACAGATCAGTCATATAATAGTTCACTCTGTGCCAAAATTAAAAAACTTATATTCATACAATTAGAATTCTCAAAGTAGAAAGGGGTAGGCAATAAATATTTAAAAATGTAAAATTTCTGAATTTAGTTGAAATTATAGCACATTTCCAAGAAAAATGAACCTTTTGCACAAGAAATTTGAATAAAATCATATCAAGGTACACAAAAATGAAATTGTCCAAAACTTATTGTAAAGAAAAAAATCATTAAAGCATACACATATAGAAAAATTTGCTCTGGAAGAACAAAATTAAACAGCATCTTATTTCACATTACAAAGAAAAGAAAAAGACCAAGTATGTAACAA
>NW_004524669.1:4936582-4940713 GCF_000260255.1 Octodon degus | reverse complement strand
TATTGAGTGGTCAGAAGTGTGTTATTTAGTGTACAGGTATTTGTAAACTTTCTAGGATTTTTTTGCAATTGGTTTCTAGTTTCACTGTTGTATGAGCTGATGGTATACATAGGAAGGTTTCAATTCCTTTTTATTTATTTACACAGTCTTTATGGACTAGTATATGTTTTATTTTGAAGAAAGTTCTCTGTGCTGCTGAGAAGAATACATATTCTGTTGTAGGATACTGCAGAGAGCTATTAAACCCATTTGTTTGAACACATATTTCAACTCTGAAATTTCTGTTAATTTTTGTTTAGTTGACCTAATATGAATATGGGGTATCAAGGTCATGTACTATTATCGTGTTGCTGTTTATTTGATCTTTTATGTCCAGTTGTGTTTCTCTTACAAAGTTGAGTGCACTCATATTTGTTGCAGATATATTTTTAATTGTTATCTCTTCCTGTTGAATTATTTCCTGTTGAATATGTAGTGACTTTCTTTGCTTCTCCTGAGAATCAAATTACTACTCTTGCTTGATTATGGGGTCTTGGTGCATGGAATGCTGTTTTCCATTTTTTTGTTTTTAGTCTATAAGTTTCTTTTTGGATTATAAGAGTCTACTGAATTCAGCAGACCATTGGGTTTTACTTTTTGATCCACTCTTCCAATATGCATATTTTAATTGGGTTGTTGAAGCCATTCATATTGAGAGTTATTACTGAAAGGTTTTATTTCTGTTATTGCATTTTTTCTGTTTTTGATTCTTATTTTTCTCTTTTATTTTAACTGCTCACCTTGCTTGATGTATTCACTTGCTCTGACTTTTTGGCTTTGTTGTCTCTATTGAAGATGTTCTTGAATATTTTTTGGAGTGCTGGCCTAATGTTCATAGATTTCTTAAGATGTTCTTTGTCATGGAATATGCTTATTTCTCCATCAGTTTTGCAAGATAGTTTTGCAGTGTATATTAGTCTGGATTGGAAGTTGTTTTCTTTTAGAGGTTGAAACTCTTTACTCCAAGATATACTGACATTTAAAGTTTGTGTTGAAAATTATACTATGGTACAATCCTAGTGGATTTACCATTATAAGTGATTTTTTTTTCTGTTTGTAGAGTAAAGAGAATTTGTTGTTGGAATGAAGACCCTTTTAGTTAGATTTTGCTTTCCAGTTATGCATTCTTGGCTTTGTCGAGAGCTATTGTTGCCCACTTCAATCTCAACTTCTCTGAGTTGAACCCTGTCACTGTGTTGCAAGAATAGAACTTGTAATGGTTATAACAGAATCAACAGATCCAATCATTCATCAATCATAGACATTAAATGTTGTTTGGTAATTTCACCTTAGTCAATACCTCTTATAGATTAAATTATAATTCTGCTTGTAGTTCATCTGGGATATAGAGGTTGGTAGGAAGGAGCAAAGAAGGGGAAAAGGAAGGGGTCATGTCTGTGGCAAGAGAGGGAGGTGAGAGAAATGTCAATAGGTAAAAAAATAGAAAGGAAGTCAGGGCACATCCAAATTATTTTCATTGTTGAGGTGAAGGGCTAGTGTTGAGACAGTTTTGAAGTGTATTTGTGTAAGTGAGAGGAGGTATGCAAATACGGGAAGATGTATTTAGTCATGGAGGGAGGTTGTGAGGTTGTTGAAACTGCTAATATTGTTTTCGGTAGTTTTGTTTGGATTCTCTAAGCCCATTTTCATTAAAGGGTTAGCGGGACATGCCCATTCTAGCACTGTTTAGTTCTTACTGTCTAATGCAGACGTCATTAGACAAGTGGAGAGGAGGATGGGGAAGGCTGTGAGTTAAGAAGATGAGCAAAGAAAGAGAAAAATGAATAGGGAGAAAAAAAGTAAAAAGGAACAACCACTTTATAAAAGAGGGAACATATTCAGAGGGAAAATATTAAAGAATAAAGTAAAATTATGATGAAACAATACCAATAAAGAAGCAAGAGCAAGATAAAAAATAGATAAAAATGAAAACAGAAAAGAAAAAAAGCAACCAAGGTGACCCTAATCAAACACAAAAACAAGAAAGAAAAAAAAAAACTCTCCAGAAACCAAAATAAAAACACATAAAAATGAAAACTTTCACATAGTTCTTACAACATTAACCCAGAGCATCCAAACAACTCTCTTTACCGGAATCACAGTCTGATTGCAAGCAGCCAAGAAGTTTCCTCTGCTTGGACCAGTCAATTGCCTGAAGCAGTTAGGGATACCATCCTTCCTGTCATTGTTGCAAGCTGTGCTCTGAGGGTGACCAGTGACAGACCTCTGCCAATCCCAGCGCCTCGTGGGTTTATGGGGAAGGAAGTATGGTGGTGTTTGCCCAACTCCTGGTTCTCCAGTTCTGTTGAGTTCTCCCAGAGACCTCATATTCTTTCACCTCCTACACTGGCTGGGAAATACCACAGTCATCTCTGGCTTTGCCTCAAGCTCTCCTTGCCAAGCCCTCTGGCTCAGGTGTCATTGCCCATAGCCATCTATCTGTCTCAGCCCCAGCTATAAACCCTAAGGTCGTCCCCAGGCCAGTGTGGAGTGATGTGCAGGATTTTATGCCGTCTCAAGCCTTTCCAGTATTTGGAGAAGTAGTGCGAGGGCACCTGCATTGTTCTGTAGGCAATAGGTGAGGGTACATGGTCAGGCGGCAAGAAGCACCTGGGAAATTTTAAAAAAATTTATTACCACAATGCTGAAAATTCTAGACATTTTTTGTAACGTCTACAGAATGAAAGGAGAAACTTGCTTTGTGCTAGAAATTGGGCTGAGCGCTATGGGGCTCAGTCCATGTGAGTTGGGAAAATCCATGTCCTATTCTAGTACACAGAACTAGTTCACCATGCAGGACTAACTAACCATTATATCCTCTTCCCTAAACAGAGAATCCCTCTGGAATTTTTACACTAGGGCAGAAGGAAAGGAGAGGGAAGGGAGAAGACATAAGGGATGGAAGGGGCCCCTAACCCTGGACGTGAGAGCCCGGGTTCCTCCCACCTTTCAGAGCAGGTCAGCTCTGCTGGGCTCCAGCCCAGAAACTTCCCTCTCAGTACTTCTTCCCTCTACATCTTCAGGGGAGGTGATAAGAAGTCATACTCCCGTCTCCTGAAGAGACCTAGATAGGCAGGCTGTTCCCCCACAGTCCAGGCCGAGGCCCCATGCTGCTGCTGAGACACCTGTGAGGAAACCCAAGCCAGCTGCACCTTTCCTAAGCTCCTTGCAGATCTGACCTGCATCCTGCCCCGTCCTCTGCCTGGCTGATCTCCTTTCTCTGGTTTTCAGGGGAGTCCAGGGAGATGGCTCACTCCTTGGCAGACCAATGTCTAGTTGTTAGGACAGTGGCAAAGTGTGGTTTCCAGGATAAGGCAGGCAGCTGGTCTGCTCTCCTGAGCTGGTCCCTAATTTGCTTGCTGGGGAGCTCCAAACAGGCCAGGACTCCCAAGGGGCTAAGATCCAAGGCTTACAGCTGAGCGAGGGTTTGATGGTGGGACCTTGTGCAGGAGCTGGGTTATGCAGAAGCAGAGTAGTGGCGCGCATTGTGGGGCACCATCTCCAGGCTGCTAATCTGGGGAAGGAGGGAAACGGTGGAGTAGAGTCCAGGAGAAGGGTTTCTGGTGAGAAAAAGATCAAGTCTGGCAGTGTGAAACTGGTAGAATGCAGCACTGACAGCCTGACTTCTCCCAACAGCCTCTGCATTTAGCAGCCTGGGTCGTGCACTCCCTGATTCAGCATCCTGGGCCATGCGCTCCCCATTTCCTTGCCAACTCCCCTCCTCCCCTTAGCTGCATTTGTTCATCTGATCTCCACCTTGCTGTCCTCCCTGCCTTCCCAGGAGATCCAGCTGTCTGTTTCCCAGCCTTCTCACTGCTGCTGTGACCTGCTCTGAAGGAGAGTCTGAGGGTGCTGCAGTGTGGAGGGACCGCTTCATCTTCTCCTTACCTCCCCCTGTACCTCACAATGCTTTCAGTGGGGACAGGTCAGTGCCTCTCCTCCTCCTCTCTTTCTAGGTCTTCTTGCTCGGTTCCAGCTCACTATGTGTCCCTGCCTCTGTTCTTCAAGAGCAGGATAAAGGCCCCTGAAACTGGTCCACAACAAGGCTTCAGTAATTGTCAGCTCTCTCTAGCACTGGCACATGAAAGAGGA
>NW_004524669.1:4928835-4936437 GCF_000260255.1 Octodon degus | reverse complement strand
GTGTGTGTGTGTGTGTGTGTGTGTGTGTTGAGATTAAATAGATTCCCTGTCCTGGGACTTGGAGGAAGTAGGTGACTACCTCTTTTCCTTCCCTTCCCCTGATAATCTGTTCCCTTCCTCTTTTCCCCTGTCCTAATGTCCCCATTGACCACAGTACCACATCCACATGGCCCCCTCTGCTTTGGGTCAGCCCACCTACCTCTCCACTGTCTGGGGCATGAGCTGACATTCAGAGCATCCTGATGCTTGGGACCTTTCTACCCATGTCTGGTGTGCCACTAGACAGCGGCCAGGAGGCGACGGCCAGTCAGCACCCTGGTTGAGCAACTTTGTGTACTAAAGGGGCTTCTGGGAGCCAGGGCCTGGGGCAGGTGGTGCGAAAAACAAGGAAGCAAGATCAATTCAGGATAGCAGTGGTGTCTGAACACATGTGGGTCATGAGGCCCCGAGAGAACCTGCAAAAGCTCTACTGCCCGTCCTCAGTGAAACTGTACCTCCCAGGGCAACATCCAGCTTGGCAGCAACTGCCCAGAGCCCAGCAGTGGATGCTCCCAGGACTCTTGCTTAGGAGCCCAGCTGAGTGTTTTATAATCTGAGGCCTTAAAACCTGGTATAAGAGGAGGGATTAGAGGTACAGAAGTGGTAGAGCAAGGGAGCACCTGTAGGGACCATGAGCAAAACCTTGCTGCAAAGGGAGTCTGAAGCAGAAGAGCCTGGGGAGGGTAGGAGGAAATGTGGAGGGGAAGTGAGGCGGGTGACAGACGACAGCAGCAGCCATTTGGAGCCCACAGGGACACCGGAATCTCTGTGGAGTACACAACACACTTTTGTCCTGAGTACAAGCCCTGTGTGATGGCAGAGGTCCCTTCCTTTCTCTGTCTCTCCCTTTTGCAATAATTCTCCTTTCATAAAGCTGTTAGAGGACTGAAAATGAGACAGGGACAGTATGAATGAGAGGAGTTGAAGGTTCCACTAAAGGGGTCCACAAGAGGTGGACAAGCTACTCTCCTCCCCTCTGGTGGGAAGGTAACTTGCCATACCGCGTCTTCTGCTCAGATGAGAGGCCTCCTGTGGAGACCCGCTCTGTCAATCTTGAGGCAACTTTTTGGTCTCTGTGGGGGTGTGGAACTTGTGCTTTGTCAGCACCAGTGGAGAGCAGGGTACTGGGAACATTGGCAAGGTCCTGACTTCACAGATTTGCCTAGCTAGTGGAAAATTCTGGCACTAACACTTCTCTCTCACCAGAAAAGCATTGTTTCTGCTAAAAGTGAATGTCATGGTGTTAAATCTTCCACAGAAAGAAGCCCAGGCACCATCTTCTCTGTGACACTCAGTGATATTTGTGTCTTTGGGCCTTGCTTGGAGTGGTAGGGACTCCACACTGGAGCATGCAATCCTGCAGGGACTGGTTGTTGTTAAATGTCAGAAACAGTACAGGGGCTTCTCCCTAGTGGAGGGGAGAACCTGGGGAATTTCATACTCAGAGATTCCAGTCTTTTTGAACTCTCCTCAAACGCCCCTGAAGCTAGTATGGAGCCTCTGAAGAGAACTTGAAGTTCTTGCATGCCCTAGGTCTTCTGGGCAGGTTTGGTGCCAAGGGAAGAGAAGAGAAAGGGTTAGAAGAGAAGCTGCTGACTTAGGTTTGAGCTGCTTCCTTTGGCATTTGGGGGAGGTGGAGTGATATTCCAAAAAGACAACAATATACCATCTTTTATTCCTAGGTAGCTTTGAACAAACAGGTGGGGCTCATCGAGCTCACAGCCCAGAAACAAGGTGTAGTGAAAACGTCATCTTGGGGCCCATCTGCCCCTTAGTTCTGGCTGACAGCTAAGTCCCTTCGTTGTTGGGGTGGCCTCTGCCTGTCCTCCCCTTCCTCTGCTATGTTCCTACACTGTTTCCACCTCTGCCCCTGAGTGAGGACTTGTGGAAAGCAGGGTCTAGGCTGGCAACTTTGCTTTCAGGCTCTCTCAAGAGTTGCCTCTGTTCACAGGGATTAGATGTTGTGTCCTTGAAGCACAGACTGACTCCTGAACCTCAGTAGCATTTCACACCTGGAGTTCAGTGCTTCCATGTCTTAGAGGAGGAGGAGACTGAAGGGCAGAAGGGCGGGGCACTGACCTCAGCATGGTTGGTGTCAGCTGGCTGCTGGGCTGCAAGCCTAACAAGGGTCCTCTGCCTGTTTTTTGGATGGCCTTCCCAGCACTGATGGTCTCCAAGCCCCTCAGCCTGCAGGTCAGGGAAGGGAGGCCCAGAAGAAGTGACATGCCTAGGGGACACAGTTGGTTTCTGGGAGAGGAACTTAACCTTTACTCCTAAATGCACTCTTCACAGGCTATGACACAACTTCCTTTATAAAAGAAACGCAAAATGTATTTCCTTTAGTGCCTGATGGGCTATAAAGTATGCCTATGGCTCATAAAAATATAATTTGCTCATAAATTTAATACATCCCAATGAATGACTATACTAGTGCTATTAAATATTGACTGCTTAATTAGCAATTATATCATTTGTATTTTGGATTTAAAAGGCTTTTAAAGAAGAATTTAGCAAGCCCATAGTTTCTGATGTAGGAAAAGTTACCTAGAAGTTTTTGAGCAGCTATGTTCTTTCCTTTCCTTTCTTTCCTCTCCTTCCCCCCCCTTTTTTTCTTTTCTTGATAAGAATCCTTATAGTAAGAAAGTTGTCTGTGATCATGCCTGTGGTCATTCCTTCCAAACTGAGAACCACATATCTTTTTAAATCTTTTACTTATTTATTTATTTTGTACAGGATGGGCCGGCACCGCATGCGGTACCAGGGAATGAACCTGGGTCCTTGAGCTTGCCAGGCAGGCACTTAGACCACTGAGCTATCTCCCTAGCCCTAGGACCACATATCTTGAGTGTCCATGAATTCTATTGCTAGACAAATGAACAAGAATTCCTTGAATTTGGTTTTTTAAAATTGTTTTAATGTTTATTCTAGCTCTCATTTTTGGAGGGTTTTTTTTACTACACAGCTTCTGCCTAGAATCATTCCGATTGAACTCAACACAAGAAACAATGAAGAAAGTAAAAGAACTCACAAGCAGGTGGGGGTAGCCCCAGGTGATGGGGGTTGGGGTGGCAGGGAGGGTGAGTGCTAACGGTGCCTGATGGTGCTCTCTGGACACTGTTGGCAGAAGGTGCTGCTGAAAAGTGGCAGGTTGAGGCACTGGAAGTGAACGGAGACTGTCAGAGGCAGCAGCGCTGTATCAAATTAGTAGAATGGCTCCCCAAGATTGAGGGTGAGGGAGGGGGGGGGCAGGACGTCACCTAAGAGCACCTTGAGAAGTCAGCTGAGTGGAATGATGAGGATGATTTCTATAATTTTAAGTCATGGCCAGGATGGAATGGAGTATTTGACAGCTATTTGGTCCTGCTGGGTTTGGATGGCTCCATAGATAGTGGACAAAAATAAAATATTGGTGCTGGAATGGAAAGAGAACTTGGTCCTGGAAACATTTTGGCTGGAGCAAGAGTTGGGGTGGAAGCATTCAGAGTTTTTCATAGTGGATCTTTGTGTTATCTCTGCATGAATGAAGATCCTGGACCACCCACATCAGCACAGTGCCTCGCTAGTACCATTAACTGGACAGCATTTCAGCAAAATACACAGACTCCAGTGAGTTGTGTGATGCTGCACTGAGTTAATTTTGCTGCAGGTTGATCCCCCCAGGAAGAAGGCTAGAATGTGTAATTTTCTTCTCAGATCTGTTGGCATCCAGCTAGAAAATCAGAGCTACATGTGACAGCAATGGTAAGAAAGTGACGCTTGTTGGATACCTGCTATGAGCCAGGCTCTATGCCGGGGTCTTCCTCACTGCTTCGGTTACTACAGCTTACTGGATAGCTTCATTTATTCACCACGTGTTGAACACTTGCCCAGCCCTGGTCGTGCCACATCCCTGCCTGCCCTTCAGTTCTGGGGTTTACGCTGTCTCCGAGCAGCAGGTGCACTCTGCTTTGGTGATAAAAGCCTGGCAGGAATCTCCTGGGGTCGCCCCTCTGCAGGCTGAGCTCTGCACAGTGGGGAGGCGATTGCTCGTCATGCTGCAGGCAGAACCACCTGCCCCCAGCCGGGGCTTCTCAGTTACAGTTTGGCAGGAGCCCTTTAAAATCAAGAGCAGCAGGCTCCACTGTAAGAAAAGGGGTCGAATGAAAACAAAATAATAATCTAAAACACTAAAAAGACATATTAAGTAGGAAAAAAAGGGGATACCTGGGGCCGAGATAGAAATCTGGGTCAGGACTTTACACTGAGTAAGCAGTTTAAAAATAGTTGTTTACAAAAAATGCCCTGAAGAGAAATATTGAGCAAGTGGCTCCTGTTGGGAAGCTGGCAGCCTCCTGTGCCACCTTCTCTTAGAGCCATGGGAGCTGGGAAGCCCTTTGGAACAGCACCTTGGAATGGATTGGGAGTTGGCAGGTAGGCGGAGGCAATGGATTGGGAGTTGGCAGGTAGGCGGAGGCAATGGATTGGGAGTTGGCAGGTAGGCGGAGGCAATGGATTGGGAGTTGGCAGGTAGGTGGAGGCGCTCATCAACTGCCTTTCTGGGTCCTGCTGCAGCTGAGCTGATGGACAGCTCACTTGGAGCTCTTGTGCCCTAACTTTTCTTGACATGTTTGGACACTGTGGATTATGGTTCCCTGGGACAGCACCCTGAACCCAGTGGCAGAGGTTGGAGAAGATGGGTTTTGGTTTGTTCGTTTTATTTTTGATTTTTTAACACTCATGCACTTGATTTCTATTTTGAGATGGTTTGCTGACTCTGCTCAACGGATGCATTGAGTCTTTGGGGAGGAGAGATAGGGCTCCCAGTTCCCAGAGGGACTCTGATTGGGTATGTTTGGGGAGGGGGGCAGAAGCCTCAGTTAACTCCCAGGTGAATTTAGGATCTGGGGACCTTCGGAGGATGAGATGCTGCAAAGAACCAGGGAACCGCTATTGTCATATTTATAGAGCAGGGAGGCCCTGTAATTCCAATCCAAAACCATCGAATAGATTTTTTCATCCTAGACTTGTTCCCTGAATGACTGCTCTGTGTTGAGGAGATGGAAGTTCTGGTAAAGATCAGTATGACACAGATGCTGGCCTGCAGAAGGCCAGTGACACAGCTCCCTGCAACAGGAGGACCATGATGGTGGGCTGTGAGGAGTGCTGCCCTCTGCTCAGGAAGGGTGGGAGCGGGGACCCTTGTTCCTGCCCAGGGAGTCTGGTGTCAACATCCATGCCTGTGTGACAGTTAAATTATTTTTGTATGGCTCAATAGTTAACTCTCTCTTTACTTAATCTTTGGGGAAGGCTCTTTTTCTTTTTTCTTTTTCTTTTTCTCTTTCTTTCTTTCTTTCTTTCTTTCTTTCTTTCTTTCTTTCTTTCTTTCTTTCTTTCTTTCTTTCTTTCTTCTTTCTTTGCCTCACTGGCCAACAAAAATGCTTTTGAAAACTCGTGAGAAGAATTTAGGATCTTGGGTTTGCTCAGTGATAAAGAGCAGAAAGGATTTTATTGTATAGGATTCTTATTCTGAAAAACAGCAAAGCTCAGAACATCAGACCCACAGGTCTATATCCTCGTGGGACTGTGGGGATTCAGGTTAAATGTTCCCTTTTTAGAGATTATGCAATTGAAGACCATGGTGAAGATGAGTAAAAAAGTCACTGGCACACCAGAATTCTTCATCCTTGTTTGACTCCCTTAAAGAATGCAATGCCCATTATCTAGAAAAGATCACTGAGATTATGTAAAAAGTATTTTTTTTAAAAAAATCTGGAAATAAATATTATATAACATCTATGTTGCAAGAATCTTGCCTTCCACATCTCAAGAGAAGAGATCTGTCCTTCAACTTGCCTTTTGTCAACAAGTCTAAAACGTGGAAGGAGTGAGAAAGGACACCAGGAGTGAAAGCACAACTAAAATGTAGTACAACATGCACCCGAGTGCCCGGTACAGGCCTGGGGCATGACAGATGCTCACCAAATGCTTGTTCCTGTCCTTTGTGCAAGGACTAAGACCCTCCTGAAGCTGGCAGGGCCTCAGCATAGTCATGGTGGAGTAAGGGACAATTAGGGCGTTGTTCAGATATCCATAGATAATGACACACTTGATTTTGGATTGACACACTCTCTAAAGCTTTCAGCTTTCTGGGTTATTTGCATGACTGTAATTGTATAAGCCAGACTGTAAAAAAAAAAAAATCAAGGACACACACGCATTTTCTTTATTCAGCATTCTTTTACCGCAGATCATGTAGCTTGGCCAGTTCCCTGTCCTTTAGGCCTAGTCCCACCTGTGCCAAGTGGTTATGACACAGGGTTAAGGACTGGGTATGGTGGCAAAGTGTGAAGAGAAATAAAATTCATTGACTTTTTGTTGTTGAGTAGCAATTGTGTTTTGCACAATAGCTGCTCTTTCTCTTTTCTTTCCACTTCTTTTATTTTTTTCTCTTTTCTCGTCCTCTTTCCCTTCTCTTCTTTCTCCCCTCCTCCTCTTCTTCTTACTTTTCCTTCTCCTCCTCTTCTTGATCTCTTGCTTTTCCTTCTCTTTCTTCCACTTTTTATAAATGGAACTAGAGATCAAAGAAGACTATTAATTACTCATGCTCATTTTTTCTAAAATACAATAAAACTGAGACTTAAAACCAAAGCTTCTTCTTCTTCTTCTTTTTTTTTTTTTTTTACATTTTTTATGCCAACTTTGTGCTAAAGGCTCTGAACTAAGAGTTCTTATGTTAGAGGTGCCCTCATGCAGTACATGATTAAGCCAACAGAAGAGAAAATAACATGCCAAGGGTAAACAGAAAAGAAAATATCTTTGCCTCATTAAAAAGAATGATACCTAATGTTCACATTGTGCAGGATGGTTTTCAAAGTATTTCCTAGCAATTTCCTGTTTTATAGCTAAGAAGACACTAAGAGTTTAATTCAAGACCATGCAACCAATAAATGGCAAAACTGGGACCCAAGCCCAGAAGCTCTGGCTTTCAATTGTATTCTATTACTCTAAGGTGGCTTTCCCACACACTTAGTCACAGGGCAGAGGAGAGACTGTGGCTGAGGTTGGATGTGAATGTGCTGTGGATCTAGTGGCTCTCAACAGGCTGGGCAAGCCTTCTGACTCTCGTCCATTGTTGCCTGCCAGTGACGAGCTCGCCTCCCTAACTGCTTCTCAGAGTCACCAGGCAGTACACAGTTCCTGAGATTTAAGTCAATCTATACTTGGATCTTGCAGGTGTATAAAGCCTTTGATTGCAGCCTTCCCGGAGTTGCCTCAGCCTTACAGAGCCAGGAACAGAGAAATGTTCCTTATACCCCTCATCTTGTGGGTTTTCATATAGCAAGTGACAGAGTTGATGGTTACAGAACAGGAGGTGCTCCACTATCCAGTGCCTGGTTATTGTTCATCGCTGATGTGGTGTGGGAAGAAAAGTCAAGGTATTTTGAAAACTGGCAATTTTGTAGGCCAACTTCCCTCTGACAAGGTGCCAATCTGCCTACCTCACAGTTCTACTCTGTATCTTCTTCTTCTTCTTCTTCTTCTTCTTCTTCTTCTTCTTCTTCTTCTTCTTCTTCTTCTTCTTCT
>NW_004524669.1:4917318-4928702 GCF_000260255.1 Octodon degus | reverse complement strand
TCTCTCTCTCTCTCTCTCTCTCTCTCTCTCTCTCTCTCTGTCTCTCTCTCTCTCTCCCTCCCTCCCTCCCCCTGGTACTTGGGATTGAACTGAGCTATCTCCCCAGCTCTAACATTTCTTCTCTTGTTGAAGTTCTACCTGGAACAGAGGAAGAGCAAGCAGAGCCAGGAGCCTGGTCTAGAGAAAATTTCACAGTGTGCAAACTTTCCTCTATGTCATCCTTGACCTGGGCCAGTAAGCCTGCACAGGCCTAGGTGATAGAGAACTTTTTTTGGGTTGGTCTGAAACAGGGAGCAGCATTCTGCAGAAGGTCTTTTTCACATGTTGAGAAACCAAGTCTTAATCTCTTCTTCTGATGATTGTACAGAAATCAAATTGCTTGATAGATGTACAGATAAACAGAAGTTCGCAATCAAAGCAAGTTCTGGAATGGAGCTGATCAGTAGATTTTTTAATGGCTATTAGCTTAATAATCACTCACCAAGAATAGCTTCCAGGCAGACCAAACCCACGTGTAAGTGGGCCCAACCCAGGTAGACCAACACCTATTTGACAAGTATATAAGAGGACCCTTATTGTCTCCTGACAACTCAGCTTGGTCTTCAGCTTTGGCTCTCATCAGGAACCTTGGACTTTCCTCACTGTACAAGGCATCATGAGTTGTCAGATCTCCTACAGATCTCGAGGAGGAGGAGGAGGAAAAGGAGGAGGAGGATTCCGGGGCTTCAGCAGTGGCTCAGCCATAGTTTCTGGAGGAAACCGGAGATCGACATCCAGCTTTTCTTGCTTGAGCCGCCATGGTGGTGGCGGAGGAGGCTGCGGCGCAGGTGGCTTTGGCAGTCAGAGTGTTATTGGCCTTGGAGGGAGCAAGAGCATCTCCAGTAGTGTGGCTGGAGGAGGTGGAAGCTTTGGCTCCGGTGGTGGATTTGGTGGCAGAGGAGGAGGTGGCTTTGGAAGCTTTGGAGGTGGCAGCAGCATCAGAGGAGGCAGTGGCTTTGGAGGCGGTGGTTTCGGTGGAGGCGGCTTCGGTGGAGGCAGCTTTGGAGGAGGCCGCTTTGGAGGTGGTGGTGGACCTGGAGGTTTTGGAGGTCCTGGTGGCTTTGGTCCTGGAGGATTCCCTGGTGGAGGCATCCATGAAGTCTCTATCAATCAGAGCCTCCTGCAACCTCTTGATGTAAAAGTAGACCCAGAGATCCAGAACAGAAAGTCTCAGGAGCGGGAACAGATCAAATCTCTCAACAACAAATTTGCCTCCTTCATTGACAAGGTGAGTTAGAAGCAGCTCCTTCCGATGCTCAGGGCTGTGGCTGTGGCTGTTGAAAAGGAAACTGTATGAGTTCATTTAGGAGCCTTTGGAGTGGCTGTTGCAGCCTGGATTACTTGCAAATCCCAAATGTGAAAAATGCTGGTTACAGAGGCTGTTTCCACAACAGTTTGTAGTTGGGATTCACTTGTCTCTTTGGTTTTATTTTTCAGTGCAAACATTTATGGACAACTCTGATAATTATAGAAAAATTGGTATAGGCAAGTAATGAACTGAGCAGGTCAGGACATGTGATACCAGGTTTTAAAAGGAATTGGTGATATTGTCTTCCTCAGGAGTTTCTTTCCTTCCTTGAAAAGTTATTACTCTATTAAATTCTGTGAAGTGGAACTTGAAATATCTGTTTGAAATTCCAGCCTTCAAGAGAAACATTCTCAGTTTTGAGAATCATAAAGTCTTCAATGGTGTCACATGGGGTGTTACTGGGCTTTCTTCTATTTCAAGGCAGAGAAACCTGTCTTGGTTGAATTACACAGGAATTAACAGGGCTCTGAAACACCAGCCAAGGAGCCCTGCCCTCCGGGACTCATACTCAGCATCCTGGGCTGGAGTTCCAGCAGATACCTGCTTTTGGTTTGCTCCAGAATTTATGGGACATTGGCAGGGGCACAACTAGGATCAGGGAGGGAAATGGCCTGGAATCTTGGCAGCAGCTGCAAACAAAGCAGTGGGTGTGAAGTAGGAGAGTTCTGTGCGTGGGCAGAGCCGGTGGTAGCATCACGAGTCCATAGAACTAGAGGCAGGGAGCTCAGAAGTTCTGCCCGGAACTCTCCAGCCTCTCGCTGGCTGGGGTGGGCAAAGCATTGTGACTGCCTTCTGTCCCCAAGCGGCGCCAGACCTGCAGATGCAGGTATGTCTTACTAGCTGAAAGGTTACCTGGGCCTTATGTGCTCTTCCTCCTCTCATGGCAGGTGCGCTTCCTGGAGCAGCAGAACCAGGTGCTGCAGACCAAGTGGGAGCTGCTGCAGCAGATCGATGTGCGGACCCGCACCACCAACCTGGAGCCCTTCTTCCATGCCTACATCAACCAGCTCCAGAAACAGGTGGATGCACTCTCTTCGGAAAGAACCTCCCAGGATTCAGAGCTGAACAATATGCAAGATCTTGTGGAGGATTATAAGAAAAAGTAGGTGGCCGACTAAACCATGAGTGGAGATAGAAAATGAACAGAACCCCTTGTCTACCACTTGCATTTGTGGGATAAGGGGGTTTAGTGGCTGCATATTTGTTGATTATTTATGAGTAGGCCATAAAGTTTCGGAGATTTTTTTTTTTACACGTTTGAGAGTTAACTTCCAGAAATCTAGTCTCATTTGGAATATGAATTTTGGAATTTAAAGAGTACTTAATATACCCACAGAATAGGACATTTGAGATGACTTTAATAGAAAAAGGAAAAGGAAAAAACCATGAACTAATCTAACTGTTGTATCACTTTGGTCCCAACAGATATGAGGATGAAATAAACAAGCGCACGTCTGCTGAGAATGATTTTGTGACACTTAAAAAGGTAAGTAAAGGCCTGTCATGGCCTGGGAGGAATTGGGGTGTATTACACCACAGCATGTCCAGATAGACAAACTAGGAAACAGTAGTATGTACTCATAGCAGCAGCCAGAGAAAGGGGTGAGATATGCTTGGCCCTGGTTCTCTTGGGGCAAGAGTTCTGCCCTTTAATCTTCTGAAGATGATCTTCCAAGATGTTCTGCATACAGGGCAGAGCACTGCTGTCACTCACCCATTTAAAGCCTATATTAGGTCACAATAATGCAAGCACAGGAAGCACTTTATTCTTCTAAAGGGCTGTTGATGAATGGGACTTCCCTTAGAATGCCTGCTTCTAGTTGCTGGTGGTCGTACTGACATAGGTTTAAGCAGAAGGCCTGAAAGCATGGCTTCTCAGCCTGGTTCCTACAAAGGACTCATGTATAATCCAGGAAAACTCAGGAGAGTTAGGGTGGACAGACTGGGTGGAGAAGAACAGCAGAGAAACCGGGACCCTTGTGGCAAGCCAGGTATGGTAGGGGGTTGTACTTCACCAGAGGTCCTGATCTTCTGTGCAGGATGTGGACAATGGCTACATGAACAAGGTGGATCTGCAGGCCACTGTAGACACACTGACCCAGGAGATTGAGTTCCTGAGAAGGCTCTATGAGGCGGTAAGGAAGTTTTCGCTAGACAGACCTATACTTCCACACTTCCCATTGGTGAAAAAAGTGGTAGACATGGATTTTATGGACTGGCTGACTAGCTATCGTTATAGCCCACTCAGGGGAATATAGAACACAGGCACTGGGGAGGAAGAAGCTTTCTCCTTTGATGCCAGAGGAAATGAGGTTCAGGAAATACTAGGTCAATTTCCCATCCCTCTTTCTTCTACAGGTCCACTTCCCTTTAAGAAGGGGCCTGTTCTATGTCCCATGGGCTACCCAGGTCAAAATGCACTATCTCCCCACCTTGCTGGACTAAGGGGACACATATCATTTCAAAAAAAGGATGTAAAATTAAAGGCATTAAATGGAGCATGGATCAGCTTTCTGGGGGCATTTACTGGTGTAAGTGTTGAAAACAGTTAAGTAGGAGGCTCAGAAATACAGACGCTCCTCTCCCTTCCCTACAGTTCTGAGGACAACCTTGCAAGAGGCTACGAAATAGTAATGATGTCACTTTTCATCCCACCTAGGAAATGCTTAGCCTGAGAATCTGTGTTTCATTAACACTAGGTGGGAGATCTCCTCACTATCTGTGGTGTGGGCAGAAAGTCATGGCCAGACTTCACTCTATGTTGTAGGAACTGTCCCAGGTACACGAGACTGTCACGGAAACCAATGTCGTCCTGTCCATGGACAACAACCGCAACCTGGACCTGCAAGGCATCATTGCTGATGTTCAGACCCAGTATGAAGACATTGCCATGAAGAGCAAGGCTGAGGCTGAGACCCTGTACCACAGCAAGGCAAGTACAGGGAAAGCCAGGCAGCCCCAGCTCTCCACAAAGCCAGGCTTCACCCCCTCTCAGGATGTAGACAGTAAGATTGCTGGTGTGTTTGACTAATGAAGTTGGGCCTCATTCCCAAGAGAGTGTTGGAAATGGCACCAAGTTCTTGGGGGAACATGTGAGATCACTGCCAACCTCCCCTGAATATGACCACCACCTTCAGCCAGCTGCCAGCCTTCCCATAGCTGCAGTGGAGCTTCTCCCAGGCTGGAATTCCCTGTGACCTGTCCTCTCTTCCCCCATTAGTACGAGGAGCTGCAGATCACTGCAGGGAAACATGGAGACAGCCTGAGGGAGCTCAAGATGGAGATCAGTGAGCTGAACCGCACGATCCAGAGACTTCAAGGGGAGATCTCGCACGTGAAGAAGCAGGTGAGGCCTGGCCTACCCAGTGGGCCCAGATCTGCTGGTTGAGTCAGGGTTGGGTGCAGCTGATGGTTGTATCTCTGAGTGTGTGAAGCTGAGATGTTCTAGTTTATATTAATAACAAGGTCCTGAAACTAAACATAATTTGAAGCTATAGTATTTAGATTGGTATAAGGGACTTTCTAAAAACAGCATCAGCAAGGGAAGAGAACTGTGCTCACTTTTTGGTTGTCTACACAAGTAAAGGTGGCAAATAGGAAATAAAGCACAGGCTAGCTGGACTTGCTGTGGATTTCAGATGTACTTTCCCATTTGTGCGTGGCATAGGCTCTGGGCAGTATCCGATTGGGTTCACAGAGGATGCTGAGTATTTTAGGGAGCTGATTGGGGCTGGCCATTAACCTAGGGGCAGAAAATGAGGGGCAGAGTATGGTCTGGAAACTGGAGAATCTGTGCAAAGCAGCCTGCATAGAGTAACTTCATTTGTGTCTACAAAGTAGGATAGCATTTCTGGCCCTGTGAGTGAGGTCAAGGCCATCCTCAGGTGCACGGATGGGCCCAGGCAAGGGGCAGGTGTGAAGAAGAGGTCCGGAGATAGCAGCAAGTTTTAGCGCCATTGTTTGTAACATCCATTAGCCCCAGGGGTGTCCAATACCTGTGGAGCCAGTAGTTCTGGCCTCGACACTGAACTTCTCTACTCCTTTCCCCATCTCGCCACTGTCTGTACAGAAAGAAATCATCTCTCCTTTCCTCTTCGTTCTCTTACAGTGTAAGAATGTACAAGATGCCATTGCCGATGCTGAGGAGCGTGGAGAGCGCGCCATCAAAGATGCTCAGAGCAAGCTCACAGACCTGGAGGAGGCCCTACAGCAGGCCCGGGAGGACCTGGCCAAGCTGCTGCGGGACTACCAGGAGCTAATGAACACCAAGCTGGCCCTGGACATCGAGATTGTCACCTACCAAAAGCTGCTGGAGGGCGAGGAGTGCAGGTGAGGGGCACCAGACGGGAGAAGGTGCTAAGGCCTGTTCTTTCCTTTCTCTGGAACTAGAGCTGGCATAAGGGTGGGCAAAGCAGAGGGTGGAGCCAGATGGCATGCACGACATTCTCTGTGGAGCAACTCCGGACACAAGACCCTAGTGTAGAGCTGCACATTTATGAAAGTGGAATGACTAACAAAGCTTTTTGAAACCAAGTGAACCAGGCAATAAATTCTGTCTTTTCTGAGAGGGAAAACAAAATAATGTGAAAATGAAATGACTCTAGAAAATCTGAAATGCAGTCTCCTCTGCTTACTATCAGAATGTGCTTACTGTCCAGGACATGCTAACCCCAGTAAGTGCGGACGTGATTCCTCACAGGTTTCAAGAGTGGCAATGGATCAACTGCGGATCTTCTAAGAGGGGCCCCCTGCTTCCCCTGTAGCCTTAGAACCTTGCAGATGTTACCAGTACCCCTGGTGACTTAATGTGGCTAAAGCAATTGGAAGAGGAAAAGCCACTGTAGGCCATCCAGGAGCTGTTGTAACAAAGGGAACAGCTTTTTCTGGGGTTGCTCTGGGCCTGGCTTATCATAGGGAGGAGGAAAGTCTCCAGAGGAGTGGAGGAGGGGGAGGGAGAGAGGAACAGGCAGGCTGTACTGAGTTGTAGTTCATTTTGAATTGAATGTTCACAGGAAAATCTCACTTAAAAATTTTAGAGAGGGCATGAATTCTGAATAAAGGATTCCTAAAATAGATTTAAAGAAATGTATTTCACAGTCAGAGGTGACTTTGCTGCTCAGTCATGCTAGATCAATGTTCATTCTTACCCATGGAAAAGCCTGATATAGACTTAGACGCCAGGCTGGGCATGCAGTGTGGTGCCTGTCACCATCTTCAGCGTCAGGCGGCACAGATGAAGGTGATGTATCAGCCTCTGCAGGCTGATCTTATTCACTGATCTGCGCACTTGGAGGTGGAGTTTGTAAAATATGAGGCGTGTAATGCCTACCTGCCCTGCCACACATTCTTTTCTTTCTCTCCCTAACAGAATGTCTGGAGAACTCAGTGACAATGTGACTGTGTGTAAGTAGTGGGATGTGGTCCCATTGTGTGTGGTCCTGTATGGGGGTAGAGGTCTGTAAAGCAGTCAGAAAGAGCACTATCTCTCCTGCAGCCGTGACAAGCAGCACCGTCTCTTCAAATGTGTCATCCAAGTCTGGTTTTGGAGGCCAAGGTTCTGGAGGCAGAGGATCCAGTCATGGAGGAGGAGGAGGATCAGGAGGAGGAGGATACAGCTCCGGAAGTGGCAGTTATGGCTCTGGAGGCAAAAGATCGGGCTCCAGAAGTGGTGGAGGAGGCTCTGGCCTTGGCAGCTCTAGAGGAGGTTCCAGTTCTGGAGGAGGATATGGCTCTGGCAGTGGTTCTGGAGGTGGTAGGGGGGGCTCTGGTTCCGGAGGTGGTAGAGGGGGCTCTGGTTCCGGAGGTGGATATGGCTCTGGTGGTGGCTCTAGAGGAGGCTCTAGCTCTGGAGGAGGAGTCAGTGCTGGAGGGGGAGTTTCTAGCTCTATAAAGGGAGGTTCTGGCTCAGGTGAAGGTCACAGTTCTGGAGTGACCTTCTCTTTTAGATAAAGATGGGGGTCCTCTCCTGGCGATTCTATTCTAGAATGTGGAAGCCTATTTCTGTTCCTCTCATTAACAGCATGGCAAATTTGTCACCCACCTCCGATAGCAAATGGATGCTCATAAACAGTTTTCGAAAGATCTTTCCAAACCACTTACTGTAGTTAGTGATAGTGGCACCCATTGTTTTCTGGGGGAAGAATCTGCATTGTCCGTTTGTCTCCCAGTCATGCTCCCTTCCTGGTCCCTCTGCTTCCTTGCTTTTCCATTTAGGGGTCCTCTTCCAGAGGGGTATTCTATGGAGGACCCTGGGGCAGCCTAACGATGTCATCTCAAAGCCCATGTCTCTCTCATGGAGGTCCCCAGGGAAGGGTTCTGTGTACATAGCCCCTCTTGTCAACTCCACTTTCTGAGTGCTGTGGTCTGGGTGTCTGCACAATAAATTCATTTGCAAATTATGCCATGTGGTGTTTGTTTTGTGCCAAGCTATGGTGGAGGTGAGGAGGCGCAGGAGGAAAAGATCTGGACATGATGAGAAGAGGGTCTCCTTGATGAGGGCAGGCCTCCCAAGGGAGCATGGAACACAGGAGCCTAGGGAGCTTTCCTCTGGAGGGAAGGAAGTGAAGCTGGCCCTGGAGTCTGGGCCAGATGTGATGATCTCAGAAAATATTGGCTAGGCAGTGGACATCGGGATTTATAGAAAATTCTGCTTCTAGAAAGAAGTACTATAGTTACTTCTTTTCAGGGTAAACCAGCCGAGCAGCTGAGTACCTGTCCAGGCTTCTGTAGCTCTTCTCATGCAATATTCTCTCAGCCCACTATAAACCAGGGCCTCCCTTGTTTCCTACAGGTCCCCTATTCCTGCAGGCAGGCACCCTATGGATGTTCTGGGAACCTCTGACATGGGTTGCTTGGTGAGGGTGGTGAGGTTTTGACAAGATCTCCATTAGTAGACTTCCATTTCCTCAGCAAAGTAGTCCCACCACACCCAGCCAACAAAGGAGGCAGAATCTCCCTAATCAAGGGCTCCTTGGAGCCCTGGCCCCCAGACATCCCAATTAGGGTGGGCTTCTCCTGTGTATGGAGTTGATTTCAGTTCCTTCCCCAAAAGGCTTTGTCATCTGCCAGGGAGATGGGAATGTTGGGCAGAGGATTGGTATTGGGCCAGCCAGAGTTGCCCAGTGCGAGTTGGTGGCTTGGGTGTGGTTAAGATAGGCATGTAATATTCACACTCAGCAGATGAGGCTTTAGATAACTCAGAAAAAAAGTTCCTGGGGATCCTTTTTGTTTCTTATTCTGTTCCAGCTTTGAGACCTTGGTAAGGCCTGTTTAAGCCTGTGACCCCTCTTGTCCACCTGAGTAGGGAGAGCTTTTAGAAATGCACAGGCTAGCTCTTATAAGGAGTTGTCATTGTCACAGACCAAGCTGATGGTGCTGGCAGAAGGAGCTCCAAGGGCTTCAAGTATCAAGGTGACAACACAGGAGGCAATTGGCTCTTTGAGCAGGGCCCCTATAGCTGCCCAGGCCTGAACCAGGAGGCAAGGTCTGTGGAGGTCAGGGCACAGACCAGGAAGGGGTAGTATGGGTGGGTGGCTATTAAACAGAGCATAGCACTCAGAGAGCAGAATCAACAAGAGGGGCTATGTATGCAGACACACAATTCCATGGGGCACCTTCACGAGAAAGGTACGGGCTTAAAGGTGGAGAAGCCCTTATCCTACGGGTAAGGAGACTTAAACACTGGCCTCAGCTTTAGGGATCCTATTGTATGGCACCGAATAAGTCATTTCTTACCCTAAGGATAAGAAATTTCTCTAGCAGTTTATGGAAGTGGAATGAGACTGTCAGTCTAGATTAGCTCTGATGGCAGGAATTGGCCTGTGCTTCTCCCAGACTCTGGCCTGATGAACATTTGGGACAGTGTCAGGGAAGAGACACAGAAGCTCTGGCAAGGAAACTCCAAACTATTTCAATTTTGGCTCACACAAGCCTGATGGACCATGACTGAGGCAAGGGATTACCCTTGGTGACATGGGGACACATGGTAGTGCACCCCACAGGGTGCTTAGAGTCCACATAGAGACAGATGAGAAACTCACAAACAGCTCTGCATCCAAGGCAGTTCTGGGAGCAGTAGTACACACAAAACTCACCCATCTACTTATTAATAATGCACATCTTTGGCTCTCCTCCTCCAATTTTTTTTTTTTTTTGCGGAACTGGGGTTGAATTCAGGCCCTTGCGCTTACCAGGGAAGCGCTTATTTCACTGAGCCATCTCCCCGGCCCCAATCATCTCCCTGGCCCCTCCTCCCCCAATTTCTAACAGTGGATTGGAATAGAGCCTGGAAATCAGCATTAACAGAAGCTCCCAGAGTTCAATCCCTGATACCTTAAAAAAAAAAAAGTTCCTAGGCACTTCTGACACTGGGGATGAAGAATTACATTTTGGGAAGTACTGATATAGAGGTTATAGGAGTAGGATCTAGTGAGCTCTGTTCCTGGCACCTTGAAATTTGGTAGGCATTCAATGGGAAATTGATGATCAGATAAGACCTGGAACAGTTACTACATCACCAGCCTCGATTTACTATTTGTAAAACAGTACTAGTAGTATCTTTTCACAGGGCTGTTGGAAAGATTATATACAACAATAAAAGATAAATGTTTATTCTGTAAGACCTGTAGCTTTGCAAGCATGAACTCATTATTGTGCCCTTATCTACTACAACATTTATTTATTTATTTATTTATTTATTTATTTTTGTGGTACCAGGAATTGAACTCAGGGCTTTGTGCTTGTCAGGCAAGCACTTATTCTACTGAGCTACATCCCTGGCCCCTATTTATTGTTATTATGCACTATAGTTAATATTATGAGACTGAGGAGGATTGTGGATAAGATGGCTTCACATCCAGGCACTGAAGAATGGATGGAGTTAGATAAGAAATAATAACAATATTGCACACATTTTTCTGGAAGATTGAAAAAGGAATATTTTTTCACCTTGGCTTCTAGGGCCAACATTACCATGGTTCTAAAATTATACAAAGATGTTACAAAATAAGCTAAAGATCTATATCCTTCAAGAACATAGATTTGAAAATTCTCAATAAGGTATGTGTAAATGAAGTGTACAAATCTAAAAACTACAGTATACCCTGGCTGTGGGGTTGTCTCAGAAAGGAAAGCTCAACATTCAGGAATCTGTTACTCTACTCACCATATGGACATACAGCAGAGGAAAACACATGACCTTCTGAATAGTTGCAAAACTATTTGACAAAATTAAAAACACATTTATTGTGAGGACAAAGAATAAAAAAAAACCAAAAAAACCCAAAAAACCCAAAACTGAGAAAAGTAGGAGTTGAGGGGAAGTCCCTGGGCTTGGTACTTCATCTTCTGGGATCCACAGCAGATTACCCTGGCACATCCACTGTCGGACTGGATAGCTAAGCCTGCAGATCGCATGAGTCAGTTCTGTAAAATAAATCTCTGAGAGAAAGAGAGGGAGAGAAGGAGTGGGAGAAGGTGAGAGAGGATGAATTGGGGAAGAATTTTCCTGCCTTTGAAACAGACAGAAAAGATATCATTTTCTTTAGCTTCACCTAGTGCTGGCCTGGGGCTGGGGAAAGGCTGGGAGGCGTGTGGGGTAGAGCATGTTGGAGACTTATGGGAGGTGGTGCAAGTCTTAGCGCAGTGTCACTGAGGAGTGGGCTGGGCATGTGCAGGGTACGGTAAGTAGCCGCCCCAGTTACTCTCAGAGAACTGATGCAATTCCCACAATGAGACTAAACTAGCAATCAGGGATCAGGGATCAGGCCTAGCGAATCCTTTCTTTTGAACCTTGGTCAGATTTTGCTTATTATTTTGATTGTTTCTGTGCCAACAGGCTGCCTAGAGAAGTGAACTTCTATGAGTAGTCAGGACATCTCTTTTGCTAATGAATCTGGTGTCACACCATATTCCTAAGAGAAAGAGTGAGGAAGTGCCTTCAGCTTGAAGGCTGGAACCTTGGACCCTAAACTCATCTGTGGGTAGTGGCTGTATGGCCTTGCTAAAGTCACCTCCTATCTTGGGGCTCTTTGGAGGG
>NW_004524669.1:4900239-4915699 GCF_000260255.1 Octodon degus | reverse complement strand
CTTTTTTCCTTCCTTTCATGTATTTAGGACAGGGTCTATAGGATCTACAGAGTCTCGCTGCATAGATTGGACTTGCAGTGATTCTCCTGTTTTCAGCCTCCCAAGCACTGAGATTGCAGGTGTGCATCACCACGCCCAGTCTCATTCACCATCTCAGTGCGTCCCCAGGGCTGGGGCTAGCATTGCATGCTGGGAATCGAACCCTGGCCACTGCATTCTGCCTAAGCAGGCGCAAGGTGCTCTTTCAATCCCAGAAAGACAGTGTTGTGCTAGCGCTAGCTATTGTGAATGGTGGCATTGACTGTCATTTCAAGTTCCAGATTAGGGGTAGAGGTTAGCATGTGTGTCAGCCTGGGGGATGGGTCTGGATTCCTGGTGGACTTCTTGCCCACGGCCTTGGGACACTATGAGAATTTTTTTCAGGAGCCCTGAGAAGCCTGGCCATCTTCCTAACCACATTAAAGCAGCTGGCCAGGGTTCCTGAAGTAGCCTATCTGATGCCGGCATAGGTGTGAGATTTCTCACAGATGAAGCTGTCAATTAGAGGCCTCCTCTTGGTACCAGGCAGATCTCAGCGCCCACCTCACCTTGGGGAAGGATAGTCAAGGCTGTGACAACTTCCCCAGGCAAGATCTTTTGAGGGATAATTTGGCCAGGCTAGCTATCACATGCTAATTAGGTAGGCTGCAATTATGCTGGCAAGGCCTAAAAGCCCAGCACTTCCATGGACTTTAAGTTACTTACCTAGTGTCTCCGATTTTGCAGGGAGAAAATAATTTCTTGCCCCCAGGTAAACTAAACCCATAAATTAGGGAAGTGGCTCTCTCCTGAGCCTTATAAAAGAGGAGGCCAAGATCAGAGGTTGGTGAACTGCATCACAGCTAAGGACTAGCATCTTCTTCCAGCTCTCTGGCCTCCCCATCATGAACCGCCAACTCACCTACAAGCAGGGAGCTGTTACCAAAGGGGGCTTTAGCGGCTGTTCTGCAGTCCTCTCCAGGGGCAGCTCATCCTCCTACCGTGCAGGGGCCAAAGGGCTCAATGGGGGCTTTGGCAGTCGGAGTCTCTACAGTTTGGGGGTCACCCGGAGCATGCCCTTCAATGTGGCCAGTGGCTCTGGGCGGGCAGGGGGCTATGGGCTTGGCTGGGGTCGGGCCAGTGGCTTTGCGGGCAGCATGCTTGGTAATGTGGCTCTAGGACCTTCATCTCCATCCATGTACCTGCCTGGGGGCATCCACCAGGTCACCATCAACAAGAGCCTCCTGGCGCCCCTCAATGTGGAGCTGGACCCCGAGATCCAGAAGGTGCGCGCCCAGGAGCGGGAGCAGATCAAGGCGCTGAACAACAAGTTTGCCTCCTTCATCGACAAGGTGGGTTTTATGGAGAAAGCTGAGCATGAAGCCTCTGTCCTTCCTCTACCTTTTCTGATTCTGTGGGACACCTTCTCAAGATGCAGGCACAGCTCAGGACAGAGCAGAGAGAGACTGGACCATAACTTGGACACCAAAGCCAAGGGACAGGAGCAGAGGGGTGAGAGGAGCTAGAAAGCTTCACCTGGAAAGGAGTATGGGAGGCAGAAACGGCCTTCAGATGGAGGGAAAGGAGGTGGCCACCTGTGAGACTCAGAAGCCAGGCAGAGGAGAGGCCAATGGCAGCCTGGTTATTGGGGAAGCTAGGGAGCCCTGTGCTTCCCTTCAGGGGACCCAGGCTAGCACAGACCTGGGTGGCATGAAAAACTCAGTATAAAACACACTCAGCCTATGAAGTGAGGTAAACGTGTCCACACCAGGGCCAGGATTCTCAAAAGTGGCCCCTGAGTCAGAAATATCTATTTGTTAGAAACACTCCCAGACCCATCACAGACCAAAGATGTTCTTTGTGGGACCCAGAAATCTGCATTTTGACAAATGTCTTAGGTAATTCTGATGCACTCTGAGGGGTCTCAAAGGTAAAAGGGTCTTAGTCTTATGAATAGCTACTCCTTGGTCTTAGAGATGAGGGAACTCATGGGGGTAGGGGACAGTAAGGTAGGGTGGGAAAGAATGAATAGGAGCTTTCTCAGTGTGAACCAAAGCAGTCCAGGTAGAGAGAGAGCATACAGGCTAATAGGGTCTTCTAGGGCAGGGAGGCCTTGAGTTGGTGACTGTTGAGTATACCATAGAGGAGGGGAAGAAGGTGCACTGGCCACATTGCGAAGAGCACGGTAAAAAATATGGATTTGACCCGGTGGGTGATGTGAAACCACTAGAGGGTTTTAAGTAAGGAAATGGTGTTATATTTGTAGGTTATGATTGCAGAATGCTTCTTTTCCCTCTGAAGAAATGCTTTGCTTGAGAATAGAGATCCAGGCCTGAAAGTCACAGAGGAGGACTCAGGACCTCAGATTGGCAGAGCATCTGCCTCTGGCTAGGGTGGAAGAGGCCACGAACAAGGAGACAAAGAATTGGCAGAGCACAGGCCCAGCCACTAGGCCCCAAGCAGAGGGAGGATGTGTTGGCTCAGTATCTGGAAGTAGACATGGGTCCAGGAAGAAGTAGTCGGCTGCAGAGGAGACAGAAACTTGAAACTGCAACTGACAGAGAGGAAAAGCAGATGTTGGGGTCCTTCCCGATCTTGGGGGCTGTCCCCAGAGTGAAGGCCTGTGTCAGAGTCAGGGTCTTCAGCTGGGAGGAGCTTGAATGGCATTTTAAAGGGCTTACCTTTTAAGCTACTGTAGCACAAGACAACACAATTCCCTGAAGGAAGACTGAAGTTGATTGTCTGATGACTGAGACTCATAAGGCTGTTGGTTTGGGTTCTAGGTGCGCTTCCTGGAGCAGCAGAACCAGGTGCTGCAGACCAAGTGGGAGCTGCTGCAGCAGCTGGACCTGAACAACTGCAGGCAGAACCTGGAGCCCATTTACGAGGGCCACATCAGCAGCCTGCGGAAGCAGCTGGATATGCTGTCTGGGGACAGGGTGAGGCTGGACTCGGAGCTCAGGAGCATGAGGGAAATGGTGGAGGACTACAAGAAGAGGTGAGCAGGGACACTGCACCCAGGCTAGCCACCTTCTGAGGCTGGGTTTTCTCAGTAGGCAATGGGACATCTGATTATGGGCACAAGGGCTGAAATTGGGCAGAGCAACCCATTGTGTTCATCTGCTTAGGCAAGATGACTACCTTTTATGGGCAACCAGGTCAGGTGGGTAGCTGATAGTCAATATCTTGTGCAGTGCCAGGAATGCCCCTCCTTGGCAATGCCCCTTGGATCTCAATTCCCCCTTCTTGCTCTTCACTTGAGTGTGTATGTGTGACAACCAGCAGGTTCCTGCACTCATTCAGTGTGCGGAGTTCTAAGGAAATGCCCTGCAGGGAAGGAGGTAGACTCCTGCGGACTTCCCCTCTCATTTCCCTGAGGTCCTGTATATTTGAGCCAGCTCTTTCCTGTCCTGGGAGACAGTGCTGTCTTGGGACTCCTGCCCCAGGATGGAGTGGAGTTGGCAGGGTTGTCAGACAATAGGCTTTCAAGAAGCATGACAGAAAGGAGCAGTGGTGTTCTCCTGGGATTTGGGTACTGAGTGAGAGGAGGAAGAATGTCCTCACTTCACAAGCATCTGGAAATCCAGACCATCCAGTCATCAGGCCCAAGAGGCTACCCACAGCTTGGCTAAATAGTCTGAGTGAGTTGGGACCATTTCAAAGGCTCCCAACCTGTTAAAAGGCTCTTTAATATGAGTCTTTTTTTTTTTTTAATTCCTCAGTGAGAACACACAGACACACACTGGTGCACACACTGACACAGACACATACATATACCAGCTCAACAGTTAATTTCCTGCAGGTATGAAGAGGAAATAAACAAGCGCACAACTGCAGAGAATGACTTTGTGGTGCTTAAGAAGGTGAGGCAGATGCTGGCCCTTGGTTCCCCAGGTGCAGGAACAGAGGGGGGATTGCGGCCTATGCTCTACATGGAAGTGTCTGGTGCTGAGGAGCCAGAGGGGGAGAGAGAGGGCCTGCTGACCTGATGGTCACCTAGCACCAGTCATTTATCAACGCTTTGTTCTTTTAAGAGAAAGGAGTCCAGAGGCGGACAGTCAGTTCCCACCTCGAGCCCATCGTGCCAGGGAACAGGACAGACTCTGGGAGGGGCTGAGGTCTTCCCCTCTGCTTGTACCTGGCAAATCTTTGTGGCTGTGCCAGCCCACTGACTGCCTGATGACTGCTATGTGGAGGAGTGGGCTCTTGGGCCCTCTTTTGAGGAAGAAGTGGAGGGAGCTCCAGAGGCCTGAGGAGTCTGCCTGAGGCTTGGTAGTGAGTCCCCAGGTGAAATGAGTATTGAGTCTTTTCCTTGGGCACCAAGTCACAGGGTTGGGCACTGGGGCATTTCCTGGGAGAGGCTTATACGAGCTTAAGGAAAGGGTATGTCAAGGGGCCTCTGGATTCTCCTCAGGATGTGGATGCAGCATACATGATGAAGGTGGAGCTACAGATTAAGGTGGATGTCCTGGAGGAAGAAATCAAATTTTTCAAGTGCCTGTATGAAAGGGTAAGACATCGCTTCTCCAATCTGTCTTCTGGAAAGACAGACTTGTAATGAATAGTTACCATACTCAGTAACTATGAGCTCAGGGATCACCAGCAGTTGGGTGCTAGGAGCGCTGGGGATCTAAGGCAGATGATCTATCTTGGTGTTCCATCAGTCCCTGCCTGGCTTCAGATGTCCTGCTGTCACATCTTTAAGAAAGCTGTCGGTCCTGATGAGGTCCCCATTAAACCTCAGACTAACATATTCTTGTTCCTGCTTGTCATCCGGATGCTTGGGATGTTTCCAGGAGTGTCCAGGAGGTGGGGTCCTCTCATAACCTTTCTCCTTTTTTTTGTGAACATCTGACTTTCAGTCTTAGCCTGTTGGCCAAGCATTCATGGCCTCCTGTGTCCTGAGTATCCCTCTTCTATTGGCCAGGAAGTTTTCCTCCTCCTTCCCCATGTCTCAAGCACCACACATATGAGCTGTCTTCTCTTTGGCCTGCCTCAAACCCTCTCAGAAGTTTTCTGGCATTGTATTGAAACTTGAGCTGGCCAGCTCTGCTCTCACAGGCTCTGGGGACTGCAGCTTGTGTCTGTTCGGGGTGATCTGGAGCCATCCTGTTGGGACATGGCCATTATCTTAGCACCTTCTTCTGATTGCAAAGGTATTTCATGATTCCTTCTCTGTCCTGCAGGAGATTGCTCAGATGCAGTCCCATATCAGTGACACATCTGTCATCCTGTCCATGGACAACAACCGGAACCTGGACCTGGACAGCATCATCACTGAGGTCCGTGCCCAGTATGAAGACATCGCCCTGAAGAGCAAGGCTGAAGCTGAGGCTCTGTACCAGACCAAGGTGAGGCTGTGCAGTTGCTCAGAGTTGTGCGCGCAGGGCTCCTGCTTAGTCTGTCTCCTCTGTTGCATGACCTGCCATGGTCCCTGAACTCTAGCCAAGCGTATTCTCAATCTTAGTGCTATGCATTGTCCCTGGTGCTCAGAGAGGTCCAAATGGAGGAGAAGACATGGCTTTGCCCTTGGGTTCACTTAGACAGTGGCAGCCATTGGAGGCTGTAGGCAGCTGACTGTAGAGGGCACACTCAGGTGCCAGGAGGTGGTGGGGCAGGTCAGGACCAGTTTGCTAGAGGCAGAGAGCACTGCATGTAGTCCGGGGGAGGAGAAACGTGAGTAGGTAGCACCTCAGCACTTTCGTCATTATAATAAATTAGGGGGTCCTTCAGTGTTATTTGGGATCAGGTGACTCCCACCTTTTTACTTAAGCCCAACTCTGAGGATAAAGGAGAGTCTGCGCCTCTTAGATCTTGACTCATCTAATGGGTTGTGGGTGGGAAGTGGCTGTAGATAATTCAGTTTCTCAGATCAAGATGGCACATTGTAATTGTTGCCCGTTCAGGCTCTTTCTCTAGGGAAATAATTCTTGGGCGACCTTATCTCTGCCTCTCCCTTACCTCCTTGTTAGCATGGGACAGAGAGATTTGCCCTTCCGGGAAGCAGGGGGAAGCTTTCGAGCCCCAAGAGACAGCACAGGCCAGAGCTTCTTGAGAGAGGCTCAGATTTTAATCCCTTGCACATGACCATTACAAGCCATGGAGTGAAAAAATAAGAAGCACGGGCTCCAGGGAGGAGCACAGGCTGAGAACTGGGCAGCAGGAGAGAGCCGCCTATAAGAATAAGGGCGCCCTGCTCACACTGCCTTCCAAGGAAGCAGGACAAGGCCACCTGCCCTAGGGCAGCACCCAAGGCTGAATGCAAAGAGCCTCCAGAGGACTTGACATCATCCCCAGGAGGAATCCTGAATCTGGGGCCAGGCTGGTGCTGGCACTCAGGCACAGAGACAAGCAGAGCACTGCCCCAGGGTACTGCTTGTACTGTGTGAAAGTACCCCTATGCTGCATTTCCTTAAACCAGATTCTGGGCTAGAACTGTTGACTAGTCAATGGGTGACATCAAGGGCAGGAGTAATCCCAAATGGTAGATTACCTGAAATTCATGGCTGGTAGTGCTAGAGTTTAGCTGAATCTACCCTATCACACACGCAGGCAGGCACACGTGCACACACATGCGCACTCCCACACATGAACACTTGGTGTTCCTTCATATTAAGCCATTTTTCTCTCCCAGCCCATCAAGATAGCTTAGGGCTGAACTAAGCTACCAAAAAGATCTTAGAAAAAGGGCCAGCCAGATAGCTCACTGGATTAAAGTCCCTGCTTAGGCAGACACAGGGACCAGGTTCGATTCCTGCTTGCTCGGCTGGCCCTACCCCTGGGGTGCACTGAGACTGGACTGAGCCTGGGCATGGTGGCATGTGACTGTAATCCCAGCACTTGGGAGGTCCAAAACAGGAGGATCACTACGAGTCCAATCTGTATAGTGAGACCCTGCAGACCCTATTGACCCTGCACTAAATACAACACAAAACCAAACCAAACCAAAAAACAAAAAAGAAAATAGGGACATACAATTTATTCATTTATCAATCACACCTTTTTGTTTGAGACAGGGTCTCACTCTGCAGTTCAGGTTGGCTTGGAGCTCACTATGTAGCCCATGCTGGCCTCAAACTGACAGTGATCCTCCGGCTTCAGCCTCCCAGGTGCTGGGATTACAGGTGTGTGGCACCACACCCAGATCAGTCAGATCTTTTGGAACCATGAACAAAGTACTAGGAAAGCAGTGAGGAAAAGTGTGATAAGGAAGGCACAGAGATGTGCCATCATGGTACATTGTAGTCTTACACATGGACTGGTGTGTCAGGGACAACAGGAACAGAATTGCACACAACCAGTGGCTGAGGGAAGGCTCCTTGAGGAAGGGGCTGTGCCCTGACTGAGTGGAAGCTATGTAAGGAAAAAGGCAGTAGAATGGGAAGGGTTTCCAGGTGGGGAGCAATCCTCACACCATCAGAGCATGTGTGAGGGGGAACTGTGGACTATTTGGAACAGCAGGGCAGCAGATAGGGGGTGGAGAGGGGCAATGAGAAGTGAGCACCTTGATGCCACGTTAGGACTTTGAATTTGACCTTGACCTTGAGATCAAGGCAAAGGAATTTTGTGTTACAGAGTTGCGGTGTGGAGAGGATGGGGCTTCCAACTGTCCTACAGCCAAATGGGCAAATAGAAGAAGGAGTATTGCAGGGAAGGCTGTGGACCTCCCACCTCTCCCAGTTTCCCCAAACAAAGGCACAATCTGCCCTGAGTCATATACCTGCTCTGGCTCTTCTCTCCCCAGTTCCAGGAGCTGCAGTTGGCAGCTGGCCGGCATGGGGATGACCTCAAACACACCCAGAATGAGATCTCAGAGCTGACCCGGCTTGTGCAGAGGCTGCGCTCAGAGATTGAGAGTGTGAAGAAGCAGGTGAGGTTCTGCCTGGCTCCCCCAGGAAGGACAATCAGCTTAGCACACCCCAGCCCCTTCTCCCTCTCTTTGTTTTCCTTCCCAAACTCCCCTTCCTCTGTGGAGCCCCTACTGACCTCCCTTCAAATTGGCTCCCACTTGAACTCTGGAATGATTGGTCTTTTCGTTAAGCCACAGAACTCAGAATAATAAGCTTCTCAGTGCTGGGTTTTGGGATCCACTGCCAAGGATGTGGCTGGATCTTTTCTCTGAAAAGTTGGGTTAGGACAGAGGAGGGTCCAGTCACTGTAGGCATGTGGGGTCCAAGTGAGACCTGTGTGTCTTGGGACTCAGCGGAAGATGCTGTCTACTGTCTCTTAGTGCTCCAACCTGGAAACAGCCATTGCTGATGCGGAACAGCGAGGTGACTGTGCCCTAAAAGATGCCCGAGCCAAGCTGGATGAGCTGGAGGGTGCCCTGCAGCAGGCCAAGGAGGAGCTGGCTCGGATGCTATGCGAGTACCAGGAGCTCATGAGCGTGAAACTGGCCCTGGATGTGGAGATCGCCACCTACCGCAAGCTGCTGGAGGGCGAGGAGTGCAGGTGAGGGGCGAGGGGCTGGAAGAAGTTGTGCAGCCCGCCCCTCCTAATCACCCTCTGAGAGTGGGTGGGACAAAGTGCTGGCCTGGCTGGAGTTGCTTTTTGGCTCAGCCACAAACGTAGCCTGGGCCGGCATTCAGTAAGATAATCTCTTCGCATCATCCTCCACAATTCTCTTTTTGTTCTTCAGAGAGTCTCAGCTCAGTGTCAGCTGCTGCCTTTAACACTGGGCAGACACTTGGAGATATGCTTGCTAATAAAAAGACAGTGGGCCCAAGTTTGGAAGCTCGAGGCACAAGCTCCCTCCCTCCATTAAATTGTATTATTTTCATTATAACTAATTTTATTTCTTTTTTTTCTTATTTAGTTACCTAATATGATTTTCTTTTTTTATTTTAAAAATTTACTTATTTATTTTTATGTATTTGGTACAGGGTCTCACTACACAGTTCAGACTCATAGTGATCCTCCTGTTTTCAGCCTCCCTAGCACTGGGATTACAGGCGTGTTCCACCACACCTGGACTACCTAATATGATTTTCTATGTACCATGGTAGTTTAAAACTTCCCTTTAAGAGAAATGCATGTCCTTAGAAAATGCAGTCAGTTAAAAATACTAAATGTATAATAGTACAAGCTCACAGCCATAGCAATAGTTGAAAGCATGGATGGGCTGTGATACACTGACATTCACTAGGCTAGTTCATTAGCAGCAACTTCCGATTCTAACATTTCCACACATGTGTTTATTGAGGCAGCATCTTCCCAGAAGTAAAAAAAAAAAAAATAGGCTCAAGGCAAACCCTACAAGGGGCCCCAAAACCACAGGCCCCCACATCTCCAAAGTGGGAAGGGTAGATGGGGAGAGAAGAGTGCTTAGAGGTAGCAGGAGCAGTTACCACCACACCTGGGCAGCTGCACGGAGGGCTCATGAAGCTGGTCTAGCTGGTGACTTCTGACCAGTGCCCAGCAGTGGGGTGGGCAGCCCTGGGGCCCATGTGATGGGGACTCACCTGTGTTTCCTCTCTCTGCAGGATGTCCGGGGAATACACAAACTCTGTGAGCATTTGTAAGTATTTCATGTCTTAGAGGGGATATTTTTAGGCAATCAGCAAAGAGAGGAATAGTGCAGGCTCTGCCAGAGGGGCCGCTGCCATCAGAAACTTTCCTCCCTTGCAGAAGCTGCTGCCTTTGTGGTATAGGCAGCTCCCCATCCCACTGTGACAGAGCTCTAGGCTTCTTCCCTAGAAACCTCACTTCTGTTGGAATGACACTCTCAGCCCCACCCCCACCCATCTCTTGTCACTGGATCCCTCCCTCCCCAGGACAGAAGACAAACAAGCATAGTGTTGCTCTTCCCTTTGAGAGTAGAGATATTTGAATACAAATGCAGTGCAAATCAATTTTAATGCTTGCCTAGTCTTCTAAGCAAGGAATGGCAAAAATTCCCTAATTCAAGGGAATTTTTTATCAGTAAATTCTTTAAAAGAGAAAACTTAAGAATGCATCCTAAAATGGATCGCAAGAGCTTGGTTTGCCTGTGCTTTGGCATTGTCTTTTCTTCTGGGGAAGACCTTGCTACTCTTGTTCATTCTGAGTGGAGTGGAGGGGCCCGATGGGATCTGAGTTGTGTTTCTGTGAAGACTTGGATAAGGGAAAGAGACATAAGCTAGCTGGGACTGGGTACTGGAGGGCACCTAGGATCCCCCCTGTTCTAGATGCACACTGATCCCTGTTTCTGTTCTCCACAGCTGTCATCAGCAGCTCTACAGCTGGGACAGCAGGTGCAGGGGCTGGCTTTGGGTTTGGTGGCGCTGGCACCTACGGATACTGGCCCAGTTCAGTCAGTGGAGCTTATGGTATGCTGTCAGGGGGCTGTGTCACTGGCAGTGGGAACTGCAGCCCCCGTGGGGAGGCCAAAACCAGGCTAGGCAGTGCAAGCGAATTCAAGGATGTCCAAGGGAAGACCTTGGCTCTGAGCTTACCTGCCAAGAAAACCATAAGATGAAGTACCAGCCAGTTCTCCAGCATCAGCTCCATGCTTGTTACTCCAGACTCCCTTCTCCAGGAAATTCCCCTGTCCTATTTGTCAACATCTCCTTCTTGCTTTTTGCCATTGCCATCTCCTCCTTCTCTTCCACCTCCCTACCTTAGTCTTCTCAATATCAGAATTAGGACTCTAGGGTTGGAGTCTTCTCACCCATCTTTGTGTTTTCTCTATACTAAAAGACCTGTTAACTCAGTTTACCTTTCCTGATGAGGACCTGACCATCACTTTGCCTGCATGTCCCTTTGTAAAGGAAAGTTCTCATTTACAGATGGTGCCAAGTATTCTGCTGCCCTTCAAATCCTGGTTCAGAGGGTCATCTGGTCATGTGCTCTCTGGACACATGGCAGTTTAAGGGCATTGGTGGACATACAAGAACTGTTGCCTGACAGCTGCCACTCAGGCCAGACACCTAGTCACAGGTTGAAGTGGCATGGCCACGGACCATAAGAGATTGGGGAGTGGTTATAGCTGTTGTTTTCAAAATAGAGCATTTGGGCTCTCAGTCTATGGGTTCTTGTCCTTGTTTAGGCTCCCTTCTCTGCTTTCTGTGTCCCATGAATAAACTTCTGAAATTCATACAGAACCAGGCTGCTTCTCTCTCCTGAGGGAATCCTCTTCTCAGGCCTTGTCTCTTCTGTGTGTGGTGTTACTGAATGGGAACCTGGAACATCTGAGGCCTCTCTTCTCCATACAACCCTCAAAATATCACTTGATCTGAGCGAAAGTGATCCTACAGGGACTGTAATATGCCACCATCATCTTTGCTGACACCCAGCATTCACCTGTACACACCTCCCCCATGCACTGGCTTACCTTAGGCCAGTAGTACAGAGGATGCCCAATCTTTAAGAGCATCCATGTTATTAGGAAGGAGATTCCTCTGATGGCAAGATTTAAAACTGATTAAGAAGTAGGAGATGGCCAGTTTTAGAAAAGCCTGGGATTTGAAATGCTCCCTGTTTTCTGAGAAAAGGACTCAAGTTAGATTCCTCTTTAAAGTAATGACCCTAAGGGCTAGCCAGATAGCTCAGCAGATTAAAGCACTTTCTTAGGCAGACTCATGGGCCAGGGGTTTGATCCCCACCCTGCAGTGCCAGCCTCACTCCTGGGGCATGCTGAGTCATTGATTGAAACTGGGAGTGGTGGCATAAGTGGGGCCTGTAATCCCAGTGCTTGGGAGGCTGAAAAGCAGGAAGGATCACTACGAGTCCAATGTGTAGTGAGACCCTATAGATCCTGTACTAAATACATAAAAAGACCCAAATTCATGTTATTACTTAGTAAAGTTTCCACTGAATTAAGTAAAGATGTATATACCATTGTATATAGATGTGAGTTGATTCACAAATGATTCACAAATTCACCTACCTTAATAGGTACTTAAGTACCTATTTAAGTAGGAGTTAACCCATTTTGCACTATACTTTGCCTACAAAACACTTGCATTATCAGAGATGTTTTGTAGACCCCAAGGCTCCAATGACACTGTCAAGATGTGAGAGAACACAAAGGCAAATAAGAGACAAGCACACACTCAAGTTACATCTGAACAGGATCACTGAGTGTCTATGAGAGAGTGTTTCTGTTACTTTTTTCCCTCTCACTGCTGAGACAAAAGACCTGATGTTCAAAATTAAGGAAGGAGGCTGGGGAGATAGCTCAGTGGTCTAAGCACCTGCTCAGCAAGCACAAGGACTTGGATTTGATCTCTGGTACCACATGCTGCACCAGGCTAGCCATTCTGGAGCATAGTGGCACATTCCTGTAATCCCAGCACTGGGAAGGCTGAGATAGGAGGATCACTATGAGTCCAAATTGTGTATTAAGACCCTGTACCAAATAAATAAATAAATAAATAAATAAATAAATAAATAATCAAAATTAAGAAAAGAAAGCCTTACTTAGCTCACAGTTTGTAGAGGTTTCAGTCCATAATCAGCTAGCTCCAAGGCAGGGTGGCATGGCTAAGGGGCAACCATTCACGAAGGTAGAAAACAGTGAAAGCAACAAGAGCATAAAGGGGAGAGGAAGCCTCTTTCCTCCTTTATACTAAAAGCAGCCTACCCCCCCTAGGATGGATGTGGCACTCACACCATCCCCATGCCTTTCCTTTGCACATGCTGAGGATGTCTACAAAGTGAGGACTCTGGCTCCCTGCTGAGTTGCTTAAACTTTTAAACTTCTCAAGTTGACACAATGAATCAACCATTACAACACCCCAGAGCATAAACAGCTGCCCTAGGGCATGTCCTCTACACCCTAACATCTAGAACTGAGTTGCTTAGTTAACTCACCTGAATTACGTAGCTCTAAACTTTTCAAACTGACAGCGTATCAGTTATTGCAGTCTAAATTTCAAGTGCAGAGCTCTGCATTTGGAATGTCTTTGCAACTAACTGGTGGTCATAAGCAAAGTTCTCAATCTCTTTGATCTCATTTCTTTAGCTATAAACTAGGCAGAATAATAATCCCAGGTTATAGTTAGGTTGAAATGAGACAATATGACCATGTTTTGTGTAATTCCTGGCACAAAGTTGATGTTTACTAAATCAGAAGCTTGTCTTTTTTTTAGTTCAAAAATCTGAGTTAACTCATGGAAAGCGGTACATAGATGCTGGTAAAATAATTTATTTTATTATTATTACTTTTTTGGAACTTAAAAAAGCCTTTATTACTGTGCTCAGGGCCGTCAGTCAGTTCTCATGCAGAAGACTGAGCAGTGCCTAGCCCAGAAGCAAAGGTTCCCCCCCCCCATAATTTTATTGAGAAACAAATAGCAATGAGACAGTTTCAAACCAAATTGGTAGGACAGTTTCAATAATTAACACATTGCATACATTCTCCCTAGTGGTTAATTGCTATACAAGATATAGACATGATATCCTATTTACAAACACTATTAGAACAAATCCCTCTATTCATTAAGAGAATGTAACTATATATCTATCCTAACCACTTTGAATACACAGATACAAAATGGACATTCATCTGTATCCCCTTCTCTTGTTTAGTTCTGTTATTTGACTATTATAGGGGTGTTAACTCAGCAAAATATTCTAAAAGAGTTCAGTATCCCATAATAGTATTGGGTCTTCTGCTTGGCTGGCAATGTCAGAAATTTTTGACTTGAGTCCTCTACAGCTCAACATAACAGCATGGCTTTACTTCTTATACTTCGTTTTTATACTTTTCTGCTGGGTGGTTAAGACCAAGGTAAAGCAGGAGCTATGCAACAAGAGTTGTAGCTTTTGGGTCTGATAAGGTCAGTGAAACCCTCTCAGGATTTTGTCCTGAGATCCTGTACCTCAGATTGCAGAATCTTTGTCAATGTCAGCCATTGGTAAAATAATTTATAAAATCCAAACTTTAAAAAGACCATCTCATCTTGTAACTAATAAAACTAGATTATTTCCCAAAATAAGATTGGTTGGCAGAATAACTTGTCTCAGGAATAACCTCTTGGGACCAGTGAAGAAGGTGTTCTCAATAGTTATTATCTATTACATGCCTGACATATATTACTATTGGAAATCTACAAATGAAAAGACCTGTCCATGCACCTCCTGGACACATCACTATCATAAAAGGTAACTGCAGCAGGATGAGGTGCAAGCAATAAAGGAAAGCGCAGAAGCCTCCAACAGGAGAGCCAGGAACTGTTGGGAGGTCAAGGAAAGCTTGCAGAAGAGGCAAGAAATTTCAGAGGATAGGCAGAAATCTACTAGGAGAACACAAGGAAGAAGTGGGTTTTGTAGCTAGAGGCAAACTACAAGATGAAAATAAAAATTGGTTATTGCCACTGCAGTGAGAAGAGTGAGGCTGGGGCTGGAAGGGTCTCAGTAGGTGACAAGGCAGGCATGATGGCCCTGGGGGTGAGGAAGCAGCAGCAGTGTACCAGAGAGCCTCTTTCTTTTCTGCCAAGAGCTGGGGTTTCATCTTGTAAGGGGAAATGTGGAATCAGGTCCTTGGTCACCAGAAGGACTCTGAGTCAGGAGGACTCTCCATCTCACTGTCCATATGTGACATAGACAGGATACTTCTGCCTGGTTCTCCATTTGCAAAAGGAGTTAATAATAGTAGTCACCTCAGAAAATAGTCCTGAGAATGAAATGTAATGACATTATGTTTAAAAATTATTTAGTTAAGTGCCTTGTACTTGGCAAGTACTCCATAAGCAAAATTATGAGGTACAGACTATTCTTTCAAGAAGCAAAGAAAGTCTAATAGAGATGGGAAGATTACTCAATGAATGCAAACTTAGATAACAAGCATTAGTTATTAAGAGGTATTTCTGTCACCCAATTTCTGATCAGATTCAGATAATTTAAAGTGATTGCCTCAAACCCTGAGATCTGAGCAGTTCAAGTATACAACAGGAGTAAGTTTCTCACTCACAGTCCAAAGCAGGCTGGAGCAGCTGACCTCTGTGGTTGTTCTGCTGGCTGTTCTGGTGAATTGGACTCTTCTCTCATGCAACCCTGCCACTCAGGACACATGACCTGCAAGGGCACCAAGACAGGACATGGGAGCTGGAGGAGGAAACATGGCTACGGACTGCCTCGTCATTCTGGAAGTTTTACCTTTATTTCCACTCACATTTCCTTGGCCAGCACTAGTTACTTGGCTCTAAGCCCCAACAGAACATCAGAGGAGGGGAATGGGGGGGGGAATGGGGAACAGTGTGAGGATGTTTAGCCTGTCTGGCAGGCTTTGGTGCAGGCTTCCTTAGACCAGAAACCCAATGCTTGTTTCCAGACCATGGATTCTTTCACCTTTGGCCAGAGTTGGAAGGATGTTGGGCATATCCCTAGAATCCAGTCAACACCTTCTTTTGGTTTTGAAAACAACCCAGTGGCTAGCATCATTGTTGTGGGGAAGATCGAGGCTCAAAAGGAAAATGCTCCACACTGAGGAGATTTTGGGAGGTGTTTTTTTCCTCTATTA
>NW_004524669.1:4896065-4899968 GCF_000260255.1 Octodon degus | reverse complement strand
ATTTAGGACAGGGTCTACAGTGTTTCACTACACAGATTGGACTCATAGTGATTCTCCTGTTTTCAGCCTCCTAAGTGTTGGTATTCAGGCATGCACCACCATGCCCAGTCTCAATTGCCATCTCAGCACACCCTGGGGGGCAGGGATGGCATGCATGCCAGAGATCAAATCCGGTCCCTGCATTGGCCTAAGCAGGCACTTTAATCCACTGAGTTATCTGATGACATTCCCTTTTCTTCTTTCTTTCTTTTTTCCTTTACCACATCCCAGTTTTTCTTTCCTTTTGAGCAGTTCCTTTCTCTTTCACAATATCTATTGTACCTTCCTGATTTTATTTGCTCTTTCAGGTTCTTGCACTAGGGAAAGAATGTAATGTTTACACGTGAGGAACTGATTTCTTTCACTTATGAGTATGGTCTTTAGTTGTACCTACTTACCTATAAAAGCCTTGAATTTATCTTTCTTTTTAGCTGAGTAATACCCCATTATATAAAAATACCGTATCTTTTTCATCCATTCCTCAGTTGACAGGCATTTGGGTAGTTTCCAAGATTTAGCTATGATAAATTGTGGTGCTATAGACATGAGTACACATAAATCGCTGAGGTACAATATTGTCAGTTCTTCTGGAAAATATTGAGAAGGGGAATAGCAGGATTAAATGGGACCTCTAATCTTAGTTTTTGAGGAATCTCCACACTGATTTCTATAGTGGTTGTACCAGTCTATACTCCCACCAACAGTGAAGAAGGGCCCCTTCTTCCCCATTTCTTTAGCATTTGTTATTGGTTGATTTCTTGATGCTAACCATTCTTTCTGAAGTGAGATGGAATCTCAATGTTGTTTCAATTTGCATTTCTTTAATGATAATTATGTTGAACATTTTTTCATGTATTTATTTTCCTTTTGTATTTTTTTCACCTGAGAAGTACGTATTCATCTCAGAGGCCCATTTTTTGATTGGGTCTTTGAATTTTGGGGGCATGATTTTTAAAAAATTCTTTATATGTTCTAGATAGAAGTACTATGTCTGAGGAACAGTTGGATAATTTTTTTTTCCAATTAGTGGATTTTCATTTTACTCTGTTGATTTCTTTTGATGTGCAAAAACTTTTCAACATGATGAGATCCTAGTGGTTGATTTTTGAAGTATTTCTTTTGCTGCTTGGTTTTTGTTCATGAAATCTCTGCCTAATCCTATGTCTTCAAGATTTCTACCTACTTTCACTTCTAGTAGATTGAATGTTTCTGCTTTAATTTTTAGATATTTGATCCACTTTGACTTCAGTTTAGTGCATTATGATAGACATGGGTTGAGTTTTAGTCTTTGGCAAATGGAAAGCCAGTTTTTCCAACACCATCTATTAAAGAGGCTATCTTTCTTCTAGTGAACATATTTTGTCCCTTTGCCAAAGGTAAGGTGGTTCAGTGTATTTTTAGTTGTGTTTGTATCTTCTAATCTGTTCCATTGATTTTTTAAAATGTATTTGGTTGTTGCAGGGTCTCACTATGCAGCTCAGACTCCTTGTAATCTTCCTGCTTTTAGTTTCCCCAGCTCTGGGATTACAGGAGTATACCACCACGCCCAGATTCTGGCCTGCTTAGCTTGCCCTGGGGGTAGGGCTGGCATGGTATGTGGTAGTGGGGGTTGAACTGTGGTCCCAGTGCTTGTCTAAGCAGATACTTCCATCTGCTGAGCTATCTTACTAGCCCTGCTCCATTGATTCTTAGGTCTGTTTTTTTTTTTTTTTTTTTGCTGATTTTACCATTAGCTTTGTAGTATAATTTCAAGTCAAGGATTGTGATGCCTTCTGCCTTGCCTTTGATGCCCAAAATTGCTTTTGCTATTGTAGGTCTCTTCTAGATCCAGATGAATTTTAAGAATGGTTTTCTCTAGACCTGTGAAGTATGCTAGTTGTATTTTGATTGAGATTGCATTGAATCTGTAGAAGAGTTTTGGGAGTATTGCCATTTTCACAATGTTGGTTCTTATGCATAAGCAAGGAATATATTTCCATTTTCTAAATCCCTCTTCTATTTCTTTTCTTTTTTCTTTTTTCTTTTTCCTCTTCAATTTCTTTTTTGCAAGGGCTGGTCAAATAGCTCTGCAGATTAAAGCACCTGCAAGCAGGTGCAGGAGCCAGGGGTTTGATTCCCAGGCCTGCCATGCTGACCCCACCCCTGGGGCATGCTGAGATAGCAATTGAGACAGGGTATGGTAGTGTGCACCTGTAATCCCAGCTCTTGGGAGGCTGTAAACAGGCGAATCACTAGGAGTCCAATCTAGTGTGAGACCATGAACACCCTGTGGCCCCTTCCCTAAAATACAGAAAAAAAAAAAACTTTTTTGCAGAGTACTGTAATTTTCACTGCATAGATCTTTTACTTCCTTTGTTAAATTGATTCCTAAGTATTTCATTCTTTTGAATGCTATTGTGAAAGGTGTGGTTTCCCTAATTTCTCTCTCAGTGTATTTGTTATTTGTGTACAGGAATGGTAATGATTTTTGAATGTTGATTTTGTATCCAACTACACTACTGAATTTGGTTGTTAAATCAACAAGTCTTTTGGTGGACTTTTTGGGGTCTTCCATATAGAGTAGCATGTCATCTCTGAATAGTGATAATTTTACTTCTTTCTTTCCTATACTTATTTCTTTTATTTCTCTCTCTTGTCTAATTGTTCTGGCTAGTGTTTCCAGAATTATATTGAATAGAAGTGGTGACAGTGGACATCCTTGTCTTGTTTCTGATTTTAAAGTAAAAGCTTTCAGTTTTTACCTACTTAGTATGATGTTGGCTGTTGGTTTATCATAGGTGGCGTTTATCAGATTGAATAAAGTCCATCTCTTTTGATTTTCTCTAGGTTTTCATCATGAATGAGTGTTGAATTTTGCCAAAAGCTTTTTCTGCATCTATTGAGATGATTGTGTGATTTTTGTATTTGGCTCTATCGATATGGTATATCCTATTTATTGTTTTGTGTATATTTAACCATCTCTGAATTCCTGAGCTGATCTCACTTGGTCATGGTGTATAATCTTCTTGATGATTTTGTACATTCTGTTATTTATTGAGACTCTTTGTATCTATGTTTATCAGGGAGATTTATTTTCTTTCAGAACTTGAAGTAATTCACTCCAAGCTCTTTTTTACTTGATGGGTAGTGTTGAGAAATCTGCTGTAGTTCTGATGAGTTTTCCTTTCATAGACAATTTGTTTATTTTCTTTAAAAGCTTTTAATGTTTTGCTGAATTTCTTGGATCTTGATTATTATGGGTCTGGGTGTAGATTTTTGTTATGGCTAATTGGAGTTCTTTATCTCTCTCTCTCTCTCTCTCTCTCTCTCTCTCTCTCTCTCTCTCTCTCTCCTTTTGTGGAACCGGGGATTGAACTCAGGCCCTTGCGCTTGCCAGGGAAGTGCTTATTCCACTGAGCCATCTCCCCGGCCCCTTTATGCCTCTCTTAACTGTATGCCAGATTCTTTTCCCATGCTTGGAAAATTTTCTACTGTTACTTCAGCAAATAATCTTTTTATGTCACTTGTGTTGACTCTTGCTTTTTCATTGATGCTTGCCTATCATATTGTTTTTATTTGCATCATCTTATAGCTATTGAATTATTATTTCCTGGCTCCTTGTTATTTGTAAGAGATCTTTCTTTTTGCAACTATTCACTGAAATGTTGTCATTTTTGTGTGTGGTACCAGGGATTGAACTCAGGACCTTGTGCTTGCCAGGCAGGTGCTTATGCCACTGAGCTATATCCCCAGCCCACGAAATGCTGTCTTAAAGATCTGCAAGTTTGATCTTGGAGCCTGGGGAGACCCGCCGGGAACAGGACTTCTAAAAGGCAAATATGTCTGGAAGACTGTGGTGCAAGGCCATTTTTGCTGGCTATAAGC
>NW_004524669.1:4893164-4895150 GCF_000260255.1 Octodon degus | reverse complement strand
TAAAAAGATTACATAATGAATTAGATTATATGGAAATTGTACAAAATGTTATTAACTTTACTCATGATAGCTTAAATAGCACTATGTTACTACTTGCTATTCAAAATAAAAAAACATGTTTTTGAATCCCCAAGGAGCTGGCATGTGTACGCAGCCAGGCCGCCCTGTACTTAAGGAGTATTAATACATATTCCAACAGAAACTTTGACTTTAGGAAGTCACATTTAAAAGAATGGCTTTAATCATCATTTTAAGTATACCACAGGTAGGGGAAAGTGTGCTTTAATTAAATATATATCATACCAGTGATTCTGGCAAGGTTGAAGATTACATCTACTGTTGACGGCTATAAAAACTAGTTTGTACATGACAAGACAATGAGAAGAAAATGCAATCCCTTTGAAACAAAATTTTAAAATAAAAAATGTTCACAGTGGTTTAAAGTATCAACAGTATGCATATTATGACAATAACATGTACAGATTCAAGAGCACCCTAGGGCTCTCTTTATATTCTAAAGAAAACAAGCATTTACATTATTCATGGGTTGTACTGAATTTAAAAAAGATCACTTATACACTTACCCTCCCCCCACTGCCTCCAGACAGGATAAACTGTCTTGGGGTGTAGTTTAAACACCATCATTAAAGTTGTCTGCAAAAGGAACAAGGAATTAAAAACAATACTTTTCCTTGGGATTGGAGTGTCTTTCATTTGCTGTTATAACCAGCAAATGCCATTCATGAAAACAAAAACAAAAGGAGGGGCCGCCACAAACACATCTATCTGAGCAAGCCGAGCAGTACACATTACAGTTTTAAAAATGAAGGTTATATACTATATGTTACAAGTCCCAACGAGGCAGTGTCAAAATGACATCTATTTCTTTGCTTGCTTTGTGATCATACCCCTTGGAGGTGTTACAGGTCTTGTGGCATTGGGCTTCTTTTTCTCTGCAGGTTTTAAAATCTGAAAGGAGCACATTAATGTTTTATCCACACTCATCATGGCACCTGCATTGTCAAATTCTCCACAGTAATTGGGTGCAGAAAATGGAGTAACCAACTGTCTCTTTGCAAAAAATTCATATCCATCTTCAACCACCTGATGGGTTCCACATATAAGATCCAAATCATGCTTATGGAGAAATTTTGCAACCACTTCTGCACCAAATGTAAAGGACACTCCTCTGTCATTTTCACCCCAGCCTAAGACATCTTTATTGGGGTCAGACCACAAAAGATCACAAAGAAGACCTTGATCTGGTACATCAGTTGGTCGCATAATTCGCCAAATCTGCTCCATAGATTGAAGATCTGGTGATAAACCTCCATGACAGCAGAATATTTTCTCATCCACGATGGCTGCTATTGGTAAACAGTTAAAACAGTCTGTGAACGTTTTCCATAGTTTAATATTGTATCTTCTTTTACATTCATCATAAAATCCGTAAATCCTATTGATGCTGGCACATTCATGGTTCCCTCTGAGAAGAAAAAAATTCCCTGAATATTTGATTTTGTAGGCCAGTAAGAGGCAGATAGTCTCCGATGACTGCTTTCCCCTGTCCACATAGTCCCCAAGAAACAGATAGTTGCTGTCTGGTGGGAAACCACCATATTCAAAAAGTCGAAGCAAATCATAATATTGTCCGTGAATATCACCACATATTTTGAGTGGTGCTTCAAGTTCTAGTAGGATAGGCTGACTCAGAAAGATCTCATGAGACTTCAAGCACAGTCCTCTGATTTCATTCTCCTGTAGCTGGACATTCTTACCTGGCTTGGACCCTCTCACTTCCAGCAGCCGTTGGATAATACTGTTGATGTTCTATATTCTATATTGTTCATTCAAGGTTTCTATCATTTTTCTATGCTCCTCTATTTTTCTTTTCTTTTTATTTTTTTTGACATCAGTTATTTTTATTTTAAAGAAAAAAAAAGCCACAATGGTACAAAATCTCAAAACAAGATTTTAGGAGAGTAA
>NW_004524669.1:4885721-4886661 GCF_000260255.1 Octodon degus | reverse complement strand
CCTTTGTGTCTCTCTGGCAAGATGTTCTGCTCCTGAATCAGCTGGGTGGGTCTTGCCTCTAGCCTCTTTGCAGGGAGTTCTGCTGAAGGGTTCCCTGCTGGGCCTGCAGCCTGGGTTGAATGAGGATCCGCAGGCCCCGGTTTTCTCACTCACTTGCTGGGCCTGCGCTCTGGGTCTGTTCAGGATCCCGCAGCCCGAGTGGTCTCATTCACTCGCAGGGCCTGCGCTCTGGGTCTCTAAGTCTGTTTAATGGTGAAGTGGTGATAGTATATTATTCTTAAAATATTGGTTCCCTATAAGGTCTTTGGCCAAGGAAAGGGCCTTATGGTTAAAAGTGTTTTTTGTTTTTTGTTTTTTTCTTTTCTGTATTTTAGGACAGGGTCTACAGGGTGTTCAGGGTCTCACTACTAGATCAGACTTGTAGTGATCCACCTGCTTACAGCCTCCCAAGAGCTGGGATTACAGGCACACACCATCACTCCCAGTCTCAATTGTCATCTCAGGACCCATCCCCACCCAGCCTCCACCTCCTCAGAGCACATGAACTACTGAACCCATCAGTGGATGAATCTGTGGATCACTATGGTTTCCCAAGATCCAATCAACTTTCACACATGTGAGATATGTGGGGGACATTTTGCTTTTTTTTGTTTTTGATGCTTAGAGTATAGTTTTGGATTTTATTCCTTCTAGGATTTTGGTTCATGGGGTGTTTCAAATTCAGTTTCAATCTCTTAGCTAATATTCTTTCGCTATTGTTAAGTAAGCTACCCAATACTTCCCCCCCCCCTTTTATTTTCATTTTTCAAAGTCTTTGGGTTTTTTATTTATATTTATTTTTTTATTGAGAAATAAATATGAATGAGACAGTTTCACAGCTGATTAATAGGACAGTTTTGATAGTCAATACACTGTACATTGTTATCTTCTTAGTGGTTAT
>NW_004524669.1:4848188-4885271 GCF_000260255.1 Octodon degus | reverse complement strand
AAATGTAACTTTTGTATCTGATAAGGTCAGCCAAGTACTCTAAGGATTTATCCTGTAGCCCTGTACCACCTTTTGTACATCCTTTTGTCAGTGTCTGACATGAGGATGAGTCACAGCCATTGCTTGACCAATTTGCTCTCTGTGAAAGCTTGAGAAAATGTTTTTTCTCTCCATGTGACTTGGGAGACATTTTGGCTCTAACCTAGGATATTAATTTATTTCTGGTACTAGAATTTATGAATAACTCATGTATACAATTGTATACTCATATTAGAAAAATTAGAAATATTAAAAAGTAGAAAAAATATTATTCATAGTTTTATGCTTCCAGTCCCTGCATTTAGAAAAGGTTGAATTTTTTAAAAAACACACTTTTGTGCAACAGAAAACACTAAATTTTTTTTTTGAGGGGGGAGTACTGGGGATTGAACTCAGAACCCTGCACTTGACAGGCAGGTGCTTATTCTACTGAGCTATCTCTCCAACTCCTCACACTAAATATCTTGTTGTATTGTTAACAAGAGTTTAGATTGATCTATCTATCTATCTATCTATCTATCTATCTATCTATCTAAATCTGATTTAACTTTTGGCTTTTGAGGCAGGGTCTCACTATGTAGTTCAGGCTGTTCTTCACATGTCCGTGGCCCAAGCTGGCCTAAAACTTGCAGCAATCCTCCTGCCTCAGTCTCCCAAATTATAGGAATTATAGGCATGTGCCACCACTCTCATCTGATTTAACTTAACTCTTTTAGAGCAGCTTTAGGTTCACAATAAAGCTGAGTGGCAGGCACACAGACTTCCTCTGCATCCCTCACCTCCCCCACTGTCAACACCCCACCAGACGGTGCATCTGTGAGATGCAATAAGCCTGCTATTATCACCCCAAACTCACAGTTTATATAAGTGCTCACTTGGAATTGCACATTCTATAGTTTTGGATAACTGTGTAATGACATATATTCACCATTATAGTGTCATATGCCACAGATTCACTGCTCTAAAAATCCTCCAGCACTAAAAATATTAATGGCTCTAAAAAGTGTTACAATAAGACACCTGTTGAACTTTTTAAAGCCCAGCATGGAATCCATCTTCACATTTCTTCCCCACATAATACCTGCTGATTTCCCAAGAACACTATAGTATTCCAGGACAAAAGAGACCCAATATAACTTGCATATTTTGCAACATCAGCTTAGAGTGAGTTTATCCATCTTTGTTGTAGCACATATATTCCTTGGGGGATGTTTCTGGCTTAGTCTACCCATGCTGAGTGATTTAACCCAAGAATTAATGGTAGAGGTGGTAGTGGCACCTGAGCTGACATAGTAACCTGCTGTTAGAGGCAGGTGCCATGACAGCCCTTCCTCCCAGGCCTCAGCTACCTTTGATCTGCCCATGTCCCCACATATTCAAGGCCTCTGAAACCTGCATGTGTCACTTTGGTCTCCCTATCATCTGTAATAAAGACAATGGCAGGGTTGAGGAACTCCTGAGTCATCCAGAGAGTGAAGCCTTCATAGAAGATAGGAAAAAGGCATTTCATCTGGTTCCTAAGACTGGGTGGAAGAGTCCTGGTGCCAGAATATAGGTATCTCGCCTTCTTATAAAGTTTTCAGAGAAAAAGATGACTCTGAAGACTCCCTTTGTAATCAGTGCTATGTGAGGGTGCTCCTCTTTCAGCCCAAATCTTTTTTTTTTTTTTTTTTTTTTTTTGGATTCCTATTTTTAGTGGTCAGAACTAGTAAACTGTTTCTTGGGCTTATAGGGAAGAATTTCCCTAAAATCATGGGGTGAAGGTGGGGGAAAGTTCATGAAATAATGAAAAGCTCATGGGTTCTCCTCACTAGAAGGAATGGACGATAGCCCTTCCTTCTCCTACAGCACAAAGCCCACCCACTTCCCTGCTGAAGACATTCTAGACTCCTCTATTCATTGATCTGTGTCTGGCACAACCTCCACCACTCACAGATGTCCTCACAACTTTGTTCCCTGAGGAGTAAACAGCTTGGTTGTTATTATACCCCAGGATTGGCTAAGTGGCCAGTGTGTCACTCAGTTACTTCCAAGTACCATCTGCCACCTGTGAGGGCCCAGAGGCCCACCAGACTCCAGGGTAGAACCGGGCGTCCAGCAGGGAGTCCTGTCCTCAGCATCAGTGTGCTTCACAGTCATCCAGGGCTGAACTCTGGGGAGCAGGTTGGGGAAGGCTCAGTCTGATGGGAAGCCTGAGCTTCTGCTCCAGATGCTTGCTTCCCTTACCCTGGGGCCAGCCCTACTGGAATTCTACACTGACGATCTTGGCCTTGGGGAGCAAGGTAATTGGAAGGCTGCATGTGGAGATAAGGTAGCCAAATTATTATAATGCAGGAAGTCAGCAAAGAAAATGCAGGGTTCTAGGCCATTTTGTAGAGATTTACGGGCAGTCCGGGGGAAGAGACAAAAATCTTGGAGAGGATGGTAATTTCCGAAAGGCAGAACCAAGTGATCTCAGAGGTGTTCCCAACTTACAAATTAGTCTGACTCCAATCTGCTGGACTATTTAAGGGCAGAGCCAGGCCGAGGGTAGCAGCGGCCCTGGCCCACCCGCACGCCATCGCCCCGCAGCCTTCCCAGTCCTCACCAGCATGAGCCGCCAGTTGACCCTCTTAGCAGGCGGCGAGCGCCTGGGCTTCAGCGGTTGCTCGGCTGTCCTCTCCGGCCGGTTTGGAAGCAGCCGCTCTTCGTTCAGGGCCGGGGCCAAGGGGGCGACGCCCTTCGGCAGCAGGAGCCTCTTCAGCCTGGGAGGCAGCCGGCGCCAGGCGCGCAGCGCTGGGTTGGAGCGCGGCGGCGGCTTCGCGCTGGGCCATGGCGGCGCGGCCAGTGGCCGCCCAGGAGGCTTTGTAGGCACCATTTTCGGCAGCGCGGGGCTGGGGCCAGCATGTCCCTCCGTGTGCCCGCCCGGTGGCATCCCTCAGGTCATCGTCAACAAGAGCCTCCTGGCTCCCCTCAACGTGGAGCTGGACCGTGAGATCCAGAAGGTGCGCGTACAAGAGCGAGAGCAAATCAAGGTGCTGAACAACAAGTTTGCCTCCTTCATCGACAAGGTGGGTCCTCCAGGCCCTGTGGGTGTCTGAGGTGGGGTCCCGTGTACAGCGTGATTGGTGGAACTGGGTCGAGTTAATACCTCTCGGCCAACCTTTCCTCATTCTTAAAATGGACACAATATAACTGCAGTGTGAGCTAAGGAGGACCGAATGGGATGCTTGCAGTGGTTGGCACACGCTCCCAATAAAGGAGAATCTCATTCCTTCTTGTGGAAGGACACAAGACCTTGGGAAGGGAAGGGGTCCTCAGAGCAGGAGAGCTGTGGAATGAATGGCTTGTGGGCTGTCAGTACCAGAACAGAAGCATAGGGGGACACAGACCAAAAGCTGTGGAGGTGAATGGGGAAGCACTGGAAGGGTAGGAAGCCAGTGAGCATGTAAGATGGGCAGGTTTCCAAGGGAAGCAGGAGAAAAAGGCCACACAATTGAAAGATGGCGCTCATGGGACATGTTAAAGGAAGGCATGTGAAGTGAGGTGAGCTCAGAAACGAGCATAGCAGGAAAAATTTCTCTGGGGGTTCAATGGCAGTGACCCCAGGGAGTGGGGAGGAAGCTGGGAGGGGGCTTCTCCTTTTCACTGAGGAAACAGGACTGGACCACAAGTGGTGACTAAGGAACAGACATAATAATAATGACCATAGCTGACACTGATGGAGACATTACTTGGCTCCTAGTGTTGTCCCAAGTGACACATTTATCAATGCACAATCACTGATCCTGTTATTATTCTGCCTTGAAGAAAAGGAAACTAACACAAGAAGAATAATTACAAATGGGCTCAAATTGATGGCACCATCAGTAGTGGGCTGCCCACCGCACCACCATGCTAGGGAAGAGGCGTGAGGTACCTAGAGGTGCTAGACCAGGAGGAGGAGAAACACAAGTCCTGCTTTGGAGGACAGGCACCATCCCTTTCCTCTTTCAAAGATAGTTGTTCTTGCACATGTTTCCTGTGTCACCAAGTTTAGCGGTAGGCAAGAAGAGGAATGCCAGTGACTACCAAGAGCCTGAAATGAGGAACTTTCACTAGTTGGCAGAATGCTTTGCACAATAACAACAACAGAAACTCAACCAATCAAGAGCAGTTCAGGCTCCGTGGAACAAACCATCCTAACTACCAGAGTGACTTCCCAGTCTGCTTCTCCTCTGCTGTTTCCCAGAATCTAGAATGAGAAGCCACCCTAATCACATGAACACTCACCAAGGCAGGGATGGATGACATCATGGCTTAAGCCTGCTTCCTGATTTCTTGTAGACAGGATCTTGCTTCTTGTCTTGGACATCCAAATGATCATGTCCCTCTGGCTGCATACAGCGTCTAGTGAGCCTTGCTCTATCCCGTCCCACTTGTGACAGGCAATAGTATAGCGACTGTGGGTCATGATCACCTTTGGGTTTCAGGTGCGGTTCCTGGAGCAGCAGAACCAGGTGCTGCAGACCAAGTGGGAGCTGCTGCAACAACTGGACCTGAACAACTGCAGGAAGAAGCTGGAGCCCATTTACGAGGTCCACATCAGCAGCCTGCGGAAGCAGCTGGAGGCATTGTCTGGGGACAGGGTGAGGCTGGAATCAGAGCTGAGGAACATGCAGGACATAGTGGAGGACTACAAGAAGAGGTGAGTAGGAGGCGGAGAAAATGCTACTGGAGAGTGTGACTGCGGGTGAGGTTTCTATTTCCAGCCAGCATTTATGTCTTCTTAGGTCCTTTGCTGAGACCATTACTATTTTCTGTCCCACAAGAAAGGCAGGGACATCCAGGTAGAATGGGACCTATGACAGCAATGCATCTACCCAGAACAGTGCTTGAAATTGTAGGAAATGGATGTTGAATTTCTACTCTTAGAAAAAGAAGAATAGAGGAAAGAGTATTGAGTCAACACCCAATGCACAAGCCGGCTGGCTTTGTGGCCCCTCTGGAGTGAGATTGCTGTGGCAGTTCCCAAAATATTAAACACCCCACTAATCTCAGAACAAATTTAAAAATTAAGCAAAAATGAATTTTTGAAGACATGTTTTGTGTTGAAAAATTTATTTTATGCTCTTTGTGAAGGATAAAATGGAAATGTCTATGAAATTAGAGATTGTCTCCCTCTGAATTGAGCTCATCACAAGAAAATTTAAAAGTCTAGGTGCAGTTTGATTTAGTATTTCAGAAGATGCCAGGATTTCTAGGAGTTGGTGGCTTCTTCCACAATTTTACAGGGTGCAGGTAGTCAGGGCTGTGTTCTTTCCCTTGCTCCACGTTCAGGCTGCTAACCCATCCTTATTCGGAAGTCCCCTTGTAGCAGGACCTGGGCCTGAGTTCTGTATGGAGACTGCATGGGAGGAGGTGACATGGTTCCTGATCTCACGGAGTGCACAGTTTGTGAGGAAAGGGTAGAGAATCTGTCACCTAGTAGAAACGAAAAGAGTGTGAACTGAGATCAAGTGGAATTAAGATGGAAATTGGAGTTCAGTGATCAAAGCCAGGCCTGGAAAGTAGGGGAGAAAGGCATAGTTCAAGGTACAGGTTTGCAGGGGCTGTGCTGTCTCTGGAGGGGACACATCCAGGGTCCCAAAATTACCACTTGCTTACTGAGCAGCCATGGGCAAGACTCTTGGTTCACTGTGAACTTTAATACTAACATTTAGAAGAACCGAGTTGGTGTGGTGGGGCCTCTCTTTAGTCCAGACTGCTGTCTGCTTCAGCAGTCCATGAGGCTGAGGCAGGTGGATTGTAGTTTTGACTTAATAAAAAATGAAAAAATGCCTCTAAATAAAAAATAAAAAATGACTGGGATGTAGCTCATTGCAAAGGCCTGAATTCAATCCTAAGTATTGGGAAAAACAAACAAACAAACAAACAAAAAAACCAAATGAAACCACAAACTAATGCTGATACTTACCTCGACACTAATAAAACTGTTGGAAGGATAACTTGTACAGTGTACAGCTCTTTTTTTTTGTACAGACTTTGATGTTTCATTAGAGCACAATTTCAAGAAAAAGTGGCTTTTATTTACAGAATTTGATGTGTATGTGGATAGTCTTATCTACTTAGACCCAAGGGAGAAAAACCATTAAGTCTGTTTATATATTCTTCTATGTTCAGTTTACATTCAAAAAGTTTGTTTCCACATTCATAAAAATCCTAATATTATAAATGATGAACCCTCCCTCCCCACCCCTCAAATATACAAAAATCTTCACAAATATACAATTTAAGTTGGTTTAATCTTGAAGTGCATCCAGTGAGACTGAAAGCTACACATTTGGAGTCTTGTACCAAATAGTAAAATACTCAAAGGCCTTTGGGATCTTTTGACTGATTTACAACCTTAAGAAAACCCACCTTTTTTTTTTTTTTTTTTTTGCGGAACCGGGGATTGAACTCAGGCCCTTGCGCTTGCCATGCAAGCACTTATTTTACTGAGCTAACTCCCCATCCCCGAGAACCCACCTTTGATGTGGTAAAGGAAATGTGTTCACCTCCAATTACAATTTCAAGCTCCTGCCGGCCAACCCGGTCAGGTGGTGGCCACAAAGCATCGTCTTCTTTTGTCATTTCACTGTCACCAGTAATTCTCTTTAGTTCTTCCATTACACATTTGTGGACATATGCCTTTTTTCTGATCATAACATCATTTTTGTAATTGCATTTGTTGGCATATCTAAGCTTCCTGTCTGGCCAAAATTCAAACCCCAGAAACTCATGTCCGAACTTTCCCTTGTGCCCTACATAGTAGCGCAGGTAGAAGTCATTAGCCAGAGACATTTTCATTCCTCTAACAGCTCTTAAAAGAATCAAAGTATAAAACACATGTAAGGCATTGTTTCCCTGATGTTCAAAATCTTGTATTTGAATCATTAGCATTATGATCTCGGCCAAGTATTTTATTGTCTTTTTCTTCATGTATAAAATTGAGGTGATAGTAGAAATAATTTCAAAAGTTTGTTGTGGGAATGAAGTGACGTGATTAGTTGAGCACAATAGCATGAAGGAAGGTGTAAAGCAAATGTTACTCATAATCACTTATTATGACTATTAATTTATTCAACTAAGGGTTTTTTTTGTTCCTGCCTTATAACATCTCATAACAGATCCTAATATAAATCATCCTTGAATTAGCATTTTGAGTACATTTACCTTTCTATTAAACTACAAATTTCTAGGTGGGTAGCATGTATCATGTGTACTTTTTATTGTGGTAAAACATACATAGCATAAAGTTTGCCTTCTAAATCATTTGAAGTGCGTAGGTCAGTGATGTTAAATAGACTCAAACCATTGCACAACGATCACTGCTAGCCACCTTCATAACTTCATCTTGCAAAACTGAAATTCTGTACTCATTAAATAGTAATTCTCCATTTCCTTCCTCCTTCCAGTCCTGACAGCCACCCCTCTGTTGCTATGATTTGACTACTTTAAGACTACCTTACATAAGCAAAATCATACATGTTTGCTTTTTCTATGACTGGCTTATTTCACCCAGCTTAGTGTCCTTGAGGTTCATCCCTGTGGTATTATATTGCAGAATTGCCTTTAAGCCTGAATACTACTTCTTGGTATGTATATGCTGCATTTGGCTTACCTATTTAGCATTATTTGTTGCCAGTAGTCCATTTCTTTGTTTTCTTAAATGTCAATTATTTTTATTTTTGCATTTTTGAAATAGGGCTTCACTATGTAGTTCAGGCTGGAATTGAACTTAGTACTTATGTAGCCTAGGCTACCCTCAAACTCTTGGCAATCCTCCTACCTCGGGCTCCCAAGTGCTGGGATTACAGGTGCACACTATCATGTCTAGCTCAAATGTCTTGTAATACTTCCTTTTGATAATAGCAAGGGCTGGAAGACTTGGTTTCTTTAAACAAGATGATCAATAATCATATTACCTCAATTGATAAATCACCATATGAGAAATACCCCATCCCCATCTGAACAGTTTCTAAGAAGTTGCTTCACCTGGAGCAAAAATGTATATAAGAAATAACACACACTTAGAAGTGAGACTGGTGCTTTTGCTTTGGGTTGGGGGCTCTAGTGACCGGGGCCATTGTGCCATATCTAGAGGACATGCCTTCCTGTTGTAACAGGAGAGAGGGCAGCTGTGAATGGGAATCAAGATGGTAGAATCTTCACAGTGTCTCTGCCACCACTACTTTCAGGTAATTCATTTTAGGGCTGACTGCTTGTGAACTGAGGAGTTGCAAACTTACTCTTGTCCGTGTCTCCCTGGGGAAGGCTGGGTGTGCTTCAGGGACAAATGACCATACCCACAGTCTTGGCACAGACCTGACCTCTAACTTCTCAGTGAGCATTTGCAGAACTGAGTGATCCCAGTGACACTGCCATGTCCTGTTCTGTCCTACACAGGTATGAGGTAGAGATTAACAGACGCACTGCTGCTGAGAATGAGTTCGTGGTGCTGAAGAAGGTAAGAAGGGTGCAGTAGACCTGGACAAAACTTAGATGGCTCCCACCAGCTGGCACACTGATGTTGGTAGGGTGGGTAAAGGAACCCTCCAGATTACTCAGTTTCTTGGACAAGAGTAACTAGAATTCTAGCTTCCCAGCTCCTCCTTCTGAGTCCCATTGCCTGGGATCCATGCTGCTCCTAGAATCTGCAATTTGACATCGGAGCATTCTATTGCACTTCTGTGTTGGTTTTCTCTCTGGGATTGGATCATTTTTGAAGTGTGAGGTGAGGGGAGTGGATGGATCCAGGGAAGGTGGAGAAGAGAGGGCAGCTGACCCTCTTAAGGCAGACTGGTGGTCATGTTTCCTAGGATGTTGATGCTGCCTACATGAACAAGATCGATCTGCAGGCCAAGGTGGACTCTTTGACAGAAGATATTAAATTTTTCAAGTACCTTTACGAAGAGGTAAGAGCTTCACTGATCTCTCTTGTGCAGACTGTTCCCCTTGCAGGTGGCTCACGGTCCATGTCTGGGGTGGTTCATGGATCAAAGGACAGGATGTGAAGCAGGTGACTCCCTCAAATCCTCTGGGTGCCATGAGAAGAGCTCTGACTGGATTCTGTGAAGGGGATGGTGGATTGCTAGCTGTTGAGGAAGAGAGTGTGGAAGGGTAGGATGGTCCAGAGTACCTGGTGAAAAGGGGAGTCCCATTTCTTAGGGCTGAAACTCAACGTGTCCATTCCTATGCCTGGAAGCCACTTATGCTCTGACAGGGTTTGAACATTGAAGAAGGGCAGGAAAAGCAGTGGGAAATTTGGATCAGGAGACATGGTCCCCACATGGGAGCCTCCCCTCAACTGGCTACCCTCCCTTAACTGTTCCCAGGAGATTGTTCAGATGCAGTCCCATGTCAGTGACACATCTGTCATTCTGTCCATGGACAATAACCGGGACCTGGATCTGGGCAGCATCATTGATGAGGTTCGAGTACAATATGAGGAGATCACCCAGAAGAGCAAGGCTGAGGCTGAGTGCCTGTATCAGACCAAGGTGAGCTGTGTGTCAAGTGTGTATGTGTGAATGTGCATGGGTGCATGTGTGTGCTCGTGTGTCCACGTGTGCCTGTGTGTGTGTGCATGTGTATTGGGACACAGTGGAGACTACTTTGTATTGGAGTAAGGCTTCATGACCATGCCTCTTGGTAGATCACAGTCTTAGCGTATAATGGAGGCATACATGGAATTAGCTTTTCTCTCAGCTGAGGCCATATAACCCACAATCTGATAAGACCACCACAGTTTCTTTGGATAATGCATTAGCTTGGTTTTTCTTCTTGTTTCTGTTTTTGTCAAAATGAAGACTGAAAATTCAGACTCCACCAATGCTTTCATATTTGAGGGCTCAAGAATCCTGTTGAACTAGAGGAGGTTCCTTCTACTCTAGGAGAAAAGAGTGGATTTTCCCTCTCCCTTTCCCCTTACATCTTCCTTCAAACTCTCCTCTGAGGCTAACAAACCCATGAATTTCCCAGTATTTATAGAGGCCATTGCAAAGGTTTAAAGCTATCTTCAATTGTACAAACATGGCTTTGATTATAAGCACAAATGTGGTCATTGTCCCTGTTCCCAACACCCCTACACAGATGAATTCCCAACTGCCCTGTGCTTCTCTTCTTTTGTCATTCCACCTCAGATCCAGGAGCTTCAGGTCACAGCAGGTCAGCATGGGGATGACCTCAAACTCACCAAGGCTGAGATCTCCGAGGTCAACCGGCTGATCCAGAGGCTGCGCTCAGAGATAGGGAATGTGAAGAAACAGGTGAGTTGTAGGAAGTGAATCAGTGGATGAGGCTTATTGAGCACAAACCTGGACAAGGCAGAACATGAGGGAAAGGGTAAGTCATGGTCCCTTCCTTAGGCATTTATAACTTACCAGGAGAGGTGGGTCAGAACATATGCAGAAAAAGTGTTGTGCATGGCACAAGATTTGTTGTAAGTACTGTAGAGGTCCAGAGGGATTGGAGGTGAATGAGGACACAAGAGAAACTTTCTGTAAGAGGTGGGTTTACACTGGGACAGGAGTAAAGGGGAAGGGAATGTGTCCGGGTGGAGGAGCCAACAAGAGTAGTGGGTGGAGGTGGTGCATGCACATGGAGGAGCCAACCAGAAGTGCTACTCAGTGAGAGTGGAGGTCACCACTGGGTTGGAGTAGTTAGGTTATACACAGCCTTCAAAGCCAGCCAGTGGGGTTGAGATTGGGCGACTCCCCTTTAGTAGGTAGGGGGAGCCACTTGGAGGAACTTCACACAATTCCTTGGTGGACAACAAATCCATAGAGGACTTTAAACAGGGTCTGTAGTGGAGTGGCCTTCGCTGTGGTGGTGCTGTGGAGGGACACTGTACCACTCCCCTCTCTGGAAGCATACAATTTGAGACACCTGCAAGGCAGCAAGCCCACAAATTACCTTAAGTGTGCTGAGGTCAGGGCAAGGGTTTCAGGATCTCAGCTTCCTAGGCAGGTTGTTGCCCCATTTCCTTTCCCTCCTTTTCATTCCTCATCCTCCAACCCCCACCTTTGCCCCCCATGCACGCACTACTGTTCCTCTGGGCAGTGGGCCATGGTAGTGGGAAGAAGAAAGAGTAACAAATGTTGTGTACTCATGGTTAGGTGAGGTTATTACTGGAAAAATGACATTTTTCAGATTAGAACAGTCCCTCACTCTGTTGTTCAGGGCAGACATTTCTGAGGGGAGCCTGCAACACTGGGTTCCTATTTAAATGTCTTTTTTTTATGTACTTGGAATTGAACTTAGGACCTTGCTCTTGGCAGGCAGGTCCTTTGCCACTGAGCTACATCCCCAGCTGTCAGGCATCTCTTGAGTGGCCTCAGACAAGGGCCTTTCTTGCTCTTCTTGCCTCCTCAACCAAAGAAGAAGTTCACAGTTCCACATCAGCGCCTCTTGGCATTTGGTGGCCCCAAAATCCATGTAATATTTGTTCTAAAGAATGCTAAAATTTCATGCCCTCTCAACTCCCACAATATTCAGAAGATCCAAGTGTTTGACATTCCTGGGTTCACCCTGTGAGTCCTGGTCAGTGAAAAAGGACAGAGGACTATTAGGCTGAATTCAGGTGGCAGAGTTTATTAATACCCTCCTTCATGATGAGACCTTCGCAGTCCCAAGAAGGACACACAACTTTCTGGGGTGAGGTAGCTGGGTCCTGGGTATCTTCCTGAGGTCGTGGGCATTGACTAAGCCAGGGGCTGCCTAGCCAAGGTGGTAGTGCCTGCTTCAGACAGTGTATAAATCTGTTTGGCATCAGGGTTAGCTGCTGCTTTCCTTGATGTGAAGCAAAGTCAAGTCCACAGGAGGGTACACCCCAGAAACAGAAAGCCGGTGCTTAGATCCTGTCAAAACCTTAGCTGAGAAGCAAGAAAACACTCAGACTATGAAACTCAGGAAGGATCTGGAGCTATCACATGCGCCCAAGCATGCAGTTCCATCTGCGTGGCCTCTGGTGGGTTGCACGATTCCACCAACCAGAGGTGTGTGTCTCTCGTAGAACCTGTTTGTTATGTAAGAACATCTTTGAAGCCTATCCTTGACTTTTAATATAATTCTCTATGGGGGTTCTGGGGGTGAGACTCTAGGTGTGGTAAGTTTACTTGGAAAACATTTGATTAATAGGGATGTTATTAGTCCTCACTCTTCTCCTGTGATTTACAGTATCTCCTGAGACAGCCTGTACACATGGAGCTGCACTAGGTATGGCCACTTGGAGACTTTTCAGGGTTGTTCTTAGAATTGTATAGCTGATACTTCAGGTTCGGTGGGACAGGGCTGAGTCCACATAGCCCATCTTGGTACCCAGCCCCTCCACTCTCCCAGGGATAGGTCTCTACTTCAGATGCTGAGGACTGAGCTGGGATGGCTCCTGTGTGAAGTCTAGAGAAGGACTGTCTCAATTTTATTGATGCCCAAAGTTAAATCAACCAGGAGGCAATTGAAACATTTGCTCAGTCATGACCACAAGAGGTCGGAACTGGACTCTGACTCAAAGTGCTGAATCTCTTTGCCCCTCAGTGCTCCAACCTGGAGACGTCTATCACTGACACAGAGCAGCAGGGAGACTGTGCCCTCAAGGACGCCCAGGCTAAGCTCCATGAGCTGGAGGGTGCCCTGCAGCAGGGCAAGGAGGAGCTGGTCCGGTTGCTGCTGGAGTACCAGGATCTCTTGAATGTGAAGATGGAGCTGGACATCGAGATCACCACCTACCGCATGCTGCTGGAGGGCGAGGAGAGCCGGTGAGGGGCGGACAACCTGTGTGGGACAGTTTTCCTCTCTGCTTTAATAGAAGGCCCAAGGCAAACAGTGTGGTTCTGTTCAGGTGCCCTACTGAAATAAATCCGTCCAGCAAGCAGGCTTCCCTGGTGGTTGGGAAGTTATGCAGCAAGAAGGATCAAATTGTGACAATCACAGAGCTTGTGAGACAGAATATTAATGTCACAATTTTTGAGAAACAGAGCATTCCTGGATTTGTCAAGGTGTATGGGCAGGTGGGGAGGGGTGCACGATGGCCAGCAAGAGTCATCCAAGTTCAAATCATTACTCGAAAAACATTTGATTAATAGGGATGTTATTAGTCTCCACTTTCCTCCTGTGATTTGCAGTATCTCTTCAGACTGCCTGTACACGCAGAGCTGCATTAGCAGTGTCTGGGGCTGAGTGAGGATGTGGACTCCTTCTTAATAGTCTAAGTCTAATGGGATCCCTGGGGTGGGAGGGAGTGGGACTGAATCAGCCATGCAACAGAGAATCCCAGAGACCTGCTGGACAGCGAGTGACTCCTGCAGCAGAGCTCTCTCCTGAGTTCTCCATCGCTTGAGAGGTCCTGCTGGGAGCAGGAAGGAAGGAGGCCCGATGGTGTTGGGGAGATGTTCTTAGCAGAGAAACTTATTCCTGGCGGTGACCCCCTGAGAGACTGGGAGATAATGAGGGAGGAGTCACCTGTTGTCTTCTCCCCCTACAGGATGTCTGGTGACCACCCAAATTCCATGAGTGTCTGTAAGTACCTGCGCATCTCAGTTCTGACCATGGTCACTTTACCAGAAGTCTAAGTCCCCATAACTCTATGAAACAAAAGACAAAACGGAATCACAGAGAGGGTTCAGCAGAGATGTAAGGATGGCAAAGAAAGCTGACTTCAGCAGTGAAAGGGAAGTAATGGATGGAGAACAATAATATCATTAATCTGATGGCGCCCAGCTGTCTGCTGTAAGCACAATGCTTCATGGCCGCCTTCCATTTGCTTTGAGATCAGACCAACATAAAGACCCTATGTTGTAAGAAAAGGGATTGGAAGAGGCCTGAAAGGCAGAACAATTTCTAAAAAGGCACCTAAACATTCACCTTCAGGCTTAAATCCTGAGAGATGCTGGATACTAAGAGAAATGGATATTTCCAGGGCCTCCCCCCACCCCAGCAGCAGCAGCAGCAGCAGCAGCATGAAGTCCTCTGTTCATGTGGCTCCTGTCTTCATTTTGTCCTGTCCTCAGGGAAACTCCCTGGTAGAGCTTTGTCTGCTAAGGCCTTAAAGTCTGATATCAATAGATTGACGCAGACTGCTAGGGAAGGTCAAATACGTGGGGCTGAGCACATGGAAACGAAGCCACACGCGATGAGTGCTCATAAGAACCTCTCAGTGGGAAATCCACAGGAAAGAATAGCCGGAGCGAGCACAGAGCGGTCTTCGCCCATGTTTCCCTTCACGGCAGTTCAGGTTACTTCTTCAGAGGGGGGACTATTACAGGCAGCCGAGTTAGATAGAAATATTGTAGGCAGTCAGACAGGGCCAGGCCCTTGAAGGAGCCAGCACAGAAGACAAAGACAACTGTGGGAGGGACGGATGCTCCTGCTGTGAACCAGATCTAAAGACCTAAAGGCCAAACAAATGCTAAAAGGTTAGCACCTGGGATTGATATTCTAAATGAGTATCCTTCACCTGAAAAGACCCAAGTGAGTCACTAGCCCAACCCCCAATGGGAAGAGATCCTGTCCTGTGTTCATGCTCTATTCATGCCTGCTTGCTACATGACTCGCTTTCCCATTTGATACTGGATTTAATCAGTTTTACCTGAGCAATGGTGCTTGTAATCCCATTGGTTGACCATAGTTTTGTCCCACCCCACCTCCACCTAAGCGAGTGCCCATTCTCTCTACCTTAGCTCTACATGGTTTTACACTATAAAAGTCCCTGGAAGAGACAGCTTCCCAGGGAACTACCCGCTCGGGCCCCTCTCCTGTCCCTCTTTGGACAGGAGCTTTCTTTCCCTCAATAAGTATATTCTGCTCATAAAGAAAGAAAAAAGAAAGAAAGAAAGAAAGAAAGAAAGAAAGAAAGAAAAAAATAGGGCTGGTGAGATGGCTCAGTGGTCTAAAGCACCTACTTAGAACAAGCTCAGCTAAAGCACAAGGACCACGGTTCAATCCCCAGCACCACATGCCAGCCAGCCCCGCCCCCTGGTGGGCTGAGCCGGTCACATACACACACAGAAATGAATAAAATTAAAAAAAAAAAAAAAAAAAAAGCCTAAATGGGGAAAACACATGAAATTATCTTAATAAAATATAAAACTTTAATAAGAAAGAGAATAGGTCAACATGAACCCAGAGCAGGGGAGAGCTGGGGCAGTAGCCCTGGATGCCTCAGCAGGCCCTCTGCCGCAGCAGTGGGAGGGCTGACTGGGGTCTTCCCTCACCCTTTCCAGCAGTGATCAGCAGCACTACTGCTGGGACAGGAGGAGCTGGTTTTAGTGTGGGCTTTGGTGCCTCAAGCAATTACAGCTACAAGCCTGCAGCAGTAGATGTCAAGACCAAAAGCAACCATGTCAGCGTCAGCGAGCTCAAGGATCCTCTCAGCAAGACCTCAGGCAGCAGCTGTGGACCCAGAAAGACCTCCAGATGACAGGCAGTTGGGGTGCTGTGAGCAGAAGGCTGCAGAGCCCAGCCACTTCCTCCTCTCCTGGGCCCTTTCCAGGTCAAGAAGTCCCTGTCTCTTACCACAATCTCAATGCTACCATTTCTTCATGTTCTGGGAAGGCCAGCCAAGGGCTGTGTCACTGGGATTCTTTCCAGTCACCTTTCACTGGGTGACTTCCCCCGCCCACAGAGCTAATGCACACACCTTGGATGTCTCCATGCAGCCAGCTGCCAGCTCCTCTGCCCAGTGCCTTTGGGACCTTTAATGCCGAGGGGCTTTTTTTGTCCTTTGACTAAAATTGTGTCAAGTTCTCTGCTTCTACAATAAATGATGGCTATTGTTGGTCTCTTGTTTTCTGTTGCTTATGACAGAATAGCTGAGGCTGGGGAATTTAGAATGAACAGAGATTAATCTTGGCTTATAGTTCTGAGGCCCAAGAGCATAGCACCAGCGTCTGTTTAGCTTCTGGTGAGAGCTTTGTATTGTTATACGGTGCCAGAGCAGAAAGGAGAAGCGGGCATGTAGGGAAAGAGTGTATGTGAGAGACAGATGGGATATGCCAGATCCATTTCCTGACAGCCCTTGAGAGAGAACTAATCCAGTCATTTGAAAGACATCAGTCCACCAATCCAGTCACTTCCCAAAGGTCTCACCTCCTACCACCCCCACATTGGTAATCAGATTCTAACATGAGTCTTTGGAGACAAGCCATATCCAAAACAGCACCACTGGGTCCTCAGCATGGAATCTGTGATCCCGATGTTGACTTCTGCATTGTTCTACCTTTTCTTGGTCTGGCTGTTGCTCCCCTCCAAGTTCCCAACCTCATGCAGGCCTTTGCTGTGTGGTTCTAACCAGGTGGGCACTGGGTGAAAGCCGAATGTGGTAAACAGCTGGATTTATTACTGATGCAGCTTCTGGGCCAGTTCAGTGGGCCCTGTGCGCTGTGTCATAGGTGGCGAGAATGATGCTCCCCTCCAGAGGTGCCTTGCAGCCCGGACTGCCAGGAGTTGGAGCTGCCACATGTCTTGCAGCTCAGTTCCTTGAAGAGCTGGTGCTTCCTCCACTTGCTGCCTGGACTTGCCAGGGTGGCCCTTCCTGCTTCTTCCTATGCCTCCCTCTGCTGTCTCCACTTCCTGACCCCATGTCCCCACACTGTCCCTGTCTTCCTCTTCTTTTGCCAAGTTGCTTTTCACCCTCAAGTGTGAGGTCTGTGCATGTTTAGGTGCTGGGAATCAAAATAAACAAGAGTGGCCAGATCTTAAGAGAGCTCACAGATGACTGGAGAGAGAGAAATAAGTCACTAACACAGCAGTATCTAATGCAATTCCAAGAGTAAGGAGTGCTGTGAAGATGTGGGAAGCCATTAACTGGTATCCATTTTATAATAGTGTCAGCCATTTTCTTAAGTTTCTATTCCCCTGCTGAGTTAAGTTTATGGTTCTTCCCACCTTGCCCATTCCCCGTGAATCACGTGCTATGCCCCAGGGGTGGCACCTTACCCCATTGCCTAGATACCTGCTGAGCCCCAAGAGCCGAGACTTCCTCATTCCTACACTCCCTATATATACCCAGCACCTCCCCTGAGTAAACGAGACTTGATCAAAATCCTGTCTTGTCTCCGTTCTTTGTGTCTCCTGTCCCTTCTCATCCCCACTCCCCCTCTAGGGTCCTTGTTGACTAACCCGCAGATCGGGACATGAAGAAAAGTGAGTGACACAAGGAGCGAAGAGACCCAAAGGTGCTCTTTTCAGCCATTTTTCTCTGCAAGAATGTCTGTATCTCCTTCAGGTAGCAACTGACTTGTATTTTCCAAGTGCAAGCCTTGTGTAAAAGTGCCTGTGTCCCCTTTCCCTTGCTCGTCTTTCCTTACCTTTTTATATCCTAGCCTTCTCGTAAGCAAGCCAGGCTTTTCTTACCCATGAGCCTTTGCAAATACAATTTTCTCAACTACCAGCATCCATTCCCAATTTATTGGAAGACTGCTCATCCCTTCTGGGCTGGCTAACACGGCACCCCCGATGTTCATGTGGGACTTGGTTCCTCCAGATAGAATACACCAAGCCATCAAGTGCAAATGGAGAAGAAACATCCTAGCTGTTGACCCAGTAATTCCCTCCCTCCCCTCTACAGGTGAAGAAGCTGATGCTCTTCCCTCCTCTAGGGGCTGAGCAATCTGTTCACAGCACTGGGTGGGGTTGGGCGCACCAGGGTCTGGACTGGTGGCCTCACCCTTGAGGTACCACCCCCAAACTCATGTAATAGTTGGCTTCTTTACTTCCCTGGTGCCTCAGTTGTGAGGGTGCAAAGGCTCAGAGGGACTGAATAGCTCATGAGGGTCACACAGTGGCAAAATGGCAGAGGTGAGAGCTGCAGCTCAGTCTGATTCTGTGGTCCATGCCCCCAGTTGTGACACCCCTTTATCCATTAAGAGACTCACCATAGAGGACACCCAAGAATAGTATAAGAGTCTCGCCAGCCCTAGTACTCAATTTTCATAAACAGAACAAGTAAACTCTCAAATAATTGTAAATAGTATAGTACAGTAAATACACAAACTGGTGGCATGGTCATTTGTTATCATTACCCAGTCTTGTGTGTTGTACATACTTGTGGGTGTTACACTTTTGTATGACCTGTGTGCGCCAGTGTCACCAGAGACGTGTGAGCAATGCCCGTGCTGTGATGGCCGTGGTGAAACAGGAGATGGGGATTTTCCAGCCGCGTTATAGCTTCTGGACTCACCATGGGATATGCCATCCCTTGTTGCCAAAATATCGTGTTGCAGTACATGTTTATCATTAACTCCTGTGGGGGGGGCCTTCTGTGTTTGTGGGCTGTGTGCTGGAGAGAGAGAGAGAGAGAGAGAGAGAGAGAGAGAGAGAGAGAGAGAAAGAGAGAGAGAGAGAGCAGGCGTTGCTCAGAGGCCTTGGGGTAAGTGAAGGTTGGAGGGTGCTGCTGGTCCTATTTCCTGAATCACAGTCCTTCCCATCCAATCACCAGCTGCTGGTCTCCGAAGATGCAGACCTTCCCAGGTGCCTCTATATTTTGTGCACATACTGCCCTCTGCCAGCGGCTCCTGGGCACTGCACCTTCCCTCCCTGTGGCCAGAAGGCTTCCTCCTTACAGCGAAGGGTGGGGATATCTACAGTGCAGGCTGTGCGCCACTGTGGAGCAGACAGCTGGAAGAAAGGCATCTTTGCTCCCTGACGTGCCCAGGCTGGCCCCAGCCTCTGTATTGCCTGGGCCTTCGTTTCTCTCTCCTCCTTTTCCTTCCTGACTTCTCTCCTGGGAGGCAGGAGGGAGCAGGGTTCATGGCTGCTGCTGCTGCTGCCTAAACCTCCTTACCTTTAGGTAGACATTTTCTTTTTTAATTAATTAGTTAATTAATTAATTAATTTGATACAGGGTCTTGCAATGCAGTTCAGACTCACAGTAATCCTCCTGTCTCAGCTTCTCCAGCACTAGGATTATAGGCGTGTGCCACCACACCTGGTTTTGGTGGCAGGCACTGTGCACCGGGGCTCTGGGCTGACACAGGATGTGGTACTGGAGATCAAACTAGGGTTCTTGTGCTTGCCAGGCAGCGCTTAGACAGCCGAGCTAGCTCCCCAGCCCCAGACAACATTTGCTCAGCTGGTGCCTGAGAACCTCTCCAGAGGCTTTAGGAGAGAGTCTTGTCATCCAGCAACAATCCCTTCTTCAAAGTTCCCTGGCATGGTGTGTGAACTGTGGGCCTGGCTGCACAGACCCCTTTCGGTCTCATGCACAGGTGACCAGGCTGCAGGGAGGCAGCAGAGCTGAGCACAGACCGTCTGGAAGGCCTTCTCAGAGCAGGAGACAACAGGGAGATGAGCTGGGGCAGGGAGCTCCTGGAAGGCATGGCGGGTCCCTCAGGAACTGCTTGGGGCTCAGACACTCTTGGCCAGCTGCTCCGAGTCCCCCTTCCAGGAGTCCATCAGAGCCCTCTGCAAGGTGGCAGATGCATGGAGGACAATTGTTTTCCACTGTCCCTCGGTTCTTATGGCCGCATTTGGCAAATGCATCCAAGTTTCACGCTCCCCATCATCTCTGCAGGCTCCTGGCTCACACAGGCATGCCAAGGATCTCTCTACAAACTCCTTCCATCACCTGGCCCCACCTGGGCCCCACCTCCCTGTACCCACACACTCCCCTCTTGGGACGCTATGGGCTGCGTCTTCTGTCTTCCTTCCCATGAATCTGCCCAGGATGCCAGGATGAGTCCTTTTAGAGCTGGCTTGCCAAGAGTCCAGATTCTTCTTGCTGCTAGTCAAAGATGAAGCAGTAGGTTCCCCGTGAAAGCCACCTTCTGCTCAGAACCCACACAGTAGCATGGTCCATCCAAGACTGGAAGGGGCCATAGTTGTCACCCATTTTGTGGTCATGAGGCGTGACTCTTGAGTTTTTTGTGGGCTTATTTCTTTTGCCACTTGTAATTGGCTTGGGCAACTCAGTGTCTGCTTTTGACTTCCTTATCTGCCCAGTGGGGAAAACAGGAGTCCATTCCTCCAAGGATCAGTGTGAGGATGAAATGAATTAAAGCTTGCCACAAGCTTAGCCCTTAGCCCAGTGCCCAGCAGGCCTTGGACAAATGATGGCTTCAGATTGCTAGGTCCACTCCTGCCCTGCCAGCTTCCTGCTCCCCTTCAGCCCCTGTACCACCCCTAGCCTCCGGGAGGCTCCCCCATGGTGCTGGTGCCCTGTCCTTGCTGCTTGGTGGCATATGGCCCGCAACCTTGCTTCTTTCTCCTCACCAGGGAGCCAGGGTGACCCAGTTCCCTCATTCCCGCTCTTCATTTCAGCCCCTTGCTCCTGGGCTATTCTCCCACTCGCCCCCAGCTCTCCAGCCTCCTGGCTCATGTCACAACCTTTCTCCTGAGCCCACAGCTGGAGTCACACTTTGATGCTCAGCCAGAAAACCCCACTTGCCTCTTTGGGGACCCCAGGGGAGACAGGGCACAGTCTCCTGGCATCTGTGTCCCCTGTGTCCTTCTCTGCTGAGGAGTGCTTGACTGCTCTGAGGTTCAGCAGGACGAGCTCTCTCTGACCCTGAGTCTCTGGAGCAGCATCAGGCGCCCCTGGACGCCTTCCCCAAGCCTTTACTTCCATGGCAGGTCTGCTCTGTTGGGGGTGGTGTGCAGGGCCACACACTCTGCTCCAGTGAGGAAGAGGTCAGAAAAGCCGGTAGGCCAGCTGTCCCTCCCCTCCCAGCCTGGGGCTGCATTGGCTCGCATTTCATGGGCTTTGGAGGGCTCAGTTCAGCCCTGCCTCCAGTCTAGGGGTGCAGTCTCCACTCTCCCCATGTTTATAGCCTCTCCCTCCCCCAGTCCCAGCCTTCCCAACCCAGGGACCCGCCTTTGCAGGCTCCCTTCTTTCCATGCCCTCTTCTTATTTCTTCCATTTTTCCCTGACATCTTGCTTTTATGACTTTTTTCTCCAACTCCATTTTGCCTGTGGTGGCCAGGGCCCTAGCGCCCCGCCCCGCCCAGGATATCGCCCCTCTGCCCTCGTGCTAACTCTGTTCTCAGGCCTTCCAGCCAGCTCAGGTACAGGGTGGGCACAGGGAGGGGCCCGGCCACTCCCCCTCAACACATGGGTGGTAGGTGAGCCACTCAGGCCTGGCCTCCACACCAGCATCTTCCTAGCAATGGGGTGGGGCAGGGCCTCTCCTTCCCTCTTGGACAGGGATGATAGGAGACAGATAGCATGTCATTAGTGATGATGTGGCCTAATTATAGCCTGCTGCAGAGCCTAGTTTGTGTATTTTGCAAATGAACAGAGGAAGGGGTAGATCAGGCATCAAACTTCACAGCCATGATGAAAAGATTAAGCCCCTCCCCTCCCTGCTTTTCTTTGAGAAGGAATCATACAATAAAGTAGATCAGGGATCAGAAAAAACCTTGCACATTTTTTCGAGTAAGTGGGGGTGGAGTGGGGGTCTGATATACGTATACAAATGAAATATACCTGACCAGGAGCTGGGTGGTGTTTTGAAATGGGCGAAGGGATGAAATCTCATCTTTCCTCAGCAAGACAGTGCTTGCCCGGCATACCTGAGGGTGCTCAGGTTGAGAGGGAGAATCTTGTGATGACTGGGTAGGTGGGGGGTGGAGTTGCAAAGGGCTCAGAGAGCTTTTCTTTTAGAGGAGTCCTTTCAACAAAGAGAACAGAAGAGTGTTTGGTTACAGTGAAGGCAAGGGGCCTGCCTAGTCATAAAGGCTGAGGGAGCAGGAGCATGAGTAGGAAGAGTGAAATGAGCGTGGAGTGCGGCGAAGCCCAGGCCAGGGTTTGCTGACTGCAAAGGACTCTTGAGCTGGGAAAAAAGAAGCTAGTGCCCACACCCCTAAGCCAGGCCAGGCTGGGCAGGTGGGGCTCCGGGGGACAGAGCACTGGTGAGCTGGGAGTTGGAGGCCTCAGTTTCCTCCAGAGTCTCAGAGAGGAGGAGGCCAGGGCCCTGGGAGACAGAGCTGCCAGGAGGGAGAGCTCAGAGGTGCCAGGAGATGCCAGTGACCCTTTTTGGGCAGCAGGAGGAATTCTAACCAGAGGCTCTGACTCAAGCCTATCCCTACCATTTGGCCAGGGACTTCCCTGGAGGTGCACACGGGTTGTGGCCAGCACTAGGGTATGGTGAGGGGCAACTGGGTTCCCTCTAGCCTTGCACTCTGGCAAAGGGCTGCATCTGTGCCTCTTCATTATGGAAACCAAGGTGCTGTACAGGCAGGGTGGGAGATGTGATCCTGAGCTGGGCCACACAGAGGAAGGAGGAGAAGCTAACGCTGGGAGGGGAGAGGTGGGCCGGTGCTTGGCTTGGAGACAGTGTTTGCCTACTCCAGGAGCTCGGAACAAAGTTCCATGAGACCAGCAGTTGAGGAAAACTGCCAGGTCTTGGGTCATGGATACCCTCTGTTACATAAAGAGAGAGCTACTGTATGCGGTACACTAGCAAGGCATCAAGAAATGGACACCTTGACCTCAGGGGCCATCTGTGTGGGATTCCACACAACATTGCTCTTATAAGGAAGGAGTAGACAGTAAGAGTGAGTGGGACTAAATTTCAGTTGATGCCACCAGCTACCTACTTTCTGAATAATCAGAAGAATCTATGTTAATCCAGGAAGTGGTGGGCCAGGGGAGATGGAGAGACACCCCAGAATCATCTAAGAATCCTTTGAGCATCTTCCTTTCTCCATCAAGGCCAAAGGGCTAGAGAAAAATCACCTTCATTATCTATATTTAAACTAAGCAGATATTACTTTGATTGTATCCATTTGAGATTGTCACAGTGTACCATTGGGGCCTGATTTCTACTTTATGTTTTGTAGAATGGAATTCTTACCATCCAGGAATATTCTAAATCAAAAAGGGAGGGCTGGCCAGATAGCTCAGCAGACTGAGTGCCTGCTTAGGCAAGCGCAGGGACCAGGGTATGATCCCTAGCACTACATGACACTCAGGCTCCGTCCCCAGGCATGCTAAGCCAGCCACTGAGTCCAGGCATGGAGGTGTATACCTATCAACCTAGAGCTGGGGAGGCTGAAAACATGAGGATCACTATGAGTCCAAGCTGTGTAGTGAGACCCTGTACCAAATACATTAAAAACAAAAGGGGGAAGACTGTGAGGCAGTGGACTTAGCTTCCTCAGTGAGCCCTGGGATGCCTTTATCCTGCACAGTGCTCTTTGGGTAGCACAAAGCCTGTATGCTACCTGAAGCCTCCACTCCAGGCCTCTCTGGGGATTCTCTACTGTCTGCAGGGAGAAGGGAGTCACCTGTGGTCAATCTGGGCAGCAGGGATGCCCCATACAGCAGCCAGGCTGGTCCAGTTCCCAACCTCACCCCAGAGCCTCTTTGTTTGCTTGTTTATAGTCAAGACTGGTAAAGATTTAGGATAAAGTTTTTGCATGTTTTATGTCCAGAATATGACACAGGCATGTAATTGCAATGATTGCAATGGAACGATTTCCATGTGCTTGTATGTTGTCTCTTCCAGTTCAGTGAGCTTCCTTGGGGGGGGGGGGAGGATTTCTCTCACAGTCTAGCACAGAGCTGCACACTCAGTAGGTCCTCAGTTTCACATTTATGAGTGAATTGGTCTCTTCAGGCCTTAGCCACCCTTGGTCTAATGACTTCATGCAGTGGGGTGTGGAGTGTGATGCATATTTAATGGGTAGTTGGGAGGGGACCCCTGTGTGGCCATGATCACATCTCTGTTCTGGAGAAATTCTCCTTTCTCTACCTTTTGCTTCTCTGCCGCCACCGCCATTATTTCGCCTTTGCTGACCATCCCTAGTGCAGGGTGGCACTCACAGGAGGCCGCAGGAATATTTTAGGAAGAAACTCAAGTGTTCCAGGAACCGCAGCCCTTAGGTTGGCTCTTCCAAACTGTCAGATCCGAGTGTGGATAGGCTCAGATCATACTGTGGCATGTTCCCCGGGGACTAGGGAATCTGTACTTTACTTACTTTCTATCTTCTCCAGCCTCAAGGGCCGGCCTTTCTTGCCTTGTTAATGCTGTGTTGCAAGGTCCTTCATGAAAGGCCCAGCTCTCCTGCCAGATTGGGGGTCACACTCCGCCAGGCAATGGGAAGGGAGATAACTAGGATGAAGCTTACTTCTCCTTTGGAACCTGAGACTCAGGGCTAGCTATGGGGTTTGGAGGAAAGCAGCGCCTCCTAAGGGTGAGCCTCTTTCTCCCCTCTATTAGTCCATTTTAGTGGGCTTTCTGTCTGAACCCTAGCATAATGTCTAATGTTAAGCAACCACGTGACGTAAGCCACAGTTTTGTGGCAGCTTCTCCTTTCCTCCACACAATACTTGTTTCAGAAGCCTAAGAGGATCATAAGAATGAGAGACTGAACCTACGTGTCAGGAAGTCTCTGCATCTTTGCTTCTAGCTTTCAACTCTATCACATAGGTTAGGAATGTGGGCTTTGAGACTGAGTGCACTTGAACTCCAGCTTTAGCTGTGATTTACTAGATAAGCGACCTTAAATAAGTGCCCTAGCATCACTAAATCTCATTTTCTTCAACTGTCAATAAAGCTAGTAATGCAAAGTTTAAATGAGATAACCGTATCACACTTGGTAGCATTTCTTGCATGTGGGAAGTGATGTCAACTTTTTATGTGACACTCACTTTTTGGTCACCATAGCTATTACCTCTGTAGGTAATTCTGCAATGCCTGGTACTCTAAGCCAGCCCCTGTGATGAGTGCTGCTGGGGACATAAGCCAAGTCTTCTGTGGGTACCTAGGCACCCCTGCATTAGTCACTTTGGGAGCATATGTCTATCATCCCCAGGTCAAGGAACTTTTTTGCCCAATGAACTTAATACATCATTTGTAGACCATTCTCACATTAGAAAGCAGGTGAAGCAAGTACTGGTCCTGGGGGAGAGGGAAGGCCCCAACTGTCTACTTGCTATTGCCCTTTGCAATCTGGTTTAGAAAACCAGAAGTCATTACTTCTGCACCCTCCTATTCCCTGGGGCCAGGCCTTGCCAAGAAGGCTGAGAGAAGGGACCCCTGGAGAAGGAGGTGCCCACAAGCACCTAGAGGGCCGAGAGGAAAACACCTGTGGAGGGGACTCTCCAGGGCAGACTCCAGCTCTGCCCCACTTCTCCAGCTGTTCTTCCTCCTCTCCCCCGACTCCCGGCAGTGAGAGCAGCTATTTGCTTCCTTCTGCCTGATCCAAACAAATCAGGATCCTCAGTGTGGTTATAGGTAGTGGTCAATGTCCTTTACTAAGGGTGGCTACCAGATACCTAGTTTCGAAATAATTTTTTTATCATTCGACTCTACCAGTAATAGCTGAGCTGTGGCATGCTGATGTCCTGATCCCAGAAGTGATGAGGAATTTGTCAGAACAAATGTGATCCCAGTAGCGAAACTTAGGGCTTCCCTGTGTCTGAGTAACGTCAGCCAAGGGTGTTCTACATAAAGAGAAATAAACTGAAGCCCAGTTCCCAAGATGGGACAGATGCTTTTATCCTGGAGAGAAAACCCACACAGAGAAAAGGCCAGCTGACTGAAAGAATTGTCACTGCTAAAACGACAGCTTCGAGGTCATCACAGCTCGGCCCTCTTGGGATGTATCCGCTAACCGCGGACAGCATGTCTGCAGGGGAACATTCAGATGCTGTGTGCTCATTTCCTCCCCCTTCTCGGTGTCCATTCCCCTGCTGGACAGCCGTGCTCTTTAGCATGACCCAGAAAGTGGCCTCCTGGACCTTGTTTCTGGATCCAGATGTTTAAGAACATCTTTTAAGAAGAACTGTTTCCTTTGTAAGTACTCCTTAGCACCAGCACCCCAGTTCCCTATTAAGGCTGGATCTCGAGGAGACGGTTCTTTGGGGAAGAAGCCTGGGGGGCTCAGATGAGCCCTCCTTGGACAAATGCAGGCATTTCACCTGCCCCTTGCTGATAAGGAAAGAGGAGGCAGTGCTGGAAAAATAAGGCAAGGAGATCTCTGCAGTGGATAACATGGCAAGTCCCTAATTAGAAAGCACAGATAAACTCCAAATTAGACAAATGTAGTGTGCAAGGGCAGCATATTCTACCTGCTATCAAGAGGCCTTCCTTGCTGCAAAGGACTTAGAGATCTCTGTAGTGCAGATTGCCCCTTGCCTGTAGCCCTTTAGCAAGGCAGGAGATAATACAGAGAGACACCCTCTTCCGGTGTCCCAGGCTCAGCAGAGATAAAAGGAGGAGGCAGCACTCTGACTCCTCAGGACTTGCGCTCTCCAGACCTGAGTGACTGCATTTCTCTAGCTCTGCCTGTTCTATCTACCACCATGAGTTGGCAACTGAACAGCAACCCCAGCGGTTACAAGGGCAACTTCAGTGTGCATTCTGCAGTGGTGCCAAGGAAGGCGAAGTGTGGTGTGGCCTCTTACCATGCTCCTGGCCAACGGGGTGGGGCTGGTTTCAGCAGCCGGAGCCTCTACAGTCTTGGAGGGAATCAGCATGTTTCCTTCCATGTGGCCAACAGTGGTATTTGGGCTGGAGGATACAGCTCTGAGCATGGCACTGGGTATGGAGGCAGCCAGCCCAGAGGCTTTGCTGGTAGCATGTTTGGCAGCTTGGCCCTGGCACCAGGGTGTCTGTCTGTGTGCCCACCTAGGGGCATCCACCGAGTCACTGTTAACAAGAACCTCCTGGCTCCCCTCAATATGGAGCTGGACCCTGAGATCCAGAAAGTGCGGGCCCAAGAGCGGGAGCAGATCAAGTTGCTGAATGACAAGTTTGCATCCTTCATTGACAAGGTGGGTTTTTAGGAGCAGGAAAAGGCAAGCCAATTGGATAGGAGCAGCCCCCATGCTCCCTCAGCATGGGCTGGACAGTGTGTATATCGGGTGTTGCTGGGGTTCTGGAAGGGCTTTCTCATCATAAAGAGGGAGGTGGGATTTGCATGATAGGTAGAACACAGGAACAAATAAATGATTGTAGTTTCTAGGTATTTTTACATAGCAGGGTAGGAACCTGGGTAGATGATAGTGCTTCCTTAAGAAAGTAACAGGCTTCTGGAGGACATCTGGTTAGATCCCTGGCTTTCTACAGAACATGAAGAGCTGAGAGAAGGAAGTAGTGAAGGGTAGGCTCATAGCATAGAAAGAAACATAGCTGAGACATAAAAGAACATCTCCTCTGACCAGGATCAGGCAATAGAAGACAGTTGTGAGGTCTGCCCCTTGGTGAGGTTTTAGAAGGTTGAAGTATGAGCACTTGGATTAATCAGGATTTCATTGGTAGCAGATGCCAAGTGCAGAGCACCAGAAGTTGACCCAAGTAACTCAGGAAGCCCACTTACTCAGAGGAGTCAGCGGTGCATTCCCCAGGGCATGATGGCATCAATGTGGTTCCAGATGGATGTTGGTTTGGGTTCCAGGTGCGCTTCCTGGAGCAGCAGAACCAGGTGCTGCAGACCAAGTGGGAGCTGCTGCAGCAGCTGGACCTGAACAACTGCAGGCAGAACCTGGAGCCCATTTACGAGGGCCACATCAGCAGCCTGCGGAAGCAGCTACAGATGCTGTCTGGGGACAGGGTGAGGCTGGACTCAGAGCTCAGGAGCATGAGGGACATGGTGGAGGACTACAAAAAGAGGTGAGCATGTGCCGCCAGGGGGTCACTAGTCCTGCATATGATCTCTTGGCTATATTTTAGGAGAGTGAGGAGCAAGTTCCAGAGTCACGAGCTCAGGCACCCTTCTAGAGTTGTGGCCGAGAGGCCCATTCTACTCGATGAGAGGTCATTGGCTAGGGCATAATGGGTAGGCTGCAGTGAGGCAAACCAGGGTCTTCTGATTCCCACTACTGGGTCTCAGATCTCACCCCAAGGGGATGATACTGGGCACCCTGCAGCCTGTGTGTCTGCCCAACTAGTAGGAAAAGCTTACTTGACCCACGAGTCTGAAGTCTCTTTCCACATTCTCTTCCTACTCACAGATACGAGGTGGAGATTAATCAGCGCACAGAGGCTGAGAATGAATTTGTGGTGCTCAAGAAGGTAGGGAGAGAAGAATCTCTTCACATCCCCATCCTGAATAACTCTGCACAGGGCTTCAGCCCAGGCCACCAGGTGGGGCCTAGGGCCTGGGGGTGGGTGGCACCAGGTCCTGGCCTCTAGTGAGTTAGAGAAGAAAGACACATACCTAGGAAATATACGGAGACGAACAGGTGAGAATTCTGGTCTGGGACTTGGAGCCCCCTAAATAACCCTCCTCTTCCTATGTGACATAAGGAGTCTCAGTACCTTTTTGGGATTATGTTCTCCAGGTATAATAGAAGACAGTCCTTCTTCTCCTTTTACTATTCCCAAAGAGCCTGTGAGTTTGAGAGTAAATTGATGTTAAATGACCGTTCATCAATATCCTTCCACCTGTGGTCAAAGCCCGCAAGACAGATGGCTTTGGGGCCAGGGCTAGGGGCAGTGCAGCTCATGGGAGCAGGGTCAGTTGACTAACGGTGCTTGGTGTCACTTGACAGGATACAGATGCAGCCTACATAGCCAGGGTGGAGCTTCAGGCCAAGGTGGACTCTCTGGACAAAGACATGAAGTTCCTCAAGTGTCTGCATGATGCGGTGAGGCTGCTTCTAGCCCCCATTCTTTTGCCTTTTTCCATCCAAGGGCTTCACCTGAATTGCATTGAGGGATGCCAACAGGAGGGATTTATGGTTGACACAGAAGACCTGTGAATGGAAAAGTGACAATTCTGGCCCTCGATGACTGGAAACATAGGCCCTTGTCCTGGGAGGCCACGTACATAGGGCATAATTAATCTGGGCCATGGTAGAAGGCTTGCTCATAGGCAGGACAAAGTGGTCCTATGAGGTCCTGCTGAGGCACAGCTTCTTGGGTCCTGTGGAGCTGTGGGAAATGCCTTCCTCCTGCTGAGCACCTCCCACAGCCTTTCTGAGCTCCATCTCCAGCCCTCCTTTTCACATTCACTGGAATCACCTGTGCTACCTTTCCATCTCAGGTATTTTCCCAAATACCTGCGAAAATGAATTTAGGAGGAAAAACATTACTTGGCCTCACACTTTCTAAGGGTTCAGTCCATGGTTGATTAGCTCTGTTGCTTTGGACCTGAGTGGCACAGGACGCCGTGATGGAAGTATATGGTACAGGAGACCTGTGCATCCTGGTGACACCTTCTTCTAGGGATCACTGGCCTAGAGGACTGATGGGGCCAATCAGGGGAACTTGGGTCTGTCTTCATCTCCCCACTCAGGAGATTGACCAACTCCAGACTCATACAAGTGAGACTTCTGTCATCCTGTCCATGGACAATAACCGGGACCTGGACCTGGACAGTATCATCACTGAGGTCCGCACCCACTATGAGGACATCACCCAGAAGAGCAAGACTGAGGCTGAGGCACTGTACCAGACCAAGGTGGGCATGGGATGAGTCTTCTTTCTTCCTGGGTAGTGTCACCTCCACCAGTGAATGCGACAAATGCTGCTGTAGATGTGCTGAATGAAAAATACTTCTCAGCATAAAGTCTTATGAAAGATAAATCAGAAAACTGGTACAGATGGACATATCCAGAAAAGAGGAAGAGACAGGGGTAAGAACGGAAGTGCAAAACAAGACACTACTGGGAATAGGGGCAAGCTGTCTGTGGGTAGGACCATCACATACAGAGGGCAGGGTCACTATGCATAAACTCAGGTTTGGTGGGGATCAATAGGGGACCCCCGGATCTCTTTTCCGGTAAGTACAGGAGGACTTCCAAGAGAGTAGAATTCTAGAGTGTTCTTAGCAATGGAGTTAGGCTTTGGGGGAAGGCCCTCTGGGGGACCATAAGGAAACCCTTTATCCGGGCATTCTCTAGGACCCTCGAGCCCTCCTTTTCACATTCATTGGAATCAGCTGTTCTACCTTTCCATCTCAGGTATTTTCCCAAACACCTGCGAAAATGAATTTAGGAGGAAAAACATTTTTTGGGCTCACACTTTCTAAGGGTTCAGTCCATGGTTGATTAGCTCTGTTGCTTTGGACCTGAGTGGCACAGGACACCGTGATGGAAGTATATGGTACAGAAGGCCTCTCACCTGCTAATGACCAGGAGCAGAGAGGAAGAGGAGGGGCAGGGCTCCAGCATTCCCCTCAAGGCCACACCCAGAATGATCTAACTTCCTTCTTTTAGGCTTGACCTGAAAATTCCACAACTTCTCAATAGGGCCAAGCTGAAGACTAAGCATGAGCACATAAACCTTTAGGGGGTCCAGTACAGATCCAAACCATAACACTGCCAACAGCCAGGACAGTGGGTACTTCACCCTCACTCCCCTCCTATCACTTGTTCCCTGCCCATTGCCACATCATTTCCTCTTTTCCAAATGATTAAACATGTGGAAAGGAGATACCACCAGTGCTACCAATTCTGCCCACAGCCTTCTGCCCTCAACAGCACACAAGCCCCGGGGCTTCCTTCCTCTCTGCTCCTAGTAAGTGCTGCAGGAGAATGCAAGTGAGATGAGCAGGGATCATACCTAGCTTGTCACTACTAGGTCTCCATTCCTGGGGCAGAAATGGGGCTGCAGAAGATGTCACTCTATGTGGCAAATAAGAAGGACAGCATCAGATCTTTGCTCACATTGGGGTGAGCCTGAAAGATATGACCTGCAACTTTTTCTACCCAGCCTAGGAAGGATTGTAGACCAGGGTCTGAGACAAGAGGGAGAGCAGACAGATTCTGCTTAGAGAATATAGTGGACTTCTTGGCCTGAGCCAGAAGGGGACCCAGTACTGACTCTACCACTTCCTGTTGTGGTCCTCCTGGCTCATTTACCCATGGAAGGATCTTCCCAGGACTTCTTACCTTGTCTTATCACCCTTTTCTCCCTTCTATAATACTAGATCCAGGAGCTGCAGCTAGCAGCTGGCCGGCATGGAGATGACCTCAAACATACCAGGAATAAGATGTCAGAGCTGAGTCAGCCCATCCAGAAGATCCGCTGTGACATCATCAGTGTGAAGCGGCAGGTGAGCCATGGCCTCATGGAGTGGGCTGAAACTCAGTTTCCTTTTCTGTGATGGGTACACAGGGCTCCACCTTTTGGGAAGAAGCAAGTCTCCCCTCTGGGTGTTAGAGGTCTCTGGGCTATGCACAGCCCCTCTTCCACTCCCTGCCTTGATGCCCTACCAAGATTAGGAAGTTGCAAGCCCATTCTTTGGACTCCCCAGTAGACAAGTAGGGCACATGGGCTGGAGAGGAGAAGTGATTTGCCTAAGATTACTATATGGTCATCAGCAGGGTCAAAATTTGAATCTCGTGTCCTGTTGCTCAGATTTCTTCTCTGGCTAACAAATGTGGCCTGCATCCCTTGAGATGTACCTCTTGGAGAGTGGGCCTTGTGTCTCCTCCTCCTGCTGCCATGATATGTGTGTGTGTGTGTGTGTGTGTGTGTGTGTGTGTGTATGCACATGGGGCATGTGTCAGGGCCCTCTATAACAATCCTTTCCCCTCAGGTTGTGGCTTATCCTGGGGATGAATTGTCACAATAACAGGTTGATGCTCTCGTGTTCCTCTGTCCTGTGCCATGGACCACCTATACTTATGCATACCTTACCTGAAAGCAGAAAATCCAATATTGCATCAGTGAGGAGTGAGTTTAGAGTCTAAAGGAGCCTTTGTGGGACTTCCCAAAGAACCAGGTCAACCTTGCCAGTGAGAGAACTGCCAAATCAACAGTTCTCCTTCCTGTGCCCCCCAACTTCCAAGTCACATGGAGTGTGCCACAGGGACGGCACTAAGACTCCACGTGGACCGTCCCCTCATCCCCAAGCACTTAGAACCATAGTGCCCCTAGGTGTTCACCAGAGTCTAGTTCTGAGGTTGTAGCTGTAAGTAGCTTCTTTCTAGGGGAAGAATATTCCCTTTCAAGCTAGATGTAGGGGCATTATCAGATCCTCCTGCAGTGTGCTAGAGGAAGCCAGACACATGTCCTCCTGGCACTAACAGGAGGAAAGCTCCAGCCTAGAGAGATATCCTTCAGCAGAAATCCACCCGTAGGACCCTTGGCTTGCTGTGTGAATCTTAAGGGTGGTTCAGCTGGAGTCTCAGGCACAGTTTTCTGGATCTGGTGTAACCTAGCATCATCTGTGGCCCCCAACTGCAGGCACTAGACAGCTTTGCAAACATTGAAGTTTTTTACTGACCTCATGAAATGCAAGTATTCCATCCTTTCTCATGCCAACTTTTTGAAATGTTCACCTGTAATGGATCACAGCAGACCCTCAAGTTGTGGTACTGGTTTTGCAGCTCTTACAGAAACCTTAGATCTCATCAGTAAACTGACAGAGTTCTGATCTAAACATTATTTTACGTTGAGTCTCCTTGTTCTCTGTCCCTTAGTGCTCCAATCTGGAGACAGCTATTGCTGATGCTGAGCAGCGAGGGGACAGTGCCCTCAAGGATGCCTGGACCAAAGTGGATGAGCTGGAGGGTGCCCTGCGCCAGGCCAAGGATGAGCTGTCCCGGCTGCTGCGTGAGTACCAGGAGCTCATGAGCCTGAAGCTGGCCTTGGACGTGGAGATCGCTACCTACCGCAAGCTGCTGGAGAGTGAGGAGTGCAGGTGAGGGGTGGAGGGAGCACTGTGGTGCTAAGGGAGAAGGTGACTGAGGGTTTTCCCATCTAGCTGAGGGGTCACTGGAATCTGGGACAAGAGAAACAACAGCACTGATGACCCAAGGAGGGAGGGAGACAAGGGTGGACAGGTGAACTCAGCTGCAGCTTCCTGCGAGGGATGTCAGATGCAGGCTGTGAGCACAGGTGGCCGCGCATGGTGCCATCAGCAGAACCCTCAGTCACCTGGGGATCATTACTGCATATGCCACATAGTAGCTTCATGGTACTGGGAAATCACATAATGTCTCTACATTTTCATCGGGAATATGGAGGGTTTTTTTTTCTACAGTGATTTAGGAGAAGATCTACAGGGTCTCACTATGGAGATGGACTTGTAGTGATTCTCCTGTTTTCAGTCTCCCAAGTGCTGGGAGCGCACCACCACACGCAGTCTCAGTCACCATCTCAGCAGGCGCCCAGGACAGGGCTGGCATGGCACCCTGGGGATTGAACTTTGGCCGCTGCGCTCTGCCTAAGCAGGTGCTTTAGTCTGCTGAGCTATCAGGCTGGCCCTGAAAATGGAGGCTTTTATCTCAACTTTGTGTTATGAGGCTGGATTAAAATAATGTATGCAAAAGTCAGAACCTTTGAAAGTTAGCTGAACCTAGACACATCTCCAGGTTTTATCCTGTCATTTTCTGTCTTGCAGGATGTCCGGTGAGAATCCATCCTCTGTGAGAATCTGTGAGTATCTTCAAGGAGAGGGGTTGGATTGGGAAAGTGAAGGACCCTGGGACACAGCAGTGCCACCTCCACACATTGTCTCACTTTACCAGGAGTTTCTACTGATGCTTTGCGAAGGTTGTCTGGCTTCAGAGGAAACTCTTTCCCTTTTGTTCCCTGGCAAGAGTGACTGAACTGATACCCCTCTCCCTGTTGTCTCTCCCCTGGGGTACTCATGTAGAGAAATGGTTGGAAAGAAGGACTTTTCTAGGTTGTCTAAGAAGGCGGGACCTACATGGTCTTCTTTTCCCTAAAAGTCTGGTACACAACAAGGTCTCTGTTATCTCTGTTGTATTTCCTGGTTGCTGAGGGTTGTAATGGGATTAATTAGGGTATCCTTAGAGACAGCAATTACCACAAGTTTTGTCACCTTTTGTTGATACCTGCCTCTCCTTCCCCTGTCTTACCCTTGCTTCTTAGCTGTCATTAGCAGCAGTGGCTATGGCCACCACCCCAGCTCCAGGAGAACCGACCTTGAGGTCAGCAGTGCAGCCATCAAACATGGAAGCCCCAGAAGTGGCCAGACCAAGACTCAAGGGGCACAAGCAAAAGACCCCAAGGACTCTCAAGACCGGAGTGTCCCAGCCGGTGCCCTAGCCAGGAAGACTGATAAGGCCATCTGCCCACTCATCTCAGCACCTGGAAGAAGGGACACCTTAGGCACGTCCCAAAGATGCCTGCTCTCCCAAGTCCTCCATTCCTGATTTCGGGACTGGCCACAATATGCCCAACTCTCTGCATCATGGGGTATCTTACATTCAAGTTCTGATTGACACAGTCACCCTCTTGTGCCAATAAGTCCTGTGTAAACTTCATGACTTCTCTTTTTCCTTGCTGCCTTCAGCTAGCAGGAGGCTTTGGAAACACAAGTCATCATCACCTTCTTAGCCTTGAAAACCTGTGATCATGACTAGAGAGAGAAGGAGAGAAGAGAGGAGGTTTGTTCTATGTGGAGGTCAAGTTCTCAATTATTTGAGGTTTTACTGCCCTTCAAAGCATGATGGGGTGAATCAGCACCATATAACCAAAAGGAAAGATGTTACACAGCCTTTCTCTGTCCCACCAGACAGCTCTTTGCAGGTGACTCCATAATGGAGTGCTGGGTTCATTCTCAGATCATGAGATGCACACATATTCTCAAAGGAAAATTGGGGATTTTCTGTCATCTTGTACCAGCCACCCATTCCCCTTTTGTCATCAATAACTACTTTTATAATCAAGCACCTACTGTGCACCAAGAAGCTTATATGCATCCCCCTAATTCCCATCCAATCCTTCAAGGAAGGTAAGATCAGCACCCTTTGGGCAGACAGGGAGTCTGAGTCTCTGAGAGCTGCAGAACTTGTCTCAGTTACCCACCTTTGTGCCAACTCAGGCCAGCTGACTCTGGGGACCGTGCTCTTTCCATTATGTGTCAGTGCCTTTTTTTGTAGAGACAATAGCAAATCCATGATTCTTGGTGGCGGGCCTCAGGGAACTTGGTCAGGACTGTGGGATGTGGCTGGTCTTTGGTCTTCTCTCTGTCTGTGTCTTACAGTGGCTTCTGACTCTTAGTTCCTAGAGCCACAAATCCAGTGAACAGGCTTGATCTTCTCTCCATGTGGTGCCACCCAGCCAGAAGTCGTGGCTCCTGGTGTAAATATTTCTGGGAATAGCCCCATCTAGTCCCTCCCTTGCTAAATTAAGGGCACTGAATTTCTGTTTTATATTCAATAAATTACCCTGGAGTGGTGTCAGATATGCGCTCTGTCAGTTTCTGCAAATGTTCCACCATCTTAAAGATGACCTCTCCCTACCCTAATCCTGCGATGTGCACAGCCTTAGGGACCCTCGCCAAAGAGGCTGCACAGGAGGTGGCCTCAGGCTGCAGAAAGGGGTTCACACCTGCACTTGTGCAAACCTGGGACAGGCGGGCTAGAGCAGCAGTGCTGAGAAGTGGCCATGGCGGCGAAGCCGAGTCAGGGAAGCTTCCTGGAAAAAGAAAGAAAATAAAATAGTCAGAAAGATGGGCACCTGAGTTCCTGGAGAGAGAGTTTAAATCGTGCTGCCACAGGGGGAATGGGCTCAAGCATTGTGTACTTATTTATGAGGGACAGGAACTCTCTAATTTTTTGAAGCCAGTAGTAGGGCTTGCTGGATTTTCAAAGCTGTTGGCTTTTTCTGGCAGTAGTTAGCTTTCTAATCATTTTTTGTGCTTCAAATTTGCTCAAGATGCTTGCCCCTGCAGGTCTTAGGACAATAGGATTGGGCCTTGGGAGGGCATGGCCTTCACTTCAATCACTGTGCCTTTCATATTATTTTTTCATACTACAAATGATAAGTAAATAAGTATCAACAGTCAGCACAAGTTCAAAACCAGCCACCAACCCCTAGGATTGAGGAATGGCTGGGTGACTTCCTCTACTATGGTGCTTATCAGGAGGGGCATGGTGGCACGTGTGCAACACGTGTGGCAGTGGCCCGTGACTTCATGATCAGTGCAGCAGGCAATAGGAACAACGTGTGCTCGGGACGGCTTTAACCAAGAGGTGGGGCAAAGGGCTATTTTCTTGGGCCCTGGTGACCCGGTAGTTCTTGGGGCCTCAGTCATATCAGGAAGGGCTTTTGTCTATCACAAAAGAATCACTGATGCCAGGAGGTGGGTCTGGCATGCTGACCTGTAGGCTGCCAGGCTCTACACCAGTGGAGGGAAAGCACCATCGTGGGCAGGTGTCCTCCTCCACAGCCACACTGCCTCTCCCATACCACCGCCTTCCTGAAGGACACTGGAGTCTAAGGCCAGTCACAGGCCTGCAGTTTCAGGAACGATGGCTGGTTGGGAACTCAGGCCTGGAGCAAGGGAGAATGTGGGAGGGGTGTCCTCGAACAGGACTAGGAGTAGTGCTCACTCAAGAGTCATCATGGGGTCACGGAGATGGCTTAGTGGAATAAGCGTTTCCCTGGCAAGTGCAAGGGACTGAGTTTAATTCCTGGTTCTGCCAAAAAAAAAAAAAAAAAAAAAAAAAAAAAAGAAGAAGAAGAAGAGCCGTCAGAGCCTGCTTGCAGTCCAGGGACTGTGAGCTGGCACAAAAAGTCAAATCTCTTTCTCGAACCAGAGAGGGGGCAGCCATGTGCCTTTCATATATTAAGACATCTTCTGTGTGTGCCCTGATGCAGTAAACATTGGGAAACATGTAGCCAAGGCATCTGGTGGGCTTTCTGTCCACACGATTTCTGATACTTCTGCTATCACTGCTGGGAGCTGGACTAGTGTCCTAGGAATTATGGATCATCACTCTATCTCGCCACCAAGCAGTCACCTGGTATCCTTGGGGGGGTTCTTAGATCTGTGGATAAGGGGCCCTTTTAGGGATCTTATGAAAGCTATGGGCCTTAGTAGGCCCAGGTACCAGGCCCTTGCAGCAGAAATGGTTCACCTTTGCAAAATATCAAATTTCCTGTGAGTGAGCCAGTAAGAGGGGTTTCAGCAAGGGGGTGAAGCCTTGAAACTGTGTTTAGAGGAATACTTGAGCCATCAGTGGTTACCTCTTTTGAGACTGCAGTGCAGGCATGACTTTGACTGGTAAACACAGCTGCCTTGTTGAGCTGTAGGGGACTCAGGTCAACAATTTCTGACACTGTCAGTGAAGCGGAAGACCCAGTACTATTATGGACTACTGAACTCTTTTAGAATATTTTGCTGAGTTAACACACCTATAATATTTAAATGATGGAACTAAATAAAAAAAGGGGA
>NW_004524669.1:4804904-4846278 GCF_000260255.1 Octodon degus | reverse complement strand
TTCTCAGGATCATTGCCTTGCTCATCTTTTACATATAACTGCATGGCTTAACATTGCCATGTTTCCTAGCTCATCTCCTTTTCCTCTCTTGATTAGTTAGTCCTTGATGGACCATTACTTTTAACTCTATACATCTGTGTCTATTTCAAAGTGTGCCAAGATCACTCAACAGGGAAAGAATTGTCTCTTCAATAAATGGTGCTGAGACAACTGGATATCCATGGGCCAAAGAATAAAGTTGGACCCTTCACATCATATAAAAAATGAGACAGAATGCAACAGTGACCAGAATATAATAGCTAAACCCACAAAATTCTTAAAAGAAAATATATAGAAAAGTCTTCCTGACTTTAGACTTGGCAATTAATTCTTAGATATGACACCATAAACATAAATCACAATGAAGAAAATAGATAAATTGGACCTCATGAAAGTCAAACACTTCTGTACGCCGAAGGATATTGCCAAGAGATGCTGAAACCATGCAGGCACTCACAGGCTCATGGCACTACTCATAAACAGCCCAAATGTGCATAAATGCATGAGTGGATAAAAAATTGGGATACAATGCTATTTTGGCTTGTATCCTAAATGTCCCCCAAATGGCTATTGCCAAAGGCTTGGTCACTGGCCTGTGGTGCTGTTGGGAGGTAGAAGAGCCCCCAGGAGCTAGGGCTTATAGGAGTGAAGTTAGGTCATTGAGCAAATGTCCTTGAAGGGCATTCTGGTACTCTGGTCACTCCTTTCTCTTTTCACTTCCCAGCCAACAAAGGAGAGCAAGCCGTCTTAGTTACTCCCTTGTTGGGACAAAGAACTCAACACTCACAAGCTAAAGGAGGAAAGGCTTATGCTGGCTCACGGTGTGTAGATGTTTCAGTCTATCCTCATCTGTCTCCAAGGCAGGGTGTCATGGCAGAGCGGTGTCAGAGAGGAGAAACAGTCCACAGTAGGGTAGGCAAGAAGTAGGAAGCAGCAGCAGCAGCAGTTCTCCCTTTACTTCTGTTTCCTTCAGGCTACAAGCCTGTTGGTTGGTGCCATTCACACTCAGGTGGGTCTTCTTTCTTTAGTAAATCCATTTAACCTGACCCAGAACCCCATTTACCTTACAGGTACATTAATCCAGTCATCACATAGCCATAATCCATGTTTACACCCTCCCCCAGATTCAGTCACCACTGAAAATCCCACCTGTAAGTGCATGAGGCTTTGGGAGGATGCCTATGTATAAGCCATAATATCACAGCCTTTCTCTAATGCCCACGTGCTCCCTGCCATGATGCACTGTGTTCCTACAGGCCCAAAGCAAAAGGTCCAAGTGATTATGCTCTATAACTATGGAAACAATGACCCCAAATAAACATTTTCCTCTTATAAGTTCATGTTTTTGCTCTAGCAACAGAAGCCATAGTAAGTCCACCTTTACAATAGAATATTATGCTACCATAAAAAGGAATGGGGTATTGATACATGATATGTAGATGAAGTGTGAAAGCATTTTGCAAAATGATAGAAGTCAAACAAAAGAGATTGCATATTGTATGATTAAATTATATGAAATATTCAGTGAATACACCTAGAATGCAGGTTGGCAACCACCAATTGGAATGCTGCCAGTGGACACATGGTTTCCCTTAGAGGTGACAAAAATGCTCTGAAATTAGGCAGAGATGGTAGGTGCATAATATTGTGGTGCTGCTAAACTGTCCACTTTGAAATGGTAAATTTAATGTTCTCTAAACATCACCTCAAAAAAACCTGAAATGCAGCAAAAAACACAGAAAAAGTGTCCCTGAACTTTACTGTCAGTTTTTCTCACCATATGGTAAATGGCAATTTGGTCTAAAGATGGGAAGAGATGCCCAGGGCCACTGAGGGAAGAGATGACTTACCCTGTGTGACTGGCTGAGGGCAAGTTTGGGTGGACTTGGGGTCAGTATTCCAGGGAGCTGGACTTCTAATGGCCAAGAACTGACCAGCCCTCTGGACACTTTTCAGTGGCCCAGATGAGGGCAGCCATAGGTTCTGTACACTAACTGAATGCTTGTTTAATTCCCCATGTTTCAGGCTTTGGTCACAGTAAACAACTCATAGCCCTGCATTCCTGCAAAGCCCTGGATAATTGTTGCTAAATTGAAGCAACAGAAGCCAGCAAAACTGTGGCATTCCCTCCAGCTACCAGGGCCACAGCCTCTGCTCAGTGATGTGGACCGGGATTCACAGCACCCATCCTACTGAAGTCCCGAAGCCCACTCTGTCTTGCCCATTAGTGGATGTGAGCTCAAGAATTGATTGGCTTTGGAGCCATCTCTATCTGGGACTGAGCCAAAGCAACAGTCTCTGCAATGTCAGACCTCTGCACTGGACAGACATTCTCAAAGGCAGCCTGTGTCTTCTCTACTTGAATGTGGAAGGTGCTGGTACAGAGAGGCTGCTTGGTAAATGCCAAGTGAATCACTGAGTACAAACGGAAGAGGACAACCACAGCACCTATGCACTGCCTTCTGTAACCTCACCTGCCTTTTCCTCTCTCTTCCTTGTGGCTCTCCCATAGCCATGATCTCCCTATTTTCTGACTTTAAGAGTCCTCTTTCCCTTTGTTCTAAACCCAGAGGGAACAGGAGACTAACTGATCTATCTGTGTTTATTGGTAGGGAAATTCTCATTGAAATAGATGTTCTTTGGCCTTGAGGGATCGTCCTGTCCATACTCCTGCCTTGGGGAAGGGACATTCGGGCCCAACTCTGACGCTTTTATGGCCTCTGGAGTGTTGAGCTAAGGAATGACTGCTTCTCTTGGGCAGCACATTCCCCATTTCCATGGCAATAACTGAAAAAGAATGTACTGAGCATATGTGACGATGAGACCTCTGAAATAGAGGGGAAGGGGCACTAGGGTGAGGGGAGAACCTATATGGGAATGGAAGTGCTGAGTGTTGTGCGGTGTGGTTCAGGTTCAGTGTGGACGGACAGAGGGGACCTGGAAGCAGAGGCTGTTGAAGGTGAGAGTGGAACGTGTGCACCTGCAGAACAGCAGGGACCTGCACTACATGCTGGTGTTTCACAGAGTCCAGTGGTAAGGAGGTCAAGAGCTCCTGGGTCTGAAACTGGCTCAGCTGTCACTAGCTGTGAAACCCTGAGCAAGTTACTTAATCTCCTTGGGCCTCCGTGTCTTCATCTGTAAGGCAAGGATAATAACAGTACAAACCTCATAGGCTTGTTGTAAGGGTGGTGTAAACTAACACGTGTGAAGTGCTTAGGACAGTGCTGGTGGAGGGAGCACTGCCTAAGTGTTAGTACTGTCATTGACATGGTCATCATTATTATTTACAACATCTTCTATCCACCTTGGGGAGTAGGTGGAGCAACTATTGATGTCCCCACCTAAAGATGTAGAAACAGAGACAGGAAAGTAGAAGAACTGATCATGGTCACACAGCCCCTGAATGACCAGGGCAGCATCAGTACCTGTGTCTTCAGAGTCCCACATCCATGCACTTCCCCAGAGGCATGGAGGAAGGTGATGGCCAGCAAAACTAAAAAGGAAGCGCTCCTGGCCCCAGAGCTAGGCAGCAACAGAGTGTTCCGAGAGGTACTTCTCGGCCAGTGCTGTGGCAGGATAGGAGCGGAGCTGACTGCATGGCAGGATGTCCCCTGTTTTATGCCCCAGCTCTTTTGGGGTGAGCTCAACTTTGGCCTTGTCAGCAGCAAACTTGCTGAGCAACTGTCTCTTACTGAGTGGCTGTGATTGTGGCCAAGTTCCCCCAGGGACTGTTGTCCCCCCCAGCTGGCTTGGGGCAAGGCACTGCCTACCTGAAATGATAGGAGCATATGGTACTGTGAGGGGGTGGACTCCTGGAAGACACAAAGAGACAGGCTCATGTTCTGGGCCCATCTGCTGAGGAGAGCTGGCAGCACCTGGACTGATGTCATCCAAATAGCCTAGCTCATTCTCTCTAATTTTGAAGACAATTATTTTGCTCAGAGAACTTCCCGCCCCTCTCTCAGTGCCCCAAGCCTCTCTACACCTCCCAGACCTACCTATACTGCAGCTAGATTTCCCTTCCTCAGACATATATTGCCGAGGGTCTTCCTGGCTCAGCAGCCCTTAGTGTCTCTCTGCCACTTGTCTCCTCACACAGCATGACCTGGGCTATGGGGTCCTTCCCCCCAAGATCATACTTTGTACATGATTATTTCCAGCCTAGTGGAATTTTTTTTCTCACAAGTGATCTGATACTGCCTCCATGGTCTATTTTCCTTATTTCTTCCCACCGCTCTATCCAACCATGTTTTGGTTAAAAGATTATAATCCAAACCCCTGCCCTCCAGAAACTCCCTGTAGAATGAGTGTTCGAGTCTTGTCTCTTCTCTACGCATTCCCTTCTTCTCACCCAGCAATTCCCCTCTTGTATTATACTAAATGTTTTTGCTCTTTCCTTTCTGAGGCCTTCTCCTTGGAGACCCAAGCACCCTAGTAGGGACAGCAACTGTATTGGTCAGAGCTGTGTGTCAAACTGGACACCATCACAGATATAGAAATACATCACAGATAGATACAGAAACACAAATATAAAAAAATGTAAGTTCTCTATTTATTTATTGATTTTGGAATTCAACAATGGTTGTTATATTGCATACTGTTGTTTTCAAATCAGTTGTTCCAAATACCAGATACAAACATGCAAAATTTATCAAAAAATTAAAAAAAATAGGGCTGGCCAAATAGCTCAGTGGATTAAAGCACCTGCTTAGGCAGACACAGCGGTTGGGGTTCAATCCCCAGTCTGCCATGCCTGCCCCACCTGTGGAGCGCGCTGAGATGGCGATTGAGACCGGGAATGGTGGTGCGTGCCTGTAATCCCAGCTCTTGGGAGGATTATCAATTAACAGTTATCCAAGCTATCCTGTGTGTATACATAGACATTTTTCCCTCCCTTCTGTCTATCTTTTCTCCTTTACCACATCCCAGTTGTTCCTTCCCTTTGAACAGTTTCTTTCCCTTTCACAGTATCCATTGTACCTCTTGGATTTTATTTGCTCTTTCAGATTCTTTTACTAGGGAGACAATATGATGTCTACACATGTGGGTCTGATTTACTTCACCTGTGAGTATGGTCTCTAGTTGTACCACAGCGATACATGTTCACCCCTGTTATAGCAGTACAATTTGTCATAGCAAAACCTTGGAAACAACCCAAATGCCCATCAACTGAGGAATAAATAAAAATGATGTGAATATTTTTATACAATGGAATATTATACAGCTATAAAAAAGATAAACTGGAGGCATTTATACGTAAATGGATGCACATGTAATTTAACAAGCCATTTTCTCTTTCCTTACTGCCCAAACTAGACATTCCTGGTACCTTAGAGATTGAACTCTCTAATTTGACAATCCTTCCCCCCAGCCATTTCACATATGAGTAAAACTGTGACTCAGCTGTGACCACCTATGCTTACTAAGTGACATGGTTTGGGTCTAGATGTCCCCCAAAGCCTCGTTCAGTCATGTGTGGAGCTTTTTTAGAGGTGGCTTAATCTAGAGTGTTTGACTGATTTACAGTGCTAGGATTAAAGGTGCTAAAACTAAGGTGGGTGCTTACCAAACCAGTCCACTGGTTGGATTGGCACCACACTAATCCCAGTAGACTGGACACAATATAAGGGTCAGAAAGAGGCTTATCTTACCTCCTGGCGTGCATTGCTGCCTTCTGCCTGCCATGAACGCTTTCTCTTCTCTGATGCCCCCCCGCCATGTGCCACTCTGCTTGGAGCCAGCTGGCTATGGACTGAAACCTCCACAAGCTGTGAGCCAAATAAGCTTTTCTCCCCACTTAGCTTTGGGGATTGTGTATTCTGTCTCAGGAATGAGAAAAGTAACTAAGACACCAAGCATTGCTCGGAAGTCAGTTCTCACACAAAGCTGGACTGTGTTGGTCCACATGTTGCCCACTCCACGGGGCCGAAAGCCTCCCAGAGCAGGGGCTCTGTCTCTTGCCACCCAGATCTCCCCAGGCCTTAATTAAAGTAGGGAAGGGCAAGACCTCTGTGACCTTGGTCACCTGAGGCCCTGTCTACCCTTCTTCTCCCCTCTAGCAAAATGCAAACACCCCAGGAGCCTCACCTGGGCCCACCCTTCCTGTGGGTGTTCTAGAACTCTACAGCTTCCTCCTGTGTCATCAGCCTCATCAACAACACTGGGTGTTTCATTTTTAATGGCCAGTATCTGATTAACTAACTCATGCTAGGATGTTAATAGCTTGATGAGCGGCTTCTTCCTGGGACTCCTGTATCTGGAGGGAAGCCAAGACTAGGGACACAGAGAATAAGTTTTTTTTTTTTTTTTGGATTGCCCCTATCAGTACTTGACAGAAATTTGATAAATAAATCAATACCACTGGACATGAGATAATGTTTATTAAGTGTTTCCTACTTAGCATTGTACTTGGCAGGTACTTGCTAGACAGAGGCTGGAATTGTTACTTCTAGAGGGGAGGTTTTCCGGCATCAAGAATGGTTTGAATGGAGAGCCTGGGCCTGTGGGCATGCCGCCCCTTCCTTGTTCTCAGTATCTAATGCCACTGTGTGAGAACGTGCTGAGCCAGGTGCCCCATGGGAGAGGAAGGCAGGGGGAGGACTGGATGATTTCTGCTTTACTCCTTCCTTGTAGGCATGGATGACAGTTGTTGGGCACTGAGTTTGTACCAGGTATTGTGGCAGCACTTCATATAAACAAACACATGTGATCCTTACCATTTTTGCATCAGAGTTCATTGTCCTATTCCTAGTTGGGGAACCCCAGGCCCCAAAGGAGAATGGGGGAGTGAGATTCAAGTACTTGGAGCCCAGGCTGCTTCCTTAATCCAGCACTTTGAAGCAGTCCGGCACATTACCTCACCCAGGCTCCCTCCTGCTATCACCCCAGACAGATGCAGGCCCAACACAGCCTCTCTGCTGCTGGATGCTTCTCCAACCAGGAGCCATTTTCTTTATGGTCCTCCTTCCCCAGGATGGGGTGTGCAGAGGCTGACACTGGCCCTGGAGGGAGGGTACAGAGGAAGGTGTCCATGGGCACATGGACCCTCACCCAGGCCCCAGGAATAGAGTAGTTGACACACAGGTATCAGTCTTACACATACAGGAGCCAGGAGGTGGAGGAGAGGGGCCAGTGATTCCAGCAAGGTTGCAGCTGAGCAGAGAGACTTAGGTATGAAGAGATGGGGAGAGGAGGATCCTGGCTAGGTGGGAACAGCTTGGCAAATGTTGGAGGTAATTAAAGATGAAGTCAGTGGGTGAGATGTTCTTGGTTGGGTGGTGCACAGTGTTGGATGGAGCAGGGGCAGAAGCTGCAGGACATCACAGCTGGGCTGTGGCTTTGCCATGCATGTCAGAGAAATACAGCTGCAGAGCCATTGGTGGAGGACTGGTGTGCCATGATTGTATGCCAAGAGCACTAAAAAGTCCTTAGCATTATGCCACACACTCCCACGTCCACAGCACTGGCATGATATTGGGTACAATGTGGATTCAGCAGAGGTTGATAAGAAGGATAAAGGAGGAAGGGAAAGAGAAGTGACCTCAGGTCTGGTCTAACATTCACACAAAGGTTGATATGTGATGATGTGTGATGTGGCCCTCAGAGAAAATCATGGGAGCTGTTCTCAGGGTCACTGTCCTTCCACACAGCCAAGAATGGGCCAAGGGCTGAGGGAGGTAAGCAGAGCCCTAAGGACCTTTGAGGAAGGCAGAGTGAGGGCTTAGAGCAAGAGCAGGTACAAGGAGAAGGGTAGAAGATGGAAAGGAGCAGGGAAGGATGGCAGAAAGGCAGTCTCCCAAGCAGGAGAGAAAGCCTGACCCAGCCTGTCTCTGAATTCTCCTCCCTCCTGTGCCCCACCCAGTCAAGACCTTCAGCTCATCAGGGGGCTTTGGGCACACAAGGCAATCTTCAGAGAGAATCACGAGTTGAATAGGGCAATCTTGGGCAGGGACTGGGTCTGTCCCCAGGTCAGTGACCCAGGATAGAGAAGACAGAGAGCAGATCTTCTGGTGCAGGCACATAGGACTATCCAGAGTAGGATGGCTTGGAGCTCACTACTCATCTCTTTTGGGGGGGTCTTTCTGGCCTGAACTTGCCCCAAGTACTGGGGTCATGGGGAGACCCAGCCAGCCTGTGCTCTTGGTCCTTGGACCTGGACAAGTAATGCAGGAATTTAGGGCTCATGTTGACAGGAACTTCTTAAAGGCTAACCAGGTGGTTCTTGTCCTCAGGTAGCTTCAACTCTCATTTGCAGGTATACATTACAGGACAGACAGAAATACTGAAGTGGACCACTCAGGGATCTATCTGTTCTTGCAGTCCAGGCCATGGGCCACTCTCTCTCTTTGTCTCTTTTGTACTTTGGGAGGATGAATTCCCACCTGAACTCCATTCTCCGTTGTTTTTCTCATTCTTTTCAGGTTGTGAGGGGCTCGTTCCGTTGCACAGCCCCTAGTCTTATAATGGGTGCTGGAGAAAGGCCAAGTGTAGATATCTGGCTCTCTAGAGAACATGCAGCAGGACAGGGGTGCCACATGTCTATGGCTGGTGCTGGCCTGACTGCACAGGCCCCATTCCAGAGACAGGGCTCCTCCACCTCTAATCCCCCAGCAAAGGCAGCTGCTTCCTGGCATGGTTGAAGTCTCTAGGAGGCTCAGGGAAGATCGATTCCTAAAGAGTCTATCCCTTTCTGGGAAGAAAAAGGATACATCTTTGGCTGGAGCCCTCAGATACTCCACTCAGTGGTCTGCCCTGACCAAGGAAGTCAAGATCACTTCTGTTCCCTGAGCCTTGGCAGGAAGCCAACAACCCAGAGAAGATTAATCAGGACCAAGATAGTGATGTGCCATGACATCCCCCCAGAGAGTTGAGGCCAAAGGGCAAATTACCCTATAACAGCAGGTTAATGAGATAAGACCCAAATTACATGAGCAAGGCGTGCAAGCCCAGCAATTTGAAGGTTTCATGTTGTTTCAGAGGTGGGGAGGCCTGATCTCTAGCTCAGCACAGAGAAAATGACTTCTTGCTCCCAGGCAAGCCAAACCCACGAATTAAGCTCTTGACTGCCCATCCTCAAGCCCAATGCCAAGCACATATAAAGGCACCTGCCAATCCTCCCTACAGCCAGCAGAGCCTTTGTGGGATTTTGCCTTCCTTCTCTTGCACCTAAGCTCCGTCTCCACCAGCACCATGAGCCGCCAGTTCACCTGCAAGCCAGGAGCTGCTGCCAAGGGAGGCTTCAGCGGCTGTTCTGCAGTGCTCTCTGGAGGCAGCTCATCCTCTTACCGGGCAGGAGGTAAAGGGTTGAGCGGGGGCTTTGGCAGTCGGAGCCTCTACAACCTGGGGGGCGCCCGGAGCATCTCTTTCAACGTGGCCAGTGGCAGTGGAAAGAATGGAGGTTTTGGATTTAGCCGCAACCGGCCCAGTGGCTTTGCGGGCAGCATCTTCGGCAGTGTGGCTTTGGGGCCTATGTGCTCAACTGTGTGTCCACCTGGAGGCATCCACCAGGTCACCGTCAATGAGAGCCTCCTGGCTCCCCTCAATGTGGAGCTGGACCCCGAGATCCAGAAGGTGCGCGCCCAGGAGCGGGAACAGATCAAGGCGCTGAACAACAAGTTTGCCTCCTTCATTGACAAGGTGGGTCTTGTAGGACTAGAGGAGCCTATTAAACAGCTCCTCCTTCTCTTCTTGGAATATGAGTTTGTTAGAGCATGGAGGTTGGGGTTATGCATGAAGAAGCACTTACTGTGGACAAGGGAACTAATTTCCATCATTAAGGTGCTTTGTATAAGATTTTCTGTGTTGTTTTTCCAGAGAGATAACAAAGGTAAGCTTAATTCCTACTGGCAGAGGCTTACGAGGAAATCAGCCAGAAATCTAAAGGGAAGAGATCTTGTTTTTACTCTTGAAGGCCAGCTTTGTACCACTGCTAAAATCAGGGGCCCTTAGACAACTGTGTAGTGAAGACCAGTGAGAGAGAAGCTGCTCCAGATTAGGTTAGAGAAGCCTGGCCTCTCCTGTCATTGGCCTTGTCTGCCAGATACTTGACTGGTACATGACGAGCCTTTCCTGTCATCATTCTGGGCCCTTTGGATTCCCAAATGTCCTTGCCATGAGTCTTTCAGCTGGCTAAGGGCTTACTGGGAGGTGGAAGAGTACTGGGGGAAAGAGGCTTCCTTAGAGCTCTGAGATCTGAATGAACCTCAGCCCTGGTCTCAACAGACCTAGTGTGTAGCTTTGTGAAGTTCACTTGTCTGAGCCTTTATCTCCTCATCTCTAAATGGAGATGGTAATCTAGCTTCTGGGGCTTGCTGGGTTTAGAAAAGAAAAAGCATTTGAAGATCTTGGCGTGATGCCTGAGAAGTACTAAATACTCCCCAAAATGGTGGTTGTTACTATCTTTTAATCTCTAGAAGCCAGGGAAGGGGTGCTCAAAGGAGAGGAATCATGAGCCTAGACAAGGCTATAAGAGATCTTCTAGTCAAGCTAGACTTCTGATTTGGGTAGATAAGAAATGATTACCCCTTCTTTATGTGTCAGCAAAGATCAGAGTCTGACACTGAGCCCAACACTATTAGGAGGATGGGAAAAGATGGGCTAGAGCCTCAGTCTCCTGCCTTCAGATACAGGGGAGGAAAGTAAAGGACTCTGTTGGCTTGGGGACAGTCAAACATCAAGAACAAGTCAGCACAGGACAAAGCCTGGGTCATGGGGCCTCAGAGATGGGCCTGCCCCTACAGACCTAGCTTTCTTATCTAGAGGATGCCCTCCAGCCTCCAGCTCAGCCTCAGAGGCTAGGACTGCCCCTGCAGCTTCTTAGTCCTCCAGCTGTGTCACATGTGGAAGATCAAGTTTTCTCAGGATTGTAGCCTAGGGAGACTGGAGTAGACTGACTTTTAGCTAAAATAGTCAGGCCTTACAAAGGGGAGATTTCCAGAGATGTGGAGAAAAGGTGGGCATAAAGACAGATCTATTCACAAATGTAGCATGCCCAGGGGGAAAGGGAAGCAGATGTAAAGCCTGGGCTGGTCCTCAGTGATTTTAGTCTCAGGAGAACAAACCTTTAACCTCAGGCAGCTAGAGAAGATGGTGGATCTGTCCACAATTTAAATGGCTCTACTGGTGCAAATATGTACTGTGGTTTCCCAGATGTAGGTTTACTTGTGCTTTAATGCTCATGAGCATCTATGAAGGATTCAGGATCTGTTAAATCAAACCAAGGGCTGGATGGCTTGCTAGTGGACAATCCTGTCTCAACGCTGAATCTCACACAGTGTGCTCATGCCCTGTGCTTTCTGAGTTTGGAAAACAAAACCTTATTTAAAAAGTCATTGAACTCAGATAGAAAGTCACATTTTAGACACCATTAGGGCCTCCAGAATCAGACAAGAGAGGTACATGAAGGTCAGTTCTTGTGGTGAGTTTCCTGGCTCAGAGGGAGCCCCTCCCTGTCTTTGGCACATACCATGCTTGCTCTGGTGAAGGGGAAAGGCAGGAAAGGAAGAGGTTGTGAGGAGATGGACTTGGGGCCTGACACTAGAACTGAAAGGATTCAAAAGCTCCAGACTCAGGCCTCACTGAGTTTGGCATGTCACGAGATGGTCACCTTTTCTAAAAAGATGGGGACTGACTTGGCTCAGTCTTGGTGTTTCCAGGCAGGCTCATGCCTTGCACTGATTTGGGCATAGTGGCTATGATGATTGGGATGCATGAAGTACAGGGACATGTGACTAACTCAGTTCTGGGCTCCACAATTAATGAGCCTTAGAAAGAGGTGGCTCTGCCCCTTGCCTCAGTTTTCTCTCCATGAAGCAGGGTTAATTTCTCCTGTTCGAGGCAGCTGTATTAAGTAAGGGTTTAGGAAGATGTCAAAGGCACAGCATTTGCACAATGACCTTGAGCCAGGTGCAACTCTAGGGGCTCAACTGAAGCTGGGCTCTGGGTTCTAGGTGAGGTTCCTGGAGCAGCAAAACCAGGTGCTGGAGACCAAGTGGGAGCTGCTGCAGCAGCTGGACCTGAACAACTGCAAGAACAACCTGGAGCCCATTCTTGAGGGCTACATCAGCAACATGCGGAAGCAGCTGGAGACTCTGTCTGGAGACAGAGTGAGGTTGGACTCAGAGCTGAGGAACGTACGTGATGTGGTGGAGGACTACAAGAAGAGGTGAGTGAGGACTGACTGCTGCAATTGGACACCTGTCTAAGTTCCTCTAAAGGACACTGGCAGTCACTCCAGTTTAAAATTTCTGGGAGTTAGAGGTGGTCATGGTCATACCAAGTAGAATCACTCTACCAAGTGCAGAACATGCTCCCTGCTCCTGTCCTACTTCCTCATATTCTGGCCCCATGTTTAGTTAGCTGGGAAGTGGTCAGAGGATTGTCCTCGGGTCTGGGTTAGAGACACCATGGGTAAACCTCTCACACTTGCCACAACTTCTGAGTCTTCACATGGAAGGAGAGGTTCTGTATACTTACCTCCCAGACTAGTCTGGATGGAGTGGAGACACTCCATCATATGTGATGCTTTCTTCAAGTTGGAAGAGAAGAAGGACAGCTTGCTTCTTGCTTCCTCTGAGATTTCCCAGGGGGCATTTCTCCGCATGCTTCTTCTTAATTTTCTAAGGTGGATCCTCAACCTCTCTCTTCTCTTGAGCTTGGTCCATATCCCCAAGTTGGGAGGTCTCCTTTCCTGGCTGACCCCACTGCCCAGGGCTCTGTAGCTCCCACTCCATGTGCTTCTCCCTGGCATGCTTCTCCTCACTCTGGGTCTTTCCTGGGGAACAAGGGCTCTTGGTGAAAGGAATGAGGCAATGAGCCTTGGCCTTCTTACAGGTATGAAGAGGAGATCAACAGGCGGACTGCTGCAGAAAATGAGTTTGTGCTGCTCAAGAAGGTGAGGGGAGGGAAGCCCCAAGTACAGGGACTGGCTGGTGTGGGGGTGACAGTATGCTCTGGCACCACTCCCAAAGTGAGTGGATGCAGAAATGGTGAGGGAAGGCAGAAATAGTGATTAAAGGCTTGCCAAAGAAGAAATAAAAGGAACCTAATATGAAGAGCTCCCCTGCAGCTAGGGGACCTGACTCAGACATCACAGGTTGTCTCTGATAGTACCATGGTTAAGACTGTCTTCCCAAGAGGAGCATCCCATTGCTGGTGATAAAGCAGGTTCTCAGGATGGTCTGGAGGAAAGGGGCTGCATCTTTAGCTCTTCCATAATCTTCATGGGCTACCCAAGGAAAGGAGGGTGTCTATTTTCCTGAGCAAGGTGCCCAGGCTGGAGGCAGGCATTATGCTTCTGACTGGACCAAATATGAAGGGCTGGCTGGGATATCTTTCAGGATGTGGATGCTGCTTATGCCAATAAAGTGGAGCTGCAAGCCAAGGTGGACTCCATGGACCAGGACATTAAGTTCTACAAATGTCTCTTTGAAGCTGTAAGTCTCAATCTTCAATCCATTTTTCTGTGGGACTCCAGTCACTACTCTTCTTTGGAAGCTGGGATAGTCACCACAGGCCTCCTAGGAAGCTATCCATTTCCTGTCTCAGCCCTGTGAAGCTCTTCAATCTCCACTCTCTGAATGAGAAGGGAGGGAGTAGGCCCTACTCCATGGCAGTAAGAACCTGTCGGAAGCACAGCAAGAAACTTGCCCAGGGAGGTGACATTTATGGGTTCCAGGCCCAAATTGGCATCCCTGAGTTTCTTCACCTGACTTGGGTGAGGTCATCAGCCTTTGGTAGTGGTCAAGCTGAGAGACCACCTCCATGTCCCCTTGTAGGAGATGGCTCAGATCCAGTCTCACATCAGTGACATGTCTGTCATCCTGTCCATGGACAACAACCGGAATCTGGACCTGGACAGCATCATTGATGAGGTCCGGATTCAGTATGAGGAGATTGCCCTGAGGAGCAAAGCAGAGGCTGAGGCCCTGTACCAGACCAAGGTGAGCTGAGTTGAGGCTAAGGTGGGGCTGATACTACCTGGCATGTGGGTTGGGTTTGATGGTCCCAGAATAGAGGCAGTGTCCAGTTAGTGACCTCATGGAATCAGCAACCTGGGTGCTCCATGTGCTCCCATTACTTTCTCCATCCTCACCCATGGCTCTGTGTTTGGGTCCCCAGTTCCAGGAGCTGCAGCTAGCAGCTGGCCGGCATGGAGATGACCTCAAAAACACCAAGAACGAGATTACAGAGCTCACCCGGCTCATCCAGAGGCTCCGCTCAGAGATTGAGAACGCCAAGAAGCAGGTAAGGGACCTTGGCCAGAAGCAAGGGCAGGTAGAGTGGGTGCAAGGTGGATCAGTTGAATAAGAACCAAACTGATACCTTCCATAAGAGGAGAGGAGGACAAGGAGCTCACTACTTCCAACCCTAGGAGCAGGCTGTCTTTGAGCACTTAATCTCCTCCTCATGCCAAGCAGGTTGCGTTTGAAGCTGCCTCTCTCAGGAGTCCTTCTCTTGCCCCACAGAGAGGGCTTGGATCTTCTCTGTAGCTGTCTGTTTGCTAGACATTTGTGTTTCCTTGTACTTGTCACACTTTCTGAAGTTTTCCAGCCCCTGCTTCTCTCTTATTCCCATTAGATTGAAAGAGCTGAATTAGTAAATGGAATGGGCACACTAAGCTAGTGCTGGGCATTCACTAAGCCTTTGGCAAATAACAGCTGCTCTTGGGGAGTCTCCTTCCCATGCTTCTGGTCTGTGGGCCCACACACCTGGCAACTGCTGCCATTGCACCTCCTTTGGACTTTGATACACAAGAGCAGAAAGCCAATCTTCATACTCACTTCACTCTCTGGGCACAGTGTGGTTTCGTAAATGTCTCTGCATTGAACTGAAGTGGTGCTCCATGGGTTCTGCTCTCAGTGGGGCAGAATGCATGATTTCTCATTACCACAAACATCTCCACACAAGGCATGGAGCTAGAGCTCAGGAAGAACTTGCCAGCCCCTTCAACTACAGCAGATATTATGTATATGGAGAGTGTGGGGAGTATCTCTGCCCTGAGATCCTAAAAGGTTTGGGTACAGATGAAGCCAATGACTTATTTCAATTTTATACCTTCTAACTATTTAGGCTTCTAACCTGGAAACAGCCATTGCTGATGCTGAGCAGCGAGGGGACAATGCACTCAAGGATGCCCGAGCCAAACTTGATGAGCTGGAGGGTGCCCTGCACCAGGCCAAGGATGAGCTGGCCAGGATGATGCGCGAGTACCAGGAGCTCATGAGCCTGAAGCTGGCCCTGGATATGGAGATCGCCACCTACCGCAAGCTGCTGGAGAGTGAGGAGTGCAGGTGGGTTGGCTGTGCTTGAGCAGGAAGTGCCCACCCCAACCCCTAGGTGTTGGAGGAACCAAAGGAGAAAATCAAACACATCCTTATCCAGAAAAAAAATAAGTTGTTGGGAAGTGATGAGTGGTGATGACAGAGGGGATACTAATAATTGATGACACTAGCTGTGAGCAGATGAGTAGCCACTCACTAAATGCTTATATCAGCCTGGACTCTGAGATGCTATGTGATATGCTTTGGCCCTCAAAATCTGATTCCTCTACTATGCTTCTTCCATATCCCTTATCTGTCTAGGTGAGGAGCTTGATAGAGGTGTGTTGGGGCCACCAGTTTGGCTTCCTTGATGTGCTAAGGAGATGGGAAGGCTGGGTATTTGGGACTGGTCTATTGCTCCAACATGTGCACCACTTGCAAACTATTACTATGCTGAGATTATCACCTGGTTACACCCAAAGATTCAGGAATGGCCCCCTAAAATTTCTCAGACTCTGACTATATCAAAGAATCCCTGGAGTTTTTACAGGTTCCCACTGGGATCAGAAACACCCACAAGGCTAATGGGATAATAACTTTGAAGAGATTGTGGATTAGATCATTACTTTCTCTCGCTTTAACTTTTTCTCATTTTACTCCTCTCTTTAATAGGATGTCAGGAGAATATCCTTCCCCTGTCAGCATCTGTAAGTACTTATGTGTTTTGGTTTAAAATTGTAGGATCTGTATGTGAGAAGTGATTTTAGTCACACCCCATGGCTATAGATGAAGGATCTAAGAACTAGAGAAGGAAAAGCTTTGCCTGAGATCATAAAGCCAGATGGTAGAGTCATAGCTAGAAACCAGGTCTCTTTCCTGGTTCTTTTGTCCTTCTCATCCTCTGTTCCTAGAGGGATAGCTGTTGCCACCAGGATTGAGGGAACAAAGAACATGTTTTAAGAAAATGAGCCCAAGTGAGGCTGGAGAAGTTGAGCCTGCAAGTTCAATCAGTCCTGGGCTTGGAAATTACAGATGGGGGATCTCAGAGATCAAGACAAGCATTAAATCTTTGGGTCTATCAGCAGGGCTGAAAGAGTTCATCAAAGCCCTGTAGTCTATTGGGAAGCTTGTAAGGGAGAGAGGTTGGAGTCTGGGAGTTCAGCCAAGAGCTTTATAGGAGAGACAGTGCATGTGTGTCCAGAAAGACAATGGGTACCTGGATCAAAGAGATGGGCCTCTTAGCATTATGCACATGGCTCAGTCAGATTGGATACAAGTTGAAGAAGCCATGGGCAGGGCATGGGGGAAAGTGTCATTGGGATATTCTCCCTAAGGGAAGGGAGTGTCTGTGACCCTGGCCCCTAAAGAGCCTTGTCCATTCTGGGGAAGGGAAACCAGTTTCAACTGTGCCTGAGTGGATACTGACCCCAGCTTTTCCCTTATAGCCATCATCAGCAGCACCAGTGGCAGCAGTGGCTATGGCTTACGTCCCAGCACTGTCAGTGGTGGCTACGTAGCTAACAGCACTAGCTGCATCTCTGGAGTGTGCAGTGTCCGTGGTGGAGAAGGCAGGAACCGGAGCAGTGCCAGTGATTACAAGGATACCCTGGGGAAAGGCTCCAGCCTGAGCACCACCTCCAAGAAAGGCAGCCGGTAGAGAGGGCTATCCATGCCCTCTCTAACCCTAGGATCCCAGTTCTGTACCTTACCCCTGCTGTCAACCCCACCTCTACCCTGCTGATCCTACCCCTGAGCCCCTCATCAATCTAGTTCTCCCATCTGTGTCTTCTGAGCCTGGCCAGGTCTGGACTACCATGTCTGGTGCAAGACCTCCCCAGGGGCACTTCCTTGGCTGTGGTCCCCCAGCCACACAAACAGCTCAGTCCAGCTCCAGCTTGTCCTCCACTGCCAGCCCTGCCTGAGTCCTATTATATCACTAGACTCCTAGAGCCTCAGACTGATGCCCCTCACATGCCGGGACTTCATCTCAGTGCCTGTCTCCTGGGGACTGATTGTGTTCAGGAGAACTGAAAGACCACCAGGCAACAGTGACCCAGGCTCCTGCCTTCCTGACACAGCATCATGGCTCATTCTGAGTGGGACCAAGCACAACTCTGGGTCTCTCTCTTCATTCTTCTGTACCCAGAAACACAGAAGAGGGATGCTATTCCCTTCCCCTGTGTTCTTTAAGGCCTTTCCTGTTGCATCCTCAATAAATAGCACAATCTCATGGCTTTGTCTCCGTGTGTTCAAAGTGTGCACATGTACCACAATTCAGATGCTCATATCATCATGCCCACACATGCACAACACAGATGCACACATGAATACATGTAGCACAAGCGCTAACACACACAAGGGCACAACTGGATACTGCCTATGCAGCCTGTACTTCTAGTTCAGTTTTCTCTGTAGATCAGAAGAACAAACTCTGAGCATCAGTGGCTGAAGGAAGAGAGAGTCCTATGGAGATAGTAAGCAATGAAGTAGGGATCAGAGTTTGGGAGGTCTGGGGAGAAGAGGAGACAAGATGGACACAGCCTGGATTGTGGCTTTTGATGGAGGTATGAACTGTGGACCGAAATGACCACATTCTTGTGCTTGATGATGTATAATATGCCTAAGGAGACTCACATGGAGGGAAAACTTTCAGGCTTTCACAGAGAGCAAATTGGTCAAGCAATGGCCGTGACTCATCCATATGGCTGACACTGACAAAGGATCTACAAAGTGCAATACAGGGCTACAGGATAAATCCTGAGGGGACTTGGCTGACCTTATCAGGTACAAAAGTTACATTTATTGTTATATAGGTCTTGCTTTATCTTGATCTTAATCATCCAGCAGAAAAGTATAAAAATGAGGTATATAAAGTAAAGCCATATTAATACGATATGCTGTGAAAGGCTCTAGTCAACAACTTCTGTGGATAACCCACTACTATTGCGGACTGCTGGACTGTGTTGGATTGTTTTGCTGAATTCATGCACCTATAGTATTTAGATGCCAATATAATATCCATCTCTAACAAGACTAAACAAAAAAAGGGAAGACAAAGGAAGGACCATTTTGTACTTGTATATACAGAATAGTTAGGATAGATATACAGCTACTTTTGCTTAATTCAATTGAAAGAAAAATTTGTAGTAATAGTGTTTGGACAGGATATCCTGTTTGCTTCTTGTACTATGGATAACGACTAAGAAGATAATAATGTACAATGTATTAATTATTGAAAATGTCCTATTAATCAGCTTTGAAATTGTCTCATGATATTTGTTTCTCAATAAAATAAAATAAAATACGAAATAAAATGAAGTAAAAAAGGAAATGACCACATTCTTAACAAGGATCCTACCCTCTTTCTAAGACAGGATCTTTCCTGGTGGGTATCTGGGTTTGCCCTACCCTATTCGTTCTGCTGTGGGTTAGCAGAAGTGGGTGGAACTGATGTGAGTCCCATACCCTGGGCCCCTGATCTGAAAAAGAAGGTGGATAGCAAGTTCTTGGGTGTCAAAACTGGAGAGGTGTAGAATGAGTTGGGGCCCTGTATGGGGTCAGGGAAGACTGATTTTCATCAACTGTACAGTTGGCATCTCCCCAGATATGTGTCTCTGTTGACCCAAGGGACAGTTGTCATGATAGCCAGACCTGCCAAGTGGGAAAAAGGGTGTAAAAAGGTGAAGGGAAAAATGGTTCTCCAAGCTTCTCTGTCTCTGGCTATAGAGGGTGTGGAAAGGGAAGAGAGTCAGGCAAAGTCAGTATAGCCAGCAGGCATCAGTCCCTTTTCAGGGTAGCCGTGCTTATGGCACTGTTTGGAGCAGGGCAGAGGGTTTCAGTTCCAGAGAAGAGCTCCTTGGGTCTAAGGGCAAGAAAAGGCAGTGGAGTGGCAGGTGGTAGTGGAGGTCTGGAAGAAGGGCTCAGTGGATTGGGTTGGTATAGGGATCTGTTGGTCTCTCAGTAGTCCCCGGGAGAAAATGGTGAGAAGATTCAGAAAATAAGGATAATAGCTGAGGTCCAGTGGTATACTAGGCCCGATAGGCAAAACCCCCAGCAATAGTTGCCCCATTTATTTATACCTTTACAAAGTTGCAAGACACAAAGTTGCCTAGCAACTAATAGCCCATAATGTCCAAGCAGGATGTTTTTCTAAAGACTGAGATAGCTTGACTGTTTTAGGCAGTGAGGCCTCATCCCTCATCCTACCCTCCCACATAGGATCAATTTCCAGCTTCAGCAGCTCCCAACATCTTTCTCTTTTTGTTTTGTTGTGTTGATAATGAGTGCTCCACTGCAGTTGGAGAAACTGTTTGGAGAACTCTTCAAAAGACCTTTTCATTCTAAATGACAGTTCAAGTATTTTGGTATCAATTTAACCCTATAAAGTCCAATAGCCTATAGCAGTAGTAAGTTATCAGTACAGCTGGAAATTGTCAGTTAGTGATTTGAGCCTTTTACAGCTAGCATATTATTACATTATTGCTTTTTTACATCTCATGATTATATTTTTCTGCTGGATGATTAAAACTAATTTTTGCTGTCTCACAAGGTGATTTAAGTCTCCTTAGGATTTATCCTGGCAGTGTCAGCTGTCTGGATAAGTCATAGCCATTGCTTGACTAATTTGCTTTCTCTGAAAGCTTGAGACATATTTTCTCTCCAGGTGACTCTCCAAACTTTAGTTTAATTAAACTAGATGTTTAGTTAAACATCCAGAAGAAAAGATAAATGACATTACTCTGTAACAGGGGTAGTAAGCTTAACATTACTATCTATTTGAATATCAAACACCTTTGACATAAAGTGGAACTGTTATTTTCTAATAACCATGATATTCCAATATTTAAATCCCCATAGAGGGGAACTACCTGCTCGGGCCCCTCCCCCCCGTTCCTCTCTCGGGACAGGAGCTTTTTTTTTTTTATCTCAATAAATATATTCTGCTCATAACCTAAAAAAAAATCCCTATAGAATGCTAAAAGACAACAATTATATATTTTACACAGAAATTTAGAAAACAAAATCATGTACAATATTGTAGCAAGATAATTGTGGTGATGTTTTGTGAAATAATTTTTCACTTTGACATAACATTTTTAACCAATCATCTCTATCCAATACATAAGAAATTTTCATCTAATTGGTCATCCTTAAATAAGATACACATCATAAATTTTTTTTGTTAAAGGCAGAGGCTTGAATTTGAGAGAAAGTCTTACCACAATAAGCAATCTTTGTTGTACATTTTGGAAAGCCTATATATCTGGAATCATGAATACACTTAATACACCATGAGATTAACAATAACGAATTACCATACACATGTGAAAACCTTTGTTTAATTTAGTTTCTTACCAAGAACATCTTTTAAGAGAAAATCTTATGTTAATTTTTTCTGAAAAACTTTATCTTTTAACCAATGACCAAATTATTGAGCGTGTTTCCTTAGATACTATTGAGAGCTCTTTATTAATGAACAAAAGGTGGCCACCTCTCTTTTCACCAAGTGGAGTCCTCTCCAATAATTTCTCCCCACCCTTAGAAATCTTTGTTTACTCATCTTAAATGTATTGATGATCCGTGAATAAAACAACTTTGATATCAATTAAACCAGCTGGGAACTTAGGAAAGAACATGCTTTTAAGTCTATATCCCAAAACTCAAATAAAAAGAACAGCTGTCCACAGAATAACACACAAACACATAAACAAATACACAGAACACACAACAAACATCTTTACAAAATCAGAGCACTCTCAAATATATCCTTGACCAAATCGAATTATAGTAATTCTATTAAAATTTTTAGAAAATTTTAATTATAGACTAGTCAGAATTTGTTATTTGTAAATTATCAGGGATCTCTTGTGAGAAAAACTGGGAAGAAATAGAATCTTTTATCTATAAATTATATGCTTATTTTATATTTTTTGCTGTAATACTAGCAAAATTCAACTCAGTTATTTTTATATATTTTATCACCTATATAGACCTTAGATTTCCCTTTTGTCAGCTCATTCAGTAGGCCCCAGGTTGGATCCAGCCTCATCTCTGTTAACTTCTCCAGATCTGGCTTCATGGTACAGCCTGACAGCACACTCTGGTATCCAAATAGGTCATTTAGCATTTTCTGAAGAAACACAATCATACCCTCTGCTGCAGGTTAGCAGTGTTCTGAGCCCCTTCCATTGTCCTGTATGGAGATTTCTCCAAAGGACCCTTCCCAGACCTTTCTTTCTTACCTGATGGAACTGTCTTTCTGCTGCTGTACGTCCATCTTTTGTAGAATTTTAAAAATTTAATAATGTATATCGACAAGTGAAATTGGAGGGACTGATTCCTCCTTTTGTTTTTGTAATAGAATTTTGATCGTATGACGATAAACCTGTATTTTATGTTTTGGAAGAAGAAGCCTTCACATATCCTCACTTAACCTAATGTGACTTATCTGTGAGAGCAAGCAAATTAATTTAACTTATCTGAAGGATAACGACAGTCAATAACACCAGAGAAACTAGCCCAAAATCTAGGTGGAGCCAATTAATATTACCAAATAAAATCTGAAAATCATGAACCCTTGATCTGAACAGTTTCGGGCACAATATGTCTTTGTTGTACAAGTTGACCCAAATATGAAGAAGTTAACATAACTTGTACCCCTTTGGAGGCCACCATTAGGCCTCTTATTATTTAAATGGCATGTCAAAATCAAGTGGCTGTTTAAACCACACAGCTTTTATGTATGTATGTATTTATTTATTTATTCATTCATTCATTTGTATTTAGGACAGGGTGTACAGGGTCTCACTGTGTAGATCAAATGCGTAGTGATCCTCCTGTTTATAGCCTCCCAAGGGCTGGCATTACAGGCGTGTGCCACCAGGCCTAGTCTCAATCTCCATCTCAGCATGCCCCAGGGTTGGGGCAAGCACAGCAGGCCCAGGAATTGAACTCCTAGACCCTGTGTCTGCCTAAGCCCGCACTTTAATAGGCAGGCACCTTAATCTGCTGAGCTATTTGGTTAGCCCCCCACTGCTTTTAGATATTATTCCAAACTTTTATATTTGTTTGTAAAATAGCAAAGTCTTTTTTACACCAATTTTAATTTAGGATTGTAAAACAAGCAATCAACCTTATTAGGAATTAAAAGAATTTTAAATAAAATATTTTAAAATATTCCATTATTGTGACTCTTAGGACATATGATTTTTTTTAAAGGAAAACTTTTTATCCTTAGGATGGAAACAGCCTTTTAATTTAATCATCTTAAGGGGAAAATGTAAAAACTTTTCCAGCAGTGTCAATTGTAATGGAGAGAGAACTATTTCCTACTTTTCTAAGCTATATTCCTGGGGGAACAGCCCTTTGCATCTCTCCAGGTGGGCAACTCAGCACCTTTGTAGCTGCCTTACTGGAAGTCATCCACACTTGTATTTGAAACGTCCTTTAAAATATTTTACCTTTAATTAATCAATTTCTATTTTTTAACCCAATGTTTCTATTTAAAAAATAATTTTAAAATTTGTATCAAAGAAAGAATGACCAATTGAGTGATATGAGGGTCTGGAGTGGTTTAATCAGCTTTTTGAATAAATTAAACTGTAACTTTGATCTCCCTGTATAATCAGCATTGATGACATCAAGCAAAACCTGGAGACCTCTTTGTACTGAGGCTGTGCCTCTGGTTGCCTCTTTTACTCCACAACCCTGGGGCTGGGTGAGCTGCTACTAGGAATGGTCTCTCTCTCTCTCTCTCTCTCTCTCTCTCTCTCTCTCTCTCTCTCTCTCTCTCTCATTTCCCTCCCCAAGAGTCAAGGGAGCTACGGCCCTGTTGCCACAGCCCTGTGTGCAGCCGCTGTGTATGCCAGCAGTCACTCTGTTTCTGACCAGTGGATGTTTTGTTTTTGCCCAGAAAGGCACTATCTTGAGCTTAATAAATTTTTGATGCTAGCAACATGCACAGTCAAAGCCAAGGCCACAGGGAGCCACGGTGGGAGCCACGGTCATGACCCTCCTACTTAACACCAGGTGCACAGGACTCTAGTCGGCGTGCACTAACCTCCATGGCTGGACTGAGTGCACAGATGCACAAGCAGCTGGGAAATCCCAGCTGGGTGGGCCTAGGACAGAGCATGGGGCCCTCCCCGAACCCAGTTAGTGCCTCTCCCTCGGGCACCACTTGGAACTAACTGCTCTCAATTTAAAAAGAATATTTTCCTTTTTCATCTAACTGAGTCAAACTAGAGGGTTTAAACTCTGTTTGCTGAACCTTTGCTCCACCCTCTTTGTCCCACTTGGGACTTGATTTTTAAAATAATACTCCATGCTAAGTTGTTGGCTGTGATCTTAAGAAGTACAGTGAATACAGGGACCAAAAAGCAAAAAAAAAAAAATTTCATATACATCTCTGAACATCTGTGGTTCTTGAAACTCTGTCCCATTTTCAATTCAATATAACTTTCTCCTTTTTGGCTTCTTTTAAACCTATTTCTCTCTCTCTCTCTCTCTCTCTCTCTCTCTCTCTCTCTCTCTCTCTTAGAGCAGAATATTTACTGGGTGAAGAAAGCATCTGGCCAACAGAGAGGGACAGAAGGGGGACTCAAGTGGGTCATTCTCTAAACCTATTTTTCTCTTTAAGCTTGTTTTTACATATTTTTTAAGATCAGTAGACTCCCATGCCTCATATTTTTCACTTGCTAATTGTCAATATAACACTGCAGTGCTAACTGTTGACCCACCAATCCATTCCCCCACCCTGTCTGTGGCAAAATTTTGGGGAACATCCTCCCACCTATAGATATTTCCTTATGGGGGTCCCAGTTACAGGTGCCAAATGTAGGGATCTGTTGTTCTCTCAGTAGTGCCCAGGAGAAAACATGGAGAGGATTCAGAAAATAAAGACAAGAGATAATAGCTGAGGTCAGGAGGTGGACCAAGCCTGATAGGCAAAACCCCCACACCCAGCAATAGCAGGGGCCTTTATTTATATCTTTACAAAGTTGCAAGGTACAAGATTGCTTAGCAACTAACAGCCTACAATGTGAAGCAGGGTGTTTTTCTCAAGACCTAAGTAGCTTGTCTGCTTTAGGCAATGAGGCCTCCTCCTGCCCTCCCACATTGGATCAATTTCCAGCTTCAGCAGCTCCCCACAGGTTGGTAGCTTGAACATTCAGAGTGTGGCTATGGTTTAGGGCAAGGCCCAGAAGTGGCCTTGAAACCTCCACCATCCAGCAGGCACCGTCACCCGGAGCCATCCCTTGTCTCTCTCTGGGCCCTTGGCCTAGAAGTCCACGCTGCTATCTAGTGGGTGTGGATGAAGGAGGGTGGCAAATCAAGAAAGTGACAAGTTTGCTTCTTTGGTTGGAAAGGCAAGTGTGTGTGCATGGGTATACATGTGCGCATGTGTGTTTCCAGCTCTGGGCAAAGACTGCCACCTCCTCAGGCCTACATATGCCTTCTGCCTCCTCAGTGAAGCAGGATGGCAGGAAGAATGTTTAAATCAAGAGGCTTAAAGAAATTGCTGCATTCTTTAATTTAGGGGTGGAAATTCTTTAGATGCTGCTGGTTCATCACCCAGATTTAGGAAGCAAACAAGGAATTCTTGCACCAGTCTCTGTGCTCCAGGGCTCCCAGGGATTTCCTGAGTAGGCAGTTATCCTGGGCCCTGATTCTATTGCCTAAAGCTGCAGAGACTGAGTAGAGCTTCTCACAGTCAGAAGCCCTACATGAAGTCTGAGGCAGCGACCACACAAGAGGGCCTCACAAGCCTTGGAGAGTTTGGAGAATAAGCTGGGGCTCAGGGGCAGGCGAACACTGATGGCAATGAGTGGGAAGTATGGACACTGTCACATCTTTTGCGAGTTGACTTGGTTACTTGGTAGTGTTTGCTAAGAGCAATGGTTCTCTATACAGGCTAAAAATGACTTAGGAACCTTTAAAAACAATGAGATTTGAGCTCCAAAGCGAGTGAATCAAGCCACTAGTAGTAAGTCCTAAGCATTCTTTGGTAACTTTTGAAAACAAGAAGGGATTCTAATTAGAATTACTGGCCTGGATGTGATCTTAAGGTTGTATTCAGACCCTAAAGAAAGGAATAGCACAATGATTTAATAGTACCTGCCATAGTCACAGGTGGAGGAAGTGATGGCATTTTCACACATTGTCTGTTGATCCTTTCTGATCCTATGTGTCACTGTACAGCTCACAAAAGCTCTCACACATTGACTGACCAAAGAACAAGGAATCACTGACTGGCTACTTCTATTTTACAGAGGAAAACGTAGAGGATCACAAAAAGTACAGTAGAAATTGTGAAAGGGAAACAAACTATTCAAAAGGAAAGAACAACTGAGATGAGGATAAGGAGAAAAAGAAGAAAGAAAGAAAAAATAAAGATAGCTGAGATAATTATCCTACTAATTTCTATTGGTTGATTGAAAGGAGCAGTTAATGCTTGTTTGATCAATTTTCCTTGCCTATACCTGGTAATCTGAACACTACTTCGAAGACAACAATACGCAATATAATAAACATTGTTGATTTTGCATCACCTTGTTTTGAAATTCTTTATTGTTTTTGAAACTTTTTTCTCTTTTAAAATAAAAAAATTGACAATCAGAGTTCTTGTTTGCATAATGACATAAGGATGGAAAAACCCAAAGTTACCCAGTCTACTGCCTTCCTTCAAGGGATGGAAAAGAGAGCAGGTGCAGGGCTGGGCTCTGGCTCACAAGTCTGGGCAGGAGGTTGTCCTTGGCAAAGCTGCCACTCTACTCCTACCTGACAGCTTCCAGGAAACCAAACTCAGGCTAAATGTGGATACGGATTCAGCGCTGCTCTGATATCTTGATGGGCAGTGGCCTCTGTTTATCTCACCATTAAAGCAACTGTGACACAGAGACAGGCAGAGCTTTTGTCTAAAAGCACCCTGGTTATCAGAGCCAGACAGGGAGTCCAGACTCCACACTCTTTCAAACATGCTGAGCTGCAAAATGTCCCCAAATTGGGTAGAAGGAGTTGGGACCTGGGTAGCTTCCAGAGTAGGTGGATGCTGGTAACACATCGGGAGATGAGCACTATGCATCATGCAGGGGCCTTCAGTGGGGTAAGGACAGAGAATGTAACGGGGCTGGAGTCCCTTAGGGAGACTGACAACAGCAGCAGGGAGGAGGCAGGGAGAGCTGCTTGGAAAGCCTGATGGCTTTCACATGTGAGAAGCAGCTCTGTACAGAGTTGTTCAAGAAGGATCTTTCTTATCCAAGCCTCTGGCTCCCTGAAGTCCACGAGGAGCAGAGAAAGGAACAAGGTCTCTGGAGATCCTTGAGGCACAGGAAAAGGATTTAGGTTCAGCCTGTGCAGGCATGACACTCCTTCTTTCCTCTCAGCGTGTAGAGGTAGGTAGAACTGGGACCAAAGTCCCATCACAGCCATCCCTGGGACATGGATTTATGGCTGAGCTAGTCTGCAGGGCATAAAGCTGTTGGTGCCTTTTGACTCTAGCTTGTCCTGGGTTTCTTCTGTTGCTCAGTTCCTTTCATCTCCTTGACCCCAGGAGTGCTTGCTGGGGCTGGACAGTCACATGTCACAATCAGATGCCCTTGCTAAGCTTCAGAAAGGGTACTTGATGTAGCCTGGCCCAGCCTCTGACTCCAACACCACTGTTCCTTATGTTTTAATCTTAATTGTCATAACAATGCCTGCCAGTTTACCAAACTCAGCTAGCATGAGACCAAATGGGCAAAGGCCTACTGCGTGTATCCAAAATGTAGTGCTCTCCCAGGGCAAAGAGTTTCTCAGGACACTATGGTCAACCTCCTGGGATAGCACTTCTCCTCATCCTGCAGGAGGGACTATGTTGACATCCTGGGCCTCAGTCATCCACGTTTCTGCTTAGAGCAACACCATCTCCTGGACCCAGCTGCATCACTGCAAGATGTATGTGCACAGTAGGAGAGCATTTCCAGCGGGGGAGGCTCAGGCCCAGGCCCTCTAACTCCAAGGTGGCTTTGACAGCTTGGAGACAAATAGGTGTAGCTGTAAAATCCAGACCTAAAGATATCAGGCAGAAATGTTAGTAAAAATTGGGCAGGAAAACTTACACAAATGGGACCTTCCTTGACTGTTTGAAAGATTTCTATGGGATTTGGCACTGGGGCGAATGTCAGGGGTATTGGCTATAGGAATTGAGCTCCTGAAGCCATGACAGGGTGGAGGTAACAGATGGGAAGTGGACAAGATGGAGACATGGGTAAAGCAGGGGAATCTTTCACTGAGGGATGCATGTAGACAAAACTCAAAATAGAATGAGCAGCTTTGAAGGTAGGGTGCTTCTAGTACTGAGGTGTTCAAGAATAGCATCAATGTTTGGCAGGTGTTTAGGGGACTCAAGAGAAGGTTGGAGATTTTGACTAGACCCATCCTTCCTAAACTTGAATTAGTAAATGAGTCTTCTGTGCTCTTGTGACAACGCACTTTGTGACTGAGTAGGTCTGGTGGTGTCTGAGTCTAAAAGCCATCCCATATTGCTCTGAAGACCTCACTTTGATTAGTGGAAGATTTGATGATATCCAAGATCCCTTCCAACCCAAGAACCCAGAGTGTTACAATGGACTTCTGCTCTACTTGGTTTTGAAGTCCTAGCAGGAAGTTTTACTAAGGAAAGCCAAACTCCTTCGAGGGAATAAAAACAACTTCTGTCTAAAGTAGGGCTTTTAGATTTAAGGCCCTGTTTTTCCTTAAGCTTTATTGTTGGAAACAACGTATGTGGTGAGACAATCCCATCTGGGCAGTTGAGTGTTTTCCTGGGGCTTGGGACTGTGCTTGGGGAGAGGTAAGAGGGCAGAAGGAGCTGCAGGAGCAAAGGCAAGGTGGTTTGGAGCTGTGCTTGGCAAAGACTTGAGGTGACGGTGAGTGACCTTCAGTAGAAGTAAGACTGGGAAGAGAGATGGGGCTGGCTCCCAGGTGTCTGCCACACCTGTGAAGTTCATTCTAACACATGTGGAGGTAGGGCAGAGTTTTAAATATGACTAGACTTATGTTTGAGAAGCTTTATTCTGGCTTTAGTAGACAATGGGTTGGTAGGGCTCAGAGCATAGGCGAGAAGCTGAAGTGGACACTGCATGGAAATTCAGGAGAGACCACTGGTAGCCAGCTTCTAGACTTCTGCTGTGATAGACCGGCCAGGGAGGGAGAGGATGCAAGGGCTGCTTGGGATGTTCCATCTTCAGGGAAGTTATCTGCTATTTCAAAACATATTACTCCAGTAACAAAACAATAGCCAACATTTGCCACCTCACCCAGTTTTCTAGGCCAGAAGCAGTTTGGCCTGAGGCTCTATCTAAGGGCCCCTTATGGTGTGATGTTGTGGTCAAACTTTGGCCAGGGTTGCCGGTCCTGCTCACACCTGAGCGCTGGAGGGATCTCTTTCCAGATGGCCCCTCAGACACTGACAAGGTGATGCTATGTCTGACAAAAGGCTGCCAGTTCCCAAGGGCCTCTTCATAGAGCCACTTGAGTGTCCTCCCAATGTGGTATCTGGTGTCCCCCTGAGCAAGTAGCCCAAGGAGGACAGAGAGGGAGCCACAATGACTTATGTGTGCTGGCTTTTGGAAGTCATACTTTGTCATTTTCACAATGTCGCCTGGGTCATAAAGGTGGTGTTTTATCTGTTGTGGGGGCAGCTATAAAAGGATATGAATTCCAAGAGGCAGAACTCTGGAGAGGTCGTCACCTGGGAGACTGGTTGCTGCAGTGCTTCTGACAGATGAAGGGGTAGGAATCTAGGGAGGCACTGAGGTTTCCAGCTTGGAGGCTGGATGGGCAGGACTATAAAGGTGTCTCTTAAGGGGATGAGTAAGAAAAATGGCCAAATATTTCTTGAAGGCATTCATGAATGGGGGCCTTTGGTGACATCCAGGCCTCTGCAGTGCCGGTGGAAACCCTGATGCAGAGCCTGCCCCATACTGGCCTGAGAGGAGATGTCTGGTGACTTTAGAGATGGCCTTTGGTGTCTGATTCTGTTCTCTGTCCTGTCACTCCATTCCCAGGTTCTAGGTGGGTTGACTCCCACTCCCTGGCTACCACACCCCCCAGTCTCTTTTTATATGGTTTTTACTTTTATGAATTTAATGAGAAGTTCAACAGTCCAAGAAAAGGTCAGTCTGGGACTAAGATTTGCAATGCAGCATTTGTGGATGATTTGAAGGTCCAGGACAGAGCTGTGGAGTACAGCCAGATGGAAAAAGAAAGTCCAGTAGAGAGGTCAGAGCACTGGATGGGAAACCAGCATGGGATCAGGAATGTCCCCGAGGAGTACTCAAGAAGAAGAGTATCAAGAGGGGTGAATGTTAGAGAAGGAGCAAGTAAGGCAAAGATGTAGAAGAAGGCTTTATACATACTGACAGGTGTAGCTGGGAAGTCTTTGCTCAAAAGGCTCATGGGAGTGTTTGGATTCATCAGAATTTGGCTGAAATAGGAGCTGATCAGGAGTGGTAGAGGCAGGGCACACAAATCCAACTTGACTGTGAAGAGAAGAAGGGCAAGAAGATAAGAGGATGGGATGCTGGTGTATAGAGCATGGCCATTGAATTCAATCAGAAAGATAAAGCTTGGCACTCTAACAAATGCAGTAGGATCTTGGAAGAAGAGACTAGAGATGAGCTTGAGGGGTACTGATAGCAGGATGAGCCATCATCCTGAAAGGATAGGGGGGAGGTGTTGGGAAAACTCCTGCCCCACAAGCTAGATTTTTTTTTCCTCCAAGACTGGCAGTAGCCTACCTTCCCTCCCCATGGGCCTCTGATTCTAGGTTGTCACTGTGGATACCAAGCCTGTCCTAGGACACCCAGCTGAAGAATGTCCCACAGTGGGCTAAGGAGACACAGAAATCTATCTACTTGGGGCTACTTGGGGTTGTTATGGTCACAGACACTGAATTTGGCATCCTCAGACCACCTCTGGAGGGTGAAGAGAATAAAAGGGGTCACAAATGGTACTTGGGAACCACTGCTGTGGCTAAAGTCTTCCCTGCCTTGACTACTGTTCATCACCTTCCTCCACCCGCAAAACCTCATCCTCTTGGCCCTTCCTATGCCTCAGCCCAGAGTGCCAGGCAGGGATGGAAACCCAGGGGCTGGCCTTCAGAGGTGAGGCACACCCTGTCACAGTTCTGAGGTGTGTGTTGTCATTCCTAAGACAAAGACTTGCTAAATCCAAGGGTTCAGAGCCTGGATTCAATGAGGTCTGTTTCTCCAAAACCCACACTCTTTCCACATCATGTCTTGCTTCCCAGGATGGGAACCAGATGCTTTTGCACATTCTCACCCTCCTTGATGCCCTGCAGGCTCCCTGCCCATTTTCTGTCAGAACTTCTGGCACATTCTGTCATCGGAAACCCAATGTCTCTGGGTCTTAGGACCTGGTCCAGCTCCCCTTTCCCTGGGTTGCCTACTGCAGGGGAGAGAGTAGTAGGCCAGGAGGGCAGCACTTGGCTCCCATATCCACTCTGGCTGCTTGTCTGGGGCTCTGAGGCCATGAAGACAGTGTTGGTCCAAGCAGAACCTCACAGAAGAGGGATCCAGGAAGAGGCTGGAGGAAGTGATGGTGGGCAGGTATAGCCATTATACGGTGGTAGAAGTTGGAAGGTTCATTTACTGCATGTTCTCAGTGCAGAAGCACCAAACTGAATCCTGTGGGAGTGGGAACAGAGAAGATGAGTCTCAGGATGAGAGTGGGCTCCTCTGGGCATTGTTCTTCAGATCTCAGTATAGGGACTACTGCCTCTGCAACCGTCCCTGACAGAGGAATCCTCTGTGTTTCCGAAGCGCTCTGGTCAGGATCCTTAGGCCTCACATCCTGGCCTTAGGGAAGTTCTGCCTTGTGTCTGACCTTACCCTGAAGCTACACAGGGTTCACGCCCTGTCCATTGCTCACCCATGACATCACCCTGCCACAGGCTAATTGTTACCCAAGGGAAGGCCCAGGGCTGAGGGTGCCTCATTGTTGGTCTGTTCACAGCAGCCCTGTTCTCTAGGGCCCCTCATTTGATGTGACCTTGTCACAAAGCCAGCTCCAGCATAGATGAGCTCTTTAAACCCAGGTTTCTGCCTGAGCTGTGTATTGTTTCAATTCTAGACTAGAATACAATCTTGGCCCATCGCTGGTGCGAGTGGATGGACAGAAGAGCTGCTGAAGGTTCCAAACTGAAAACAATCACCCAATAGTCACCTCAGGAGCACAGGACATTCCAGGAATGAGAAAGTGCACTTTCAGAGAACTAGCTGCCTTCACAGAGATGTGAGTTCTTTTGGTTTGAATAGATCTTTGATGGTCTTGGAAGCCGGCCAAATTGGGAGAGAAGGGCCTCCTGATAGTCATGAAAAATCCATCAAGCAAATAAAAGGTGGATGAATCATAACAACAGACTGCTCTAGAGATGGATGAGATGGGGAGGGTGATGGGAAGATTCTTGTACCACTCCCTGCCTCCCCCTCCCCCCTGCCCCCACTAGGGGATCATTAGACAAAGAGACTCAGGCAGGCTAAGGCAGGTTTGGAAAAGAAGATTGGTAGGGGCACTACATCCTCTGAGGCCAAAAAGACCAGGATGATCCTTGGTACCATCCCATCCAGTCCAGCCTGACTTCCAGGCTGTCTGGGTCTGGCTGCTCTTATGCTCCATTAAGAGTAAGAAGAAGCATCTTCCCAACTCACAGGAGGCAGTCAGCCTACCCTTTGAGCGTCTTTCACTGTCTCTAGGTAGCATCGGTGAATCTCAGCACCTACCCTAGCCTGACCTAAATATAGAGCAAGACCCAGGGCCTTTAGCCACTTGGGACAAACCCTGAGGCCAACATTGGCCAGGATTACAAAACTGATACTGGAGCAGACAATCTTTTCTTTCACCAAAACAACACGCAGGCCTTTCAATATACTACTGTCATCGTTTCATAAAAGAGAGGGATGATTTAGCAGAAGGGAAGATGCTGTTGTAGAGCAAGTTCAGTTCTTGGAGGGAGGAGAGTTGGCTGCAGGTAAGGTTTCTGTGCTTCTGTTTATCTCAGCTGCTCCAGGCTAGCCTGGGCTCTGTCTCAGTGTTGATTGCACCACCTATTTGAATTTCTGGGTGCTCATCTAAATAATGGGAATTGTATCAAATTGGTTTCAGTGGTGCAATGTGTAGAAAATCATCAAAGGGAGAATGGAGGGGAAGCATGCAGAAAAGCAATGACTTGGTGAACATCAGGAGCAGTGATGCTGAGGATGGCCAGGGTGACGCTGCAGATACTGCATAAGGGCGGGTGCTCGTCCTCTGGGTCCTGACTCCAGCAGGGCTGCCACTCTTGGCAAAGTCCTTCATCTGTGTCTTCACCTTCTCTTTTATAAAAGGGTAGATGATTATAGCAATAACAACAACAATAATAATTACAGCAGTTCCCCATTTAGCATGTTTCAAGTTTTTTAAAAAAATGTATTTGGTACAGGGCCTCACTATGCAACTTGGACTCATAGTGATCCTCCTGTTTTCAGCTCCCCCAGCACTGGGATTGCAGGTGTGGGCTACCATGCTCAGTTTCAGTGGCCAGCTCAGGGTACCCAGGGACAGGGCTGACATAGCATGTGGTGCTGAGGATTAAACCCTGGTCCCTGTGCTTGCCTAAGCAGGTGCTTAGTCCACTGAGCTATCTCTCTCTGGCCCTTTAAGTTTATAATGGTATGAGAACAATATGCATTCAGTAGAAGCTGCACTTTGAATTCTGAACCCTTCGTGGGCTAATGAAGTGCTGTATGATACTGTTATAGCTTCAGTCTTAAACATTTCCCAAAGGCCTGTGTGTTCCAGCCTTGGTTGCCAGTTTGTGGCCCTCCTGAGAGGAGGTGGAGCCTTTAAGAGATAGAGTCTTCTGGAAGTTAGGCCACTGCAGAGCCTCAACAGGCCACACCCTTGAAGGAGTGCTGAGACTCCTGCCCCTTCCTTTCTTTCTCTGCTTCCTGGCTGCCATGATGCGAACAGGCTCTCCTCTATGCTCTTCTGCCTCGTGTACTGGCTCGCCATAGATCCCAAAGTAACTGTCCAACTTGTGGACAGAAGCCTCTAGTCCTGTAAGCCAAAGCAAACCTTTCTTCCTCATAAGCCGATTGTCTCGAGTATTTAGTCAGAGAAGTGGACAACTGGCCAACACAGACACGCTGATGCTGAGTAGGGACTGTGAGCTGCAGTTCCCAAACACCCACATGACCATGAGGACAAACAACCCATGCAGTGTATTGTATTGCTAAGTCATAATGTTTAGTAGGTTAGATGTATTGAATGCAACTTTGACTTACATTTTCAACTTAGAGTGAGTTTATGAGCACATGAACCCATTGTAAATCGAGGAACACCTGAATGTGTATCCATATGCACATATAAACCTGCTTTTACATTTATGGTGAAAGGGCAGTGGAGAGTGCCCAGAGCTGAGCCTGTAGATATATGGGAGCCCTGGGTACAGGATCCACAGTCAGGATACCAGCTGAGGAAGGACAAGGCACCTGGGCCACACTCTGGGTGTCAAAGGACAGGAGGATAGCATGTGAAGGGGGGACAATGCAGAGCCCATTGAGGAGGTGATAATGGGACATAAATACAGAGATAAACTTTGAAGGTAGGAGTGATGGTAATAGTTATTGTATATGAAGTGTTTCCTTTGTGTCAGAAGATGATTTGGTTTGTTTAAGATATTTCCTAATTAAACCCTGTTCAACAACCCTATCTGTACTCTTATCTTATGTAAAAAAGGAAATTTAGGACCAAAGGGACCATGAGATACGCTCAGGGTCACAGCCGGAAGCAGCAGTTTAGTCAGTCTCTCCCACCTGACAGTGTACAATGTGCTGGAGAAGGCACTTCCTGTTTCCCCCTGAGGTCTCATATCTGGCACCTGGAGACACAGACCAAGTCCCAGAGTAGTGAGGCCAGCTAGGCATCCAGAGAAGTTGGGGTATCTGTGTGGGACACTCAAGGAGGGTCTGGGGGCGGGGATGAGCTGGACTCAGCGTGGTGGACTGGATATGAACTCCAGAGATAATCCAGGCCAAGCAGGGTTCCAGGACCTAGGGACAAAGCAAAATCCCTTGAGCTAAGAAGCTCTCCAGGAAGTTCCTGCCTTGCAGATCTCTAGTAGGTGCTACCTGTCACAGGTGGGATGGACGCCCAGGCCCCACCCCCAATCACCATGCCTGTGCCCTGTTGTTTTGACTTCTTTGTCAGAAGCTGCTGCTCACCGCACTCACCCTCTCATGCTCTAAGGACTATAATTCGACTTTCTAAGTGCTCATTTGTGGTTTCCAGACACTCAATCATGTAATTATGAAAACTCACCGGTCACCTCCCTGACTGTGGGTCAGGTGTACCTGTCCACCCCAGTTGGCAGCTGGATGTTGGAGGCTGTAAAGCAGCCTGGGTAATGACCTTGGCCCCTCAGCCTGCTCCTTGCCTAAGTGCTAGACAGGGTAGCAGGTAGGGGTGGGGGTCCTAGCTTGGAGGGAGAAGAGTAAGGCAAAGTTCTGGGAATCAGGCCTGAGAAAGAAACAGAGGAAGAAGGGTCCCCTTGGCTCCTCAGAAGTAAACCAGAAATGGGCAGGAAGGAGACAGGACAAAGGCCTGGGGAGAGGAGAAGGGAGTGGGAACTTGGGAGGGAGCACTTCCAGCTCCTGCCCCAAAGGATTACAAATATTGTGGGCACAAGAGATCACTCCAGGCCATGCACCATAGTCTGTTTCATAGGGCCTTATTTTGATGTACATAATGAAAGGTGTAACTTAGTAGTTAGCAGTTTCTTTATAAAATAATTATACTAATAAGCAGGTAAGCCAATTTAAAGAAAAACTATTGAAGGAAGTAACAGTACAGATAGTTTGTGGGTATGGGTCAGCTCCTGTCAGTGGTACTCAAATGTTTGCAGTGTGGGAAATACTGAGGGGCTGTATTAATAGTAGAGGGACCTAAGAACACTGACTAGTAGGGCAGCAGCCTTTTTACTATAGCCTTATAGGCAGCTCCCAAGGGTTGAGAGAGGGGTGGCTCAGGGACCTGCCACTGTGTAGGCAGCTGGGGATGGAACCATATTCTTCCTGGGAGTCAGAAGCTATAACACTGAAGGGAAGACTAAGAAATGCGCCCCATTGTGAAAACATTCTTCAGAGGCTAATAGATTTTCTTCTGTATAGTTCCACAGAGCAGAACTATGCATTTCAGCTCACAAAGAGGCACCCAGGCTGGTGTCTAGTGAGGGCTGGGGAAGGTGCCCACTGTGCTCTAAGAAAATAAGGTGAGACTCTCTATCAAGAGGAGGTGGGGAGACGAAACTGTTGTGCTCTTGGAGGCAGGTGAGGTCTGGAGCTGGGTAGCTGGCTGACCATTACACCTTGGGTCCAGCCATGTGTCTGATGGGAGACACCAGGCTTGTAGAGGCCAGATCTGCATTTGGGAAGGGATTAATGACAGCAGGAAGTGGCCGCTGATGGAAGGTACTCCTGCCATACCTCTCAGGAGGACTGGAATATAGATCCTGCCTGAACATCTCAGGTTTCTTGTTGGTGGAAAACAGTTTCAGGCTGAATCTGAGCAGACCAGAAGGAAAAACATGGTCAACTTACTAGTTAGCCTGAGCTAGAACTCTGATCCCTGACTGAAGTAGGCATCATGGATGATGCTCCAGGCCTTCAGAGGGTCTCCTTGGCTGACTCTGGAGGTGGGGCCCAATTTGGTGGTCTCAGCAGATGTTTGAGTGTTGGAATATCCATGCTGGTTGATGTCTTTGGGGAGCAAACTCAAGGCATCATTCAGTCCGTGACCTCCACGCCATTAGGGGCTGTGTCCTGCAATAGCAGAGATGTAACCCAACCATGCTCATTTCCCTGGAGGCCATGGGGAGGGCCCAGCTGTGGGAACCTTCTGCGGGTGTAGGTTGAAGTGGAGGGCAGAATGTTGAGAGGCCCAAAGCTGTTTCCAGGTCAAAGACTCTCTGGAACTTGCACTGCCTGCTGAAGTCATGATGAAATAACCCTATTAGCCATGCCTCTTTTAGGGCCAGGGAGGAGCCTGTCCCGATCATAATACACAGAGCTCCCTGTTCTCTGTCAGTGAGAAAACCATGGTTCCAGGAAAACATGGAGAAGCCCATTCCTTTTGGGTGGACCTACTCTGATGGTTGCAGCAGGGGTAGCTGTCCACCAAGGCAACATCCTCAGTAAGATGTCAGTGGTGGTTGTATGTAAGGAGAGACTCAGGCTTCGTTAGCCAGGTTTTCCCCTGCAAGTGGACCTCTTGCCTGCTCTGCCCTGACCAGGCCGAGCACCTCTGGAGGAAAGGTCAGTGGGAGTCAGGCATGGCCCTCTCAGCCTGAGGCCAGCTGACAAAAGTCCAAATGCAGAGATGCTGGGGTTGGCAGAGCAGAGCAACCAAGGAGTCCCAGCAGGCAGCAAGGCTGCTCTCCACTGCGCCCAGACCTAGGGTCAGGGCTGCTGGGACAAAATGCAGCTCTGTGAGGTCTGTGGTGGTAGACAGTGGTCCCTCAGGGTGACAGCTTTTAGAGGGAAATAGGAGCAGCATTTAAGAAGACAGAGGAGCTGCAGGCTGAGAGGAAGAGAAGTAGGAGAAACAGCAGAGTTGGGAGGAAGCGACTTCCATGTGGAAGGTGAAGAGCAGACTCTCTGGCTGAAGCAGAACCACAGCTGGAGGCCAGAGTCCACAATAAATGCTGCTGGGCTGAAGCCGGGGTGCTGGTGGCTGCACTCACAGGTGCTCTGGACAGCATCTGTTTCCTGACTCTGGCCCCACAGGCTGTGGCCATGGCCCCTTTCCTCCCTTCCTCAAAGCCAGCAATAGCAGTTTAAGTTCTCCCCCCAGGACATCACTCTGACCTCTTCTACTTCTTTGTTCCACATTTTAGGGGTCCTGGGATGATGCTGGGCACAATCAGATCATCTAGAAAAATCTCCTGATTTTAAGGTCACCTGATTATTGAACTTCATTTCACCTGCAGCCTTAATTCCCTTTGCCACACGGCCTCACCTACTTACAAGTTCTGGGAATAAGGATGTGGACATCCTTGGGGGCCATTGTTCTGTCTAACATGGATGGGAGGAAGAGTGGAGAGGAAAGGAGATCTAGAGGAATGAGGAGGTGAGCACAGGGTGAGAGTGGGAGCTACTGTATATTCTTGAGCAAAGTAGAGCCCAGCATTGCAGGGCATAGGCATAACCTTGGTTCTCAGGGTTAGCATGAGATCATTTTCCAGACTCGGAACAATGGAGCCATGTTATGTGTGAGGTCTTGCAGACCATAACGTGTTATTGTTCTCATCTCAGGGCAGTGTGCCAACCTGCAGGAGGCCACAGCTGATGCCAGAGTGAAGGGGCCTAGCCCTCGGGGATGCCCAGGTCAGCTGGCGGCTGGAGTCAGTCGCCCAGGAGGAGTAGACAAGCCATGCTGCCTGGCTGCGAGGCATCAGTGGCTGCTGAATGCTTTTCTCATCTAGTCTAGATACCGAGGTTATCTCTCTGGCCTGGCCTGGAGGAGGCAGAGAAGAATGGGCAGGACAAGCCCTCAGGCTGATGTGAAACTGGGTGGGACTTTCCAAGTGGGCATTTTGGGAGGGAAGCAGGGATGGATGGGGGTGGGGAGCATCCAAATGAATGGAGCTTTTGTTTGCTCCTTGGCATGGCTTTGCTTGGGAAGGTAGACAGGCAACAAGAGTGCATTCAGGCCTTACAGATCTAGAGAGTTGGAAAGCGCTATTGTGTGGAGGGTGTCATAGTACTGGTGACCTCAGTGGCATCCCCGAATTATGTCCTTTTTGAGATGGCTTTGCTCTATAGGCTGCTCATGGAGCTCATGGAGCTCATGGGGGTACTGAGCTCTTTGAGATCCCTTCAGGGTCACCACTGTGCGCTGGCTGAGGGAATGGACTCTAGGAGAAGCCAGACCTAGACTCAAATTCTAGTCTTAACTCTTACTAGCCATGTGACCTTCGCTGAGGTATATCCTGTTCTGAGGTTTGGAAACCAGAGATGATAACCCAGCAGTGCTCACCTCCTACAGATAATTGGAGTAACAAGTAAGGCAAGATATGTTAAACCCTAGCACAATGCCAGGTACACAGTGAGTACTCAATGACCATTTGCTTCAAAGAACAGCAGAAGGGAGACAGCCCTGTGTACCCATCTGAATGAAATGGGGTTTATTTCTTTTCTATGTGAGTGGCCTTGTCCACGGGGCTGGTCAATCTCTGTGAAGTTCTTGGGTATTTTAGACCATGCCAAGGGATAAAGGATGCCAGATAACACTTGGGATGGCTGATCCCCTTTCAGGCCTTCCTCTCCTCAGACCTCACCTTGGCTCATCTTGAGCAAAGTTCTGTAGTGCTCAGTTTAGGTGTCTTTGCCACAAGTGGTTATGGCTTAGAAGAGAGGAGAAATAGCTGAAGGTTGGGCTAGAACACAGGACCACACCTGAGGTATCAAATGATGGGCTTCAGCCATCTGGAAGAGACTGTCCCAAGAGGCTGTCTCAGGTTGGGTGATAAGGCTGAAAGGAGATGAGTGGCAGTTGGTGGTTGTCTATAAGCTGGCCTGCCTGCTTGGGAGTCCTAGCTGACCCGTTCTAGTTTCTGGAAGTCAGAGAGGGGCTGGGGATTCTTGTCCCCCTGTCTCCATTCCAGGACAGAAGTGCCTGTCCCTCTGGGTCTCTGGAAGATGCTGAGGCCCGCTAAATACTGCGTGGCATCTACTACCCTATTTGCTGCCTTCACAGACTGTATGGAGACCAGAATCTCTGCTGAAATCATTTCTTCCACCAGGTCACGGCTGTGGACCAACAGCCTGACTACCCACAGTGCAAAAGCAAGAACTTTTGGAGCCACCCTCACCTGGGCTCACACCAAGGCTCTGCATTTACTAGACACATGGTTTGATCAAAATATACAGCAGATATTTAAAATTTAAAAATGCATTTCAGTCAGACACTTCACACACAATTCATCATAATTAAATCTTGGAAACACCCTACATGCCCATCAGCTGAGGACTGGATAAAAAAGATGTGGTATTTTTATATAATGGAGTATTACTCAGCTATAAAAATAAACTTGATGATTTTATAGGCAAATAGATACAGCTAGACCGTACTCAAAAGTGAAATAAATCAGACTCACACTTGTAAACATCATATTGCATCGCTAGTGTAAGAAACTGAAAGAGTAAATACAATAATATACAATATAACAACCATTGTTGAATTCCTATAATTTTATTTAGTGAAATTCGATATCATTTCTACTGTTTTTTTTTTTTACTTATTTTATTCTCTTAAAAAATACACATTGCTATTAGTATCTCTCCAAAATACCAACGCCTTGCTTCAAACATATTTATCTCATCATTCTTGGAACTTTCTGAAGCATTCTCGGAAAGTCCTTTTTTGAGAGTATCTTTATAAGATGTCATAAGATACAGTGAATGTTGCTGCCTCCCGCCATCTAACAAAAAGGCCGGCCTATAAAAACATGACAATGAACCTCCATCTACCTTATTCAACTGGATCTGGCACTGTGCAGCTTCGGGCTCTTCCCAAATCAAAACGACCATGAAAAATAAATGTTTTAAATCCATTCAAGATGTTGACCCCACCATGACCATGAAGTACAGATATCCATGGATAGGCTTCCAGAACTGCTACAGAAAGTGGCAAGAATATTAGAGTAAGGATGTTCAAAGTGAGGGGGATTAAGAGCAATTGGCCTTTTACTGTAATAAAGTTTAAAATTTAAATGAAATATTTGTTGTATTTTTATGATCCTTCATACCTTCTCTGGACATTACTTTCCTCATCTGTTAAACGGAGATAACAATAGACCCATCTCATGAGGTTGGCAGGATGAGATGAATTTATATATCCAGAACCACCCACTCCTGTGTAAGTGTGGCTATTGTTTTTGTCTTCTACTGTGCCACAAAGCACAGATGGAGCATTGAGCTGTTTCATGTTTTGAGCTGTTTGGGGCTCAGAGGAGGTGCAGACTTTCAGAGTGGCACCTGTCTAGCAATCACCAGACAGGTCTCACCACTTGCCCAGAGACTGCCTGAGAAGGCATCTGGCTATTTGGCTCACGTTCTGTACCAGGGAAAAGAGGGGGAGGGAGGAATGGAGACAGGGGCAGGGAGAGAGCCAGCACTAGTGTTCAGTGTAGCTGTCCCTCCTGCACAAAGCCAAGGGAATGGGTAGGTCCTGGATGAGGTCTTCTGGTTACGATCTTCCTGGCTGGAAAGTAGAGTTGAGACTTAAATTCTTTGGAGCTGAAGGATATGAGAATGGAATGGGGAGTGATGAGAACCCTGGAAATCCATATCAAAAGATATGAACTTGGTAGTGAGCTGGGTCCTTAAGAGGAGCAGGTGGAGTCATGTGTGACTTTGCATTCCTTATATTAATAAGTGAATAAGGGGTGGTGCAGGAAGTAGGAAAGAGAGATCTCTTTTATTTCTCTTCTTTTTTTTTCTTTCTTTCTTTTTTCTTTTTGATACTGGGAATCAAACTCAGGACCTTGCGCTTGCCCAGCAGACACTTATGCTGCTGAACTATCTCCCTGGCCCTCTCTTCTTATCTGTAGTCAGTGCTACCCACAGACTGGTGAGATCTGGTATTCTCTTGTTGCAAAAGGTTGCCACTGACTTCAGGTTGGAGGCCAATCTCTTTCTTGGAAAGACCCCTGAAACTTTCAGAAGTTGTCAACGCTCTGGAAGATGGAGAAGTAGAGAGAAGCAAAACTACTGTCATCTATGAGAGTGCCCAGTCAGCCCCACACAGGTCTGTGTATCCACACAGACCTCAGGAAATGGTTCTCTGAAGGAAACCAAAACCTGCATCCTTGGAGTGGGAAAGATGTGGGGCATCGTTAAGGCCAGGATAGACAACATAAGACAGTGAACAGCCCTACTTTGCTGACAACTTTGTGGCTGGATCTTCACCTCTACCTCCACCTCTTCTTCTGGATGGATCACTAAGGGTGAGGAAGGCAGAGATCTTCTGTAACCAAG
>NW_004524669.1:4761116-4804629 GCF_000260255.1 Octodon degus | reverse complement strand
AAAGAAAGAAAGAAAGAAAGAAAGAAAGAAAGAAAGAAAGAAAGAAAGAAAAAAGAATGAAAGGTCTAATGGAGAGTCACTGGTCCAAGTGTACCTCCAAAAGTTGAAGAATCCAGAATATGACATCTGTAAGTGACAACAGAAAAGAGTGAACTCAGTCAAGAAAGGCCAAGTGCGTGTAGAATTTGAACTTTTTCCTTCTTCCCCTTTTTGATTCCATCTCAGCCCCTAGCCTATCAGAGATGGTACCTGAAAATTCACATTCAGAGTGAGTCCTCCCCACTCACTTTACCAAACACCTGCTGATCTCCTCTGAAACACACACCCAGACATAACCCTAAGTGACCTTAGGCATCTCTAGTCAAGTTAACAGATTAACCATCACATGAGCCAAGTGGCATATGAGTTGCCTTCCCAAGCCTAGCAAGGAGATCTGGACAGGAGACAGCCCTGTTCTTCTCTAGCACCTAAGGGCAGATGTGAGGAATGATTCAGAGACACACAACCAGGGTCTAGAAATGTGCAATGCACAGTACCCCACAACTGCTCAAAAACACATGCGTTGAAGACACAATTCCGTGATTGCTGCAAGTGCTTGTGCATGTTCTCCTTTCTTCTTGCTTTAGACATTGTGTTGCTTTTAGGAAAAGCCTTAATTTGTTTTCACTAATCCTTAAGGGTGATGATTGGTCCAAAAGGACAGTGACCAAGGTCAGCGGTAGGTGATGGTGGGATATGCTGGGCGTGGGCATGGGAGCTGAGTGGTCATAGAGTATGGGGCTGGGCCGGCAAGGTATCTATTTACTTTGAAGACTGCTCAAACTCTAAGTGTGCTTCCCAAGGACAGACCCAGGAAAAGTACCATTTCCAGCCTCAACACATTATCTACTTTTCTTCGCTGTATAATGTTACTGTCTGTATGCACACAATCCCATGTGACTGGAGCTCATCCAAAGTAGAAACGGAAGCCAGAGAGAAGCAAGACTGTCTCCCATGCCTGCCTTCTCAGAATGAGGAAGTGCTGAATCAAACAGAAACCTTGAGGAGCAGCAGCTTCAGTCCTGCCTCTGTCTTCCCATTCTTAGTGTGGCTTCTGTGGAAGGTGTAGAAAGGAGCAAGGAGACAAGGGCCGTGCTGAGTGGGTAAGAATATGAAAAGGGCTGCTTCCATGCCTCTGGTCTTGAAAGAACACAATCTGGTTCTTTTAGGTAGTGTGTGTGCATATCCAGTGGGAGGAAAGGCTGTAACCCCCACACTCTGAGTGTTCTTGCCTACATGTGTATCAGAGAAATACCAAGAAGTGGGTAAAAGCCCTTCTTTGCAAGATCACAGTTATAGATAGATGTGTGCAAGGCGGCGCCTGGCACACAGTAATTCCTCTGTGTTTGTCTAAAAATCAAAATCACCCTTTATAAGAAGGAAAGCACAGAGATTTTGCTCTACAGGTATGTTCCTTTTTTAGTTCCTCTGACTATTTGTTGATTTTCAGTCCATAGTTTCAATCAACAAAGGGGGATTTTTCAAAGACTTGGTAAGTTATTGGCAAAACATGCTTCAAATGCAGGAAGAACATTCCCCAGACCTGTAGGGGCGTGTTGGAGGGAAGCTGAGAGCTCTTCACTGCTCTTGCCCCACCAGTGCCAATTGCCTGCTAAATCTGTGGGCTCTGGCCCAGGCTGATCCCCACAGCCTTCTGCATTTTTGCCCCACCCTTCCTGCTCACTCCCAGCCAGCTTAGTATTAAAACCTCAGTTTTGTGTCCCCTTTGGTGAGTCCAGGCCATGCTCCTTTTGTGTCTGTGGGTCGTGGGGAAAACTGCAGTGAAAGCCTAAGCAATGTGTCTAAGGTTTCACAACATTTCAAGGCCTGGATTAGGACCAAGTCATGGCCCAATGCCACTGTGCTGTGGCCCACAGTGTGCATGAAGTACTTGCAGGGGAAACTCAGTTCCAAGGGGTCAGGTCCTCTTGCATTATGGCCCCAACAATGGCAGCTGGGGGGTGCTTTCCAAGCCCACCCAAGCCAAGGTAGGTAGATGCTTTACTTCTGGACAACTTTATTTTTCCAACCTGTTTGGACGGGTAGGAGAGTCCTCAACAGGCTGGGTGGGGTTCAGTATCAGAAGACAGTCTTAGTGAAGACTATCTCCAACTCCCCAGGTTCATAGAGGGACCAGTACCCCCATCTCCAAGCCTCTGAGATCCTGAGGATCCAGCTGAGATCAAAGCTGGGCCACAGAGTTGGGGTGCGGGCAGGATTCCCACGGCTTTGGGTGGAGACAGAAAAAATGCTTTCCTCAGTTCCTCCCTGAGGGTAGGGTTTTGTGAAGAGTTGTCTGGGGCTGGCACATCCCTCCCTCTGCCCTTCCCCATTCCTTGAATCTGGCTGCAGGCTCCTGATGGAACTGCCAACCATAGCCCAATGAATAAGTTGACTCATGCCTCAAGTATGGCTACCCATGTTTTGTGCTGAACATGCATGGGATAGAAACGCTGCAAAGATGAAGACACTGCTGCTTTCTTTCTCTCCTGGGGTGAGGCTTGAGGACTGTGGAAGGATTTGGGGGCTACCAGTCCTGCTGGGATGGCAGGGAGAGGAATGGTATGTCCAATTTGAAGGGAAGAAAGGACTTTCTTTCTAGACATAGGCCTGGACACAGAGCAGATGGGACCCAGCAGGCAGATGGGGAGCGCTCACATGAAGACCAGGCAATGGAGAGGGTGTTAACCCCTATCTGTCAGTGACATTCAGAAGAGGTCTGTGGAGCAGCCCCAGTGAGCAAAGCTGTGCTGAGTGTTTGGGTGATGCACAGTCTTCTAACCCTGGGACGACACCATTGGGATGAGCCTGGAGGACGTGTGCAAAACCATGTTCCACTGAAGCTGTCTTATTTATCATCTTATATTAAGTGCATCTCTTGCCAAAGACCCACAGGTTGAGGAGAAGGACCTGGTTTAGTGGTACAGGAGTACCTACCTCTAGCCCATGGCTGATATTCTTCCAGGCCTGCTGTCTTGAAATGCTACCCTGTGCACAGTCTCCATCCCCTGTACTCTTCTGAGGGTGGGGGAGTCAGAGAAGCAGTCTTGTGTCCTTCTCTGATAGGAGATCAGCAGGGTGGCCATTAGAGAGAACCCTCAGCCTACACTTGCTTGCTGAAAGAAAAACAGTGCCTGGACAAGGTTAACAGTATGTTCGAGCAAGTCTTGGGGACTCCCTCTGGGGTGCCCAGAAGCAGAGCTTGGGGGTTCAGTTCATCTCTCTCTGCCTGCCACAGTGGACTTTGGATTAGGGTGGGTCCTCCTGCCATGGAGGAGTTGGTGCCCAGCTTCCCACAGGGCTCCATTCCTGACACCTACCCAGATTTGATGCAGTGGGAGGAGCTGCCCTGGCTGCTGGGGAGATTTCCACAAAGTCCAAGGGACAGAGTGCTGCTTCTTTCTGAGTAAGGCACATAATACTCCAGCTGCAGTTACTTGCCACCCCCACTCCCCTGTCCCTGGCACCTGGATCTGAGCTTGGCACATGGTAGTGATCCTCAGACTGGACAGAATGCATTCCTGTCCTACCATGCCCTTCTTCATAGTGTTGCTGTGAGAAAAACAAATGGGGAGAAGAGAATGTCCCAGTGTCTCAGGAGGGGTTGGGTCTTCCCAAGGGCAGTGGCAGCTAGACCCAGGACCTGTCTGAGTGTAGCAGGACATATCCCGAGAGTGCCCTTTCAGGAAAGAAGGAAGGCTCCTGCTTGGGGACCTCAGGCAGTTGCTTCTGGTTTGAACCTGTCCTGTCAGAGCTGAGATCCCCAGTATGTCTCAGGACACTCACACCTCTTCTCCAGAAGGCAGCAAATGTAAAATTGGTGAATTCAGTAAAATTCATCTTTCAGGGTCTCAGAAACTCTCCAGGCAGGGATGTGAGCCAAGCTTCGTTCCCAAAACCTGTAAGGTCAAAGGTCAGCTCTGGCCATGTCTGCTGCTGGGATTATCTATCAGTGGCTTTCTCATCATGGGCGCTCTGCTGAGCAACCATCATGTCAGTTGATCCCCAGCACCGGGTCACTTTCCCACAGCCTTGGCTTCCTTATGGCCAACCACTTGCCCTGTCCAGAGCCTTCTGGGCCTGGGCTGGGTCCTGACTCCTTTGCTTTTGAGAACATGGGCTTCAGGGCTTTGAACCTGTCCTAGTGCACCCCTACCTCCCACTTCAGCCTGAGTAGAGCGCAGCTTGTAGTATTCTCAGTCCTACCCTGCTTGAGGGTCCAGGTTTTATCTCTGAGGGAAGCAAAGAGGTGATCCTCACTCAAGTCTGAAGCAAGAAGGAGAAGGTGTGGTTTAGGATTGGCACTTGATAAACCTAACCGTAGTTCCTTTTTTCCTTATGGTGCCACAATCAAAACTACCTCGGCCAGGGGGATCTAGCTAGGAGTTCTTCTAAGCAATTGGCAGGTTGCTATGGAAGCAGCCAGATCCCCCTAAACCCATTTTGGCTGGTCTCTCTGGCAGGATGATCCGCAGACTTAGAATTCCCTTTTCTATTCCCTTGGCTTTGAAGGAGGCCTTGGGCTGGAGCTCAGAGAAAGCACAGCAGTTCCCGCTGTTCAGAACAGAAAGGTTTGCCGTTGTAACAGGCCGGCAGATTCTCAACATGTTCTTGATGAGATTAGAAGCTCCCGCAGGTATGTGTTTGTGGCGGCCTTCAGCCTGTATCAACAGATACAATGACTCACTCCTTCCCTGGTGGAATAACTGAGAGCTGGCTGGAACACACCTGGGGGCTGGGGGAGCCAGCAGAACAGCCCCCCCGAAGACTGACTGCATGTAAGGAATTGCATGACTTCCTGGGGCTATTGAGCCCCTGCAGAGTCCTGTCCAGGTCAAGGAACAAGAGAAAGGTCAATGGCACACAGAACACTGAGTTAGGAAGAGTTGTGGAAGGACAGACTTGGCCGTGATGAAGGTAAAGTGCTCTGCAGGTGGCAGAGGGATCCCACATTGTGTTTCTGGAGTGTGGCAATCCGGAGAGACTTTCTGGCCTCAACTTTGCAGGCCAATCTGTCCAATAGACTCAGGGGTAAAGTACCTCCTCTAAGAAAGAACCGGTGTGTGAAGGGACAGCCTCCATTTCTCCCCTGGCTCATACTAAAGATGTAAGACCACAGATTAACTTTCCAAGAGCTGAAGTCTCCATGGCAATCTCCTGCCTAGCAAAATGTAAGAAGAGAAGGTCGTGGCTAGTAGGGACTTGCTTTGTCTTCCACTGGGAGACAGTGTCACCTAAACTGGCAGGGCAGTGGGTCCCACGCTGATGGTGGACACTGTCCCTGGTCCTAAAAGAATCCCCAGGACAGTGGCCATGGGCAAATGCTCCCTTATTTTCTGGCATCTTCAGAGGCTGCTCACAGCCCCCCAGACACTGGCATTGTCACCGAAGTCCTGCCAAGGGTTCAGTGCTGTGAGGCAAGGTTATTTCTAACTGAGCAGAGCCTGCCAGAAAGCGTTTGCATCCGAACACTGCAGGTGTGACGGTGAGCTCACAGCTGCCCCCCAGGCATGCCCAGCCCACTTAATCATTCACACAGCTCGACAGCTCTCCCGCCCAGCCCACTTCTGAGGGGATAAAAGGGGGATTGCCATTCCAGGGTAGCAGAGCCACCCACCGTGTCCTGCTGAGTGCTGTTCTCTCCAGCACCTTTCAGCCCACCAGTGCCCCGTACTCTTGCTCCATCAGGAACAAGCCGCCATGTCTCGCCAGTCCAGCGTGTCCTTCCGCAGCGGGGGCAGCCGCTCTTTCAGCACAGCCTCTGCTATCACCCCGTCTGTCTCTCGCACCAGTTTCAGCAGCGTGTCTCGGTCCGGGGGTGGTGGTGGTGGCAGGGTCAGCCTTGGGGTTGCTGGTGGAGCGGGTGGCTATGGCAGCCGAAGCCTTTACAATTTGGGGGGCTCCAAGAGGATTTCTATCAGTGCTAGTGGCGGCGGCTTCAGGAACAGATATGGTGCTGGTTCTGGAAGCGGCTTCGGCTTTGGAGGTGGAGCCGGCGGTGGATTTGGTTTTGGCGGTGGAGCTGGTGGCGGTTTTGGGCTCGGTGGAGGAGCTGGCTTTGGTGGTGGCTATGGGGGCGCTGGCTTCCCTGTGTGCCCCCCTGGCGGCATCCAAGAGGTCACCGTCAACCAGAGTCTTCTCACTCCCCTGAACCTGCAAATCGACCCCACCATCCAGCGTGTGAGGACTGAAGAGCGGGAGCAGATCAAGACCCTCAACAACAAGTTCGCCTCCTTCATTGACAAGGTGAGCTGCGATCTTTTGTAAAAAACCACTAGGAGTCTGGAGTAAAGCTGAAGCCAGGGGGAAGAGAGAAGGCTTTTCAGGCTGTGCGGAACACTTTTATGATTGTAGTCATTTCCTTTTGCTTCTGGATACAGCGGTAGCGCTTTCTTTCTCACTCAGATCTGCAGTTTGGAAGGCAGAGTCTTAGTTCTTCCCATTCAGAGGTTGCCTTGTAAGGGCTCCTTGGTTCTGGGTGGACAGACAGGGGAGCTCCACGCACAGTGTAACAGGGAGGATTGCCTGGGCAAGGCAGATGTGTTTGGCAGGGGGCAGCTGGAGATCATTCGCAGTCCCTACTACCCTGGGCTATGCTCCAGGTGGCCATTCCTGGTCTGGCTGTGGCCTGGATGAGGATCCTGTCTCCCCAAGGAGACTGAAGTTGAGTGCCTCCCTCTGGGCCTCCCATTCGGGCTGAGAAGAGCACTGCACACAGGAAAGTTTATGTTTTTGGGGTAGGGTGCAGCACGAAATGGAAGGCACAATGGTGACTGGTTATTGGAACATGAAGCCCTCACTTTTCTGTTTTTATAATGTGCTCTTGTCCAGGTGCGGTTTCTGGAACAGCAGAACAAGGTCCTGGACACCAAGTGGACCCTGCTCCAGGAGCAGGGCACCAGGACAGTTAAGCAGAGCCTGGATCCATTGTTTGAGCAGTACATCAATAACCTCAGGAGGCAGCTGGACTCCATCCTTGGAGAGAGAGGCCGCCTGGACTCAGAGCTGAGGAACATGCAGGACCTGGTAGAGGACTTCAAGAATAAGTGAGTTGAGGGACAGGTGGAGACAGGAAAACTGGTATCTTCTTTATACCAGATAAATTTTGCAACCAAACTTTCACCTATGGCTCCTCCATGGGCTAGAAGCATACCTTCTTTGGACATCTATAGTACTTAAAAAAATCTAGCTCTATGTTTGGAAAGTTCTAGCACATAGCTCCTCTGTAAGGCACTTAGCTCACAGCCAAGCCTGCATGATTGGCACCATCTCAACAAAACAGGCCATCATGCAATCCTTGCTCTCTGGGGTTTCCCTCCCCAGTGCACTTAACATACACTGTATGAATTTTTGCTGGCTTTCCCTCAAAACAGGAACTGATGATGTAACCTAGTTTGGTGGTTCAAGGAAATTTTTCAGTGATGTGAACTAGCTAGTGGATTGCCAGCTTTCAGTTTTCTTTTTCTAAAAAGACTTTAAAGCTGACAAAAGTGTTAGAGAAACTGGCTAGAGATGAAGCTAGGAAGAAGCAGCTCAGCTTTACAATAAAAACATCTTAAAGCACCTGAATTGTGGTGAGAATAAAATGAGTATGTGGCAGGTAGTTACAGACAAGGCAGCATAATGGGAGAGGACCTTGCCCAGGGCTCACATTACTGTGTCTCTCCCAACCATACTTATGAGATGCAAGCAACCCTTCCCAATATAAGAGTAGGCCTACATGAACTTGGTCAGTAAAGATCCCTCGCCTGTCTTCATTCTCTGATCAACATGTCTCAACATGTCCTGGCGACTAGGTATGAAGATGAAATCAATAAGCGCACCACCGCTGAGAATGAGTTCGTGATGCTGAAGAAGGTATGTGTGGGTGGAGGGAAACTGTAACCTGGGGCTATGCCATCCGGAGGGTGGAGTCCTTTTAGGATGCTTGTTTGGTACCAACCGTCCATGTTTCTCCAGGATGTAGACGCTGCCTACATGAACAAGGTGGAGCTAGAGGCCAAGGTGGATGCACTGATGGATGAGATCAACTTCACCAAGATGTTCTTTGATGCGGTGAGAAGCTTACCTCTAGTTTTCATTTGGGTAGTTATTCTTTCTTTTTTTTCTTGAGTCAACATTCCACAATAGATGGAAGACTCAGATGGGACTGACACTAAATAACACAAAATCAGATGACTGACTTCAAGTCTCCCTGCAGGAGCTGTCCCAGATGCAGACACACGTCTCTGACACCTCTGTAGTGCTGTCCATGGACAACAACCGCAGCCTGGATCTAGACAGCATCATTGCTGAGGTCAAGGCCCAGTATGAGGACATTGCCAACCGCAGCCGGACTGAAGCTGAGTCCTGGTACCAGACCAAGGTGGGTGCTCTGGAAATGTGCCCTTCCTGAGGGGTGGAACCTATGTCTAATTATAGGATTAAGCATATATACATTTTCCTTAAAAACTAGAGTCTAAACAAGAATTTCACATCAGTGTCTCATAGAAAGAAAAGCCACTAATAAGGAAATTATTGAAGACTGGTACCACCTTGAAAAAGGTTGAATCAGTCACAGTCCCCAAGTAACTATGCTGTTTGCTACCTCTCAGTAGCTCTTGCCTGTGAACTTGGGGAAAGTGTTCCTCACTCTCATATAAATGGGCTCTTCTCTTTTGTGGTGTCATCAGTATGAGGAGCTGCAGCAGACAGCTGGCCGACATGGCGATGACCTCCGCAATACCAAGCATGAGATCTCCGAGATGAACCGCATGATCCAGAGGCTGAGAGCTGAGATTGATAATGTCAAGAAGCAGGTAGGAGCTTGCAAGATAGTTCAGTGGTCTAAAGTGCCTGCTTAGGCAAGCTTAGGCAGCTGCAGGGGTCCATGGTTCAATGCCTGGCACCACATGCTACGCTGGCCCCTCCCTTAGGTTGGGCTGAGCCAGCCAAGAAAAAAAGAAGCAGGTAGGATGAGGTTGAAAGAGGATGGAGAGGAAGGATCCTGAGCTCTGAACAGCAGACCTAGCTTGCTTTACTTTTGTGTGTTTGAGAGAGAGAGAGAGAGAGAGAGAGAGAGAGAGAGAGAGAGAGAGATCTGGAATAATCACCAGTGCTGTGATTTTTCCATCACCATTTTCCATGACCAGCATAGATACAGATACATTGGGTTCTCCCTGGAGTCCAGAGAGTTTAGTCTGCCTGCCAGAACCTCAGAAAGCAACATGACAGGTCCAGTTCAGCTACTACAGTATCCCACTCTTTCTTCCTTTTCTTCTGTAGTGTGCCAACCTGCAGTCCGCCATCGCTGATGCTGAGCAGCGTGGTGAGCTGGCCATCAAGGATGCCAGGAACAAGCTGGCAGAGCTGGAGGATGCCCTGCAGAAGGCCAAGCAGGACATGGCCCGGCTGCTGCGCGAGTACCAGGAGCTCATGAACACCAAGCTGGCCCTGGACGTGGAGATCGCCACTTACCGCAAGCTGCTGGAGGGCGAGGAGTGCAGGTGAGAGGAACTGTGGGCCCAGCATGGCCTCTCCTTTGATAACGTGGAGCCGTTCCACTCATGGGATAAAACACAGTGCCATCTTGTGCATGATAAGTACCTACCTGGGTTGATTTCTGTCTGCCATGTGGGCACGTGGCAGGCCTCTCACTTCACTTTGCTGGTTTATTCCCCACCATCAGCGTTTTCAGGTGTTGTTTTTCCTCCAAACAGATAAGCAACTCAACAAGCGAGCGCTGAACTTTGTCCCCTTTCTTCATTCTCTTGTATTCTTTTCTAGACCTCAATATCCACACCACACCTACATTTACTTTGTCTTCCCAGTTCTTCAAGTGCCCCTTCTTTTAGGAAGGTTCTCATGATTCTTCCAGTGGATTCACCTATCTTGGATTCTCAAATCACTGCTTTCTTTTCTTGAATCTTTTGAAACTGCCATTTGCTTACTTTCTGTCTGAGAAATTTCTGTGCAGGCCAAATTCTGTCACAGAATGTAAGTTCCTAGAAACAAAAATTGCTTTATACATATTCATATTTCCCTCTTACTTATACTTTCTCCAAATTGGTTGGAGGAGAATGTGAATTATGCTCCTTTAACTACCTATCTCTAAACCAGGACCTCTTCATTGGAAAGTCCCTCCAGAGTATTCTCTGTTCTAGCTGAAGTTGTTTTCCAGGTATACAGACCCCTGACTTTTGGATGAGATCTAATCACCTCACCTCACCTCACCTCACCTCACCTCACCTCACCTCACCTCACCTCACCTCACCTCACCTCACCTCATCTCATCTCATCTCATCTCATCTCATCTCATCTCATCTAATGGAATTAGCCACATAGACTAATGCCATCTTTTAGGAAGTTCAAAACATTTCTTATTTCATTTTTTTTCTATTTCAGACTAAGTGGAGAAGGAGTTGGACCAGTCAACATCTGTAAGTAACTCTGAGCAGACATTCACAATGAGAGTACTAGGGGGGGCCGGGGAGATGGCTCAGTGGAATAAGCACTTGCCTGGCAAGCTCAGGGGCCTGAGTTCAATTCCCGGTTCCGCAAAAAAGAGAAAAAAAAAAAAAAAAAAAAAAAAAGAAAAGAAAAGAGAGTACTAGGGGATATTTGGTGCCAACTCAGGATCCTGTTGTTTTTAGATTCCAGACTTGCTGCATCCCAGTATATTATTACTTAATGCACTTAGTGAGAATCATCCCCTTAGTGGAGGGGATGTGCACAGATTTGGACACGAAGAAAAGTAGCTCACCTCATGTCTTATCCCTTAAAGGGTGGACTATGTATCACATACCTGTTGGAACCTGTTCCACATGTGTATCCAGTACTATTCCTTGCCTCTTATATTTGCCGGCCTTTTGTAAGGGACCTTCAGTGAATGACATAGCTCTTTTGGGCCCCTTCTATAACTGTAAAAGAGACCAGGTGTGACACACCCCCAACAGGATCAAATAAATTGGCCATGGATGATCCACCTGACAACTAGTCACTTCTCTTCTTCTCTCCCCACAGCGGTTGTCACAAACAGCATGTCTGCTGGCTATGGCGGTGGAAGTGGCTTTGGCAGTGGAAGTAGCTATGTCAGTGGAACTGGCCTTGGCAGTGGTCTTGGTGGAGGTGGCGGCAGCAGCTACTACTCCAGCAGCAGCGGCGGTGTTGGCCTAGGCGGTGGGCTTAGTGTAGGGGGCTCTGGCTTTAGCTCAAGCAGCGGCCGAGGGATAGGTGCAGGCTTTGGTAGTGCTGGGGGCAGCGGTTCCACCGTCAAGTTTGTCTCCACCACCTCTTCCTCCCGGAGGACCTTCAAGAGCTAAGAAGAGCTGCACAGCATTGTTCCCTTGGGGCCCCAGGAGCCCTTGGAGTCCCCTCTTGCAGACAGTCTCCCAAGCCAAGTTTTCTCTTTCTCTGGAGAGTAGCCTAAAGCAAGCCCACTGCAGAGCCATATTCGTTGGCTCCTGGGAGGACCCAATTCCTAGTTTCTTACCTCCCACATCACAGTTCCATCTTCTGCTTCAAGTTGGTCTTTTGGTCCCCATGGCCCTCTATGATACAGGAATCAAAAGCTTTTTGGTCTCTGCATCATCAGAACAGAATTTGCACCCCAGCACCCACCCCAACCTGGCTCTGACTACCTCCAGAATGTGTTCAATAAAATGCTTTTATAATATAAGCTCCAGTGCAGAACTGTGTTTTCTAGGTCTACCTTCAACCTTGAGGCCTCATGACAGTCAGTCTGTCTGGATGAGATAGGTTCCTTTGATGACTCACAGAGAATGTGGGAAAACTCTGAAGGACAAGTGGCCTTCAGGGGTGGTCTAGGGACTTGAACAGGCATGAGAGGAGGTTGGTGAAGCCTCTGCCGTGAAGGAATTGCTGCATTGTGCGCAAAGGCACGTACATTGCTTTGCACCATGGTGAGATTTTACAGCCTTTTGTTGAATGGAGCCTATTTAACTTGGATGAGGTTCTATGCCGCAGCATAAATAGACTTAAATAACATTGATAAATGAAGAATATGTTGGTTTCAGAAGCCTAAAAAAACATTGGGGTTTTCCTAATACTGTAGACATTGACAGGGTCAATAGCTATTGCCACTGTCAGCAATGCAGCAGTCTTCAGTTTATCTTGTAATTTCAGGAATTTGAGGTGGCAGGTCATGACACTGTATGCAACAGAGGCATGCCTTGCTTTTGTGAGGTCCTTTGTGAGTATTTATATGCCCTCAATGTCTGTGTAGGAAATGAACCTCTTTGCAGGAAGGTTTATCCATATAGATCATGTCTGGGTTCCTGGAGAGTCAGGTGCAGACAAGGCCACAGACAGTGCACGATGACCAGGCTGTTAAGATGCCCCACAGACCTCTGGAAAAGGCAGGCTGTGCCTGTGTAAAAGGGGAGCCTGTTGAAATGAATATTAGATCAAACATTATTAGCAAATCCATAAGAGGAAAGCATTTTCCGAGTATCGATTGGCTAAGTCAGTGATTCAATAATACTGAATATGAAGCATTGAGAGTAGATGTGACCATGGCATTAAAGTTGTAATGGTCTGGCATGAGGTACCATTCACTCTTTCTGAGTTTAAAAATAGGCCACATGGGGTTGTTGAATAAGCAGTGGGGTAAAATCACCCCTTGAAGTAGATCCTGTATAATGGGGCTTATGTTGAAAGTCCTATTTTAATTGACATTTGAATATACTTACTATTTTAATTGAGGGGGAGTCCATGGAGACGAGTTTTATCAAACCAATTTATAGGTGCCAAAGGTTTAACTAAATTTTAATTTAATTTATTACTCATTGGCTGCATATGTGTTCACTATAGGATATATGAGGCGAGGGTATGATTGTGGACATTAGGCAAATCAGTAGTTAGTTGAAGTGAAGTAGACCCATTTGTTCTCTACTTTGTATTCAGTAATGTCTTTGAGATAACAAATTTAAACATTTAAATTTACTGAGATTCCCAAGTGTAAGTGTTGCTGAAGCTCCAGTATGGACTAAGGCCAAAAATGTCTGTCAACTAATGTATTTCAGTGGTTGTGAATATAAATACAGATTTTGTGTGGTAAAGGCCTTAAGTTGATCTGCATACCTTTTGTCATATATATGTTCTTTTAGAATACTTTGGATTTCTAATTGCATCAAATTGCATATGTGGACTTCTGTTTCCAGTTTTTATTTCCTCCCTGTTTCAGATTTTGTTCTCTCTCTCTCTTGCTCTCTCTCTCTTGCTCTCTCTCTCTCTCTCTCTCTCTCTCTCTCTCTCTCTCTCTCACACACACACACACACACGTATACTTTGTGGTTTTTGGCTACATTTTGGTAATAAAGGATTTCCCCTACTCATATTTATAAATGTCATCTTCTATAGAGTCTCCAATCAGCATTGTGAAGGTGAAGGGCCTCCTGGTGAGAGTACCTGAGTTAATTCCTTGTCTAGTGCCATGTATGTCTGCACCTCAAGCTTAATTAAATTTAAGCAGAACAGGCATTGGCAAGAAAGACAAAGGAAGCAGCTTTGCAAAGCATTTCCTAGAGTCCTAAGAAGTCATTTGACTAGGACTGTGGTCAGCATATTAACAGTAGCTCTCTTCTTCCATGAGAGCCACCACTTGATGGGATCATGTATTACACAAGAAGTCAGTCTTTTCCCTGGACATTCCATAAAATGAAGAAGAGCATGTGCCTGAGAGATACAACTGATAGCCACAGGGAAACCATCTTTCCCCTGGGTCTAGCGCCAGTCCTGGTTTATCCTTGTATTGAGAAGCGGAATTCAATATGAGATGCAAGATAAGCGTAGGTTGAGGTACTGGACACAGGGTCTCATTTAGAAGAGCCCAAATTTCGTATTTTTGTCCCTAAAATACATTTACCACAGAGCTTCTGTAGAACTCTGCAAATGCAATCAACAGCACCATGGCTCAGAGTACAAGTTGACCTGCAAGCAGTCACACAGCTCAAAGAGACTGGCACACAGCACATGGGCAGCTCCAACAGTGTGCTTGCAAGCAGACTGCAGAGTCAGAGTCAGATTGTACATGAAATGAAAGACCACAGTGGTAGTGAAATCTGAGAATGACAGTCAGGAGGGAGGTTACTAATCCCTGAATCCTCCCCTAACTTTTAACAGCAAGACCCTTTCTCCTCCATGGCCAATGAGGGAACTTATTTAAAGGTGAACAAGTGAAAAGCACTAACTCTCTTCATCATCCATCAGAGGACTGAGGTTTCAGAGCAAACCACTGCCCCTCAAAGTGGAGGAACAGTTATAGAGAATCCCCTTCTCAGAGCAGTAATCCACAAGCAGAAATTTCCGTGAGGACTTGACAGGAAAGTCTAAGCTGTATTTGACCAATTGCTGGTGGCTTAGTGTGGGAAGGACTGATAGTTGAAACTCCAGGGGGTCTCAAGCGTGGAGGAGCACTGAGTTTTTATGACTTCTTTCTAGGGTCTCTACCATGTTCTCAGAGAAGCTATGAGAAAAATCCCCCCATGCTTCCAGCAGGGGGAGTGAAAAGTCAACCATTTCTACATAACTTGTGTTCTAACAGTGCACCCACTGGGTGAGCTGTTTAATTACAGCCTCACCAACTGAGGGTTGATTAGAGTACAGTCTAGCTGTGTAAGGGAAATGATAAAGAATACAAAATGGTGATAACAGGAAAAAATGTCTTGGATGGGCTCAAAGACCCAAAGTTTGAGGATCTGATAACACACAAATTGAAAAGCAACAAGAAAAAGACCAAAGAAAGAAACAGAATAGGATATGCAAGAAGAGTGGTGGCCAGAACACCCCATAACAGATGTGATACATGTGTAATGGGAATGCTGAAAGAAAAGAAGTAGAGAAAAGAACAGATGGAATACAGGTGAAAGAAATGACTAAGAATTTCCCAAAATTAATGTCAGATATCAGATCACAAATTAGAGAAGCTCAGAGAATACTAAAAAAGCATAAATTAAAATACACATGCACATTTGTGAATCACACTGATAGTCGCCTTCACTTGGCACTGCTGCAAGATGTATGTTAATATTTGAGAGTGAGGATTATTTTAAGAGTCTAACAAAACTACATTTTTAAAATGCCTTAACATATCAAATGAAGAGAAAATTTTTCATTAATATCAGTAGACAGAAGCAGTGGACAACTTAATCATCACAGAGCATAAGCTCACATATGCATGCTGACTTCAAAAGGATCTTTACTGTCATTTTACAATAGATATTGCATAAACTGACAAGTTGGTTTCAGTCACAAGTTATCTATTTAATTTAATTAATTGTATGACATGGGATTTTACTGGGATTTGTGAGGACTGGCCTGAGAGTGACCATAGAGTAACGCTGAATTGTCCACTATAGACAATGGACTCTTCATTACTGGCAATAGTTGGCCCCTGGTAAACAAGAAGCAAGGGCAATAAAAGTTTAACATAGGGCTAAGGTCACTCTGTAGTACCCCCCACTCTGTGTACCAACCTGCACTGACTGCCCATAGGGTCTTAGACTCAAACATTTCAGCCAGATTCTTTAAACCTGTGCTCCCAAACTTAAAACCTATAATATATTTAGTTCCCCCTTTAGATATTTGTTAATATTCACTTAGATGTCAGCCCACCTATCTGGAAGTCAGATCTTCCCACCACTTCCATCTCTAGGTGGTTCTTCTGGGCTGGTAACAGGATTCTTTTATCAGTAGTTAATTTTAATCTGATTTTACATTGTGTACACCTCATTTTGTAGTGCTCCCTTTGTTGAGCTACAAGACAGGTTTTTACCTACTGAAGGTTTCTGGCAACCCTGCATCAAGTAAATCTTCTGGCATCATTTTCCAAGGTTCTGTGTGTTCACTTTATGTCTTTACTACATTTTCGTAATGTTCACAATATTACAAACTTTTTCATTATTTTATCTACTATAGATGTCTGCAATTAGTGATCTGCAGTGTTACTACTGTAATTGTTTCAGGGAACCACAAACTTTACCCTGAGAGATGGCAAACTTATATAATTCATGAGTTCACATTTCTCCAGCTAAGAAGCATATCTCTGTGCTCGGGCCTCTCCATTCCCTACGACACATCAATATTGAAATAAAGCCAGTTATATCATTACACTGGACTCCTAGTGTTCAACTGAGAGTCACAGTTTTGTATCTCTCACTTCATCTTCCAGGAGCAGAGAAGAGAAGAAGCTTCAAAAAGTTCCAATTCGCAATGTGTCAATTATTGAAACTGTCCTACCAATTTGATTTGAAACTGTCTCATTGCTATTTGTTTCTCAATAAAATTACGGAAAACAAAACAAAACAAAAAAAAAAAACAAAAAAAACAAACAAACAAAAAACCCCAAAAAAACAAAAAACATGCACACGCTTTCCAACTTGGGCCAGGCAGAATGGCTCCAGCAAAGAAGGGTGGCAAGAAGAATGGTCATTCTGCCATTAACCAGGTGGTGACCACAGAATATACAATCAACATTCACAAGCGCATCCACAGAGTGGGCTTCAAAAGTGTGTCCTTTGGGCACTTAAGGAGATCTGGAAGTGTGCCCTGAAGGAAATGGGGACTCCAGATGTATGCATCAACACCAGGCTCAACAAAGCTGTCTGAGCCAAAGGCATAAGGAATGTTCCATATCATACCTGGGTACGGTTGTCCAGGAAACGAATGAAGATGAATATTCACCAAACAAGCTGCTGTATACCTTGGCAACCTACTTCCCTGTTATCATGGTCAAAAATCTCCAGACATGGAGCTGGGGAGATGACTCAGTGGAATAAGCACTTCCCTGGCAAACGCAAGGACCTGAGTTCAATCCCTGGTTCTGCCAAAAGAAAAAAAAAATCTCCAGATAGTGAATGTGGACTTTGAAGTAAAGTTACAGAACTGAAAACAAAAATGGACACAATGCCTAGACATATTTTCAAACTGCAAAAATGAAACACAGAAACAAACTTTTTTAAAAAGAGGAAAAAGCAGGTTATATATAGAGAAAAGATAAGAAGCACATCCAACTTTTTCCTAGAAACCAAGAAAACAAGAAGAGAGGGGAGTGAAATACTTAAGGTTGAGAGAAAAAACACCAACCTAGAATTCTGTATCTTTCTAAAAGTGAAAGAGAAATAAAGATTTTCTCAGACAGAAAAAATGAAGGAATGTCTTATTCATAGACCTGCCCTGCAAGAAATGCTAAAATGAGTTTTTCACAAAGAAGGAAAATTATACATGTCAGAAACTTGCATCTACATAAAGAAAAAGAGTTAGAGAAAGAATAAAGGCAAAGTAAAAGCTTTAATATTTTTTCTCTAAATTGATTTAACAAAGTTTGTTCAAAGTTATAACAGTAAAAATGTCATCAATATTTATAATTTATTGTGTGAATGAAATGAATGATAATGATGAAAAAGATGGAAAGGAGCAATTAGGATTACTTAGTACAAGGAACTTGCAGTGGCCATAAAGTGGTATAGTATCATTTAAAAGGAGACTTAGAGGGCTGGGGAGATAGCTCAGTAGAATAAGCGCTTGCCTGGCAAGTGCAAGGGCCCGAGTTCAATCCCCAGTTCCGCCAAAAAAAAAATGAGACTTAGATTAGTTGTAAATATATTTTGCCAACCCTAGGACAATCATTAAATGAAGTAAAAGGAAGAGGAGGAGAAAAAGGAGAAGTGGACTACTGACACCCTAGAAAAGGAGAGAAAATGGAATCATGAAACTTGAAAAGCAGAACAAGAGTTAAAGATAAAAATAAATTTAAAAAGTAAAAACAATTTAAAAAGGAAAAGAAAACAAGGGCAATAACCAGCAACACTAACAAACATGATATGAATCCAAATATTTTAAATGCCAATAGTCCATGAACCAATTTAAAGACAGAGATAGCCATAAGTAGATCAAAACAAATTTCAACCACGTATCATCTATAAGGAACCTACCTATACTATAAAGAGTCACGTGATGAAGAGTAAAGAGATAGATAAAGATTGAGCATACTAATCTTACTCAAAAGAAACCTGAAGTAGCTGTTTCAGACAGGGCAGGTTTCAAAGAAAGGAAAGTTATCAGAGTCAAAGAAAGATATTACCTAGCAATAAAGGGGCCCACTTTAACATAAAAATTCTTAACTACTATGCACTTTAAAACAGAGTATCAAAATATGTAAGACAAAAACAAGTAGAATGGCAAGGATAAGTAAATGAATTTTCTATTTTTATTGGAGATTTTAACATCCTCTAGTACATTTTTTTTTAATTAGAAAATATTTCTACCAGGGCTGGGGAGATGGCTCAGTGGAATAAGCGCTTTCCTGGCAAGCACAAGGGCCTGAGCTCAATTCCCGGTTCCACCAAAAACAAGTATATATATATATTTTTTCTTTTTAATAAATATAATCATTGTACATATTTATTAGGTAGAATATGAAATCTTAATATAAGTATACTATGTGTACTATCAAATCAAGATAATTAGTAGGTCCGTTTTCTTATCATTTTTTTTATGTTTGGAACCTATATGTTCCTATCTTGTAGCTTTTCATAAAACACGTTATAGGTTATTTGAGCTATAGCTGCTCTATTGTGATATAGAAGGGTAGAACTTATTCTTCTTATCCAGTCCTGCTACCCATTATCCAACTCCCCCTAAACGCTGTTCACCTTACCCTTCCTCTCCTCTAGCAGCTACTATTTCACTCTCTTCTACTTTGAGATGACCTATTTTAGCTTCCACATACAAGTGAGATTACGCATTATTTGTTTCTCTGTCTCTGTTCTTTTTTCTTTATTATAACACCTCCCAGTTCCATCTGTAAGTGATAGGATTTTCTTCTTTTTTATAGCCAATAATCCATTTTGTAACTGTATCACATTTCATATATCCGTTCATCCACTGATGGAAACTTAGGCAGAGTGCATATCTTGGCTATTGCAAATAGTATTATATAAAAATGAAAGCTCAAATATCTCTTGCTATGCTAATTTCATTTTTTTGGATGCATATGTAGAAGTGAACTACTTGGATCATATGGTAGATATATTTTTAGTTTTTTAGGGAACTTTCATATTGATTTTTTAAATTAATTTTATTGAGAAAGAAATAGCAATGAGACAGCTTCAAAACAGGTTAGTAGGACAGTTACAATAATTAATACATGGCATATTGTTGTCTTTGTAGTAGTCATTCATAGCACAAGATGCAGACATGATATCCTGTCCAAACACTATTAATACAAATCTTTCTTCTCATTGAATTAAGAGAAAATAGCTGTATATCTATCCTAACTATTTTGTATATACAGATACAAAATGGCCCTTCATTTATATTCCTTTTTTTGTTTAGTTTTGTCAGAGATTGGTATTCCATTGCCATTTAAATATTGTAGGTATATGAATTCAGCACAATAATCCCCAATATAGTCCAGTAGTCCATAATAGTAGTGGGTTATCTGTAGGACTGGCAATGTCAGAAGTTTTCATATTGTTTTTTACAATGGCTGTTCAAATTTACAGCCCACCAGCTGTGTATAAAGCCTCTTTTTAAAATTTTGTATACATCAGAGATCTTCAACATTTTGGCACCAGGGAATGGTTTTATGAAAGGCAATTTTTCCATGGACTCAGGATTTCAAGATAATTCAAGTATATTACATTTATTGTGCATTTTATTTCTATTATTATTATTACATTGTAATATATAATGAAATTATACAACTTATCATAATTCAGAATGAGTGGGAGTACTAAGCTTCTTTTCCTACAACTAGATGACGCCTTCTAGGAGTTCTGGAGAACAGTGATACCCAAAGTGTGTCGCTTTGTCCTTTCTACCCTTCAATCTTGTTTTAGTTGTTATCACTTCAGAAAATGCTGCTTTAAAAAATAGAATGCTGAAAAGGTCAGAAGGCTTGGTAGCAATTGTTTTTTTCAATCTCAGGACAGTTCTCCTTGATTTAATCAGAACGTATGGAGATTTGGAGTTGTCTCAAATACACTTTTAAGGTCACCATCATCTGTGACCTCAAGAAGTTCAACCTCTTTTAAAATGGGCAAAATCATCTCATCTGGGTTATTCACAGGCGGGCTGCAGATTCATCCTTCTTAGTTCGGGGGACTTTGTGGCAGGGAGGTAATGCTCAAACTCTTCTGAAAACTAAGATAGGCGATCATGCACCGGCTGGGAGAAAGTAGCCCCTGGCTCGGTTTCTTTCAAAATCTCTGCTAATGTTTGAAACAGGTTAAAAAAAAAATCCCAGCGTTCACTTGTTCCTCCCATAATTCCAGTTTGGCTTTGAATGTATCTACTTCATCTGTTAATTTGAACACAGTGAACTCGATGTGCAGGTTGAATAGGTCACATGTGTAATCAAGTTTTGTGATCCATTTTGTGTTACTGAAATATACTGCTAGGAATGACTATTCTTCTAAAAATCATCCCTGAAATGGTTCTCGTAACTCAGGAACTCTGGCCAAGAATCTACCTTTTGAAAGCCATCTTATTTCTGTGTATAAAAGGAGCTGTGTCTTCTCTGAATCCATGTCTTCACAGAGTTATTTAAACAGACATGAGTTGAGAGCATGTACTTGAGTGTGGTGGATAATTTTTTTTTTTTTTTTGCGGAACCAGGGAATTGAAGTCAGGCCCTTGTGCTTGCCAGGGAAGCGCTTATTCCATTGAGCCATCTCCCTGGCCCCATGTGGTGGATAATTTTAATCACATCCTGCAAAATGTTAAGTTCAAGTGACACTTTTTTTTTTTTTTTTTGTGCTAACCAGTGTTTCTCTGTGGATGAAACGCTGTGTATATTCTCACTCAGAAGTGACTTCTGACTGGAATAATGAAAAGAGAAATCTGTGCAGTTCTGGCAGCTGACTCATCCATGTAAATAGCACCACGAAGTGACGGATTCAATTTTCCTGATTGGCAGTCATTCAAGGGTTTGAACAGTTTGGTTGACAAGAAAAGCTCACATGTTCTCTGCACATCATCCTGAAAAATATATCACACATCAGCAGATTAAAGTGCCTGCTTAGGCAGATGCAGGGACCGGAAGTTTGATCCCCGGGTCTGCTGTGCGGGCCCCGCCCCACCCGACTCCCTGAGACGGTGATTGAGATTAAGCGTGATGGTGCGCTCCTGTAATCCCAGCATTTGGGAGGATGTAAACAGGAGAATCACTACAAGTATGATCTATGCAGTGAGACCCTGTAGACCCTGTCCTAAAATAAAAAAATTTAAAAAATCGAACAAATAAGCCTTTTTTCCTCAATCAGATTTCATTCGTACATTTTAGATATACCTAATGATCACATTTATCATAGAATTAGTACCTATACATAATATAACTTGATTCTTTTTTCCAATTTCAGTACCCTCCAAACCCTTCTCACCACTCCATTTACAAAAACTTCGTTTCCTTTTTTCTTTCTTTTCCCTTCTTCTTTTCCCCCTTCTCTGTTCCCCTCCTCATTCAAACATTTTCTTCCTATTTCACAATGCCTGTCATACACTTTGGGCCTTATTTACACTTTTGGTTTCTCACACCAGAGAAACAATACAGTATTTGCATAAGTTTGTCTGATTTATTTCACTTAAGAGTATGGCCTGAAGGTGCATCCACTTACCTAAGAATGCATCAAGCTTATCCTTCTTTATGGAAGAGTCGTACTCCACTGTACAAAACCCCCACATCCTCTTTATCCACCTACCAGTTGATGGGTATTTGGGCTGTTTTCAAGATTTGGCTATTATGAGCTGTGCCACTATAAACACGGGGGTGCATATATCGATGTAGTATGATGCTTTTAATTCCTTCAGGAAGATTCTCAGAAGGGCAATAGCTGGGTGAAATGGGACCCAAAGTCCTACTTTCTTGAGAAATGTCCATACTAATTTCCACAATTGGTTACACCAGTTCAACACTCCCCGCAACTGTGGAGAAGGGCTCTTTTACCCCCATGGCCCCACTAGCATTTGTTATTGGTAGATTTGTTGATAATAGTCATTCTTTGGGCTGGCCAGATAGCTCAGGGTACTAAAGTGCCTGTTTAGGCAGAGTGCAGCAGCCAGAGTTTGATCCGGGGTGTGCTGAGCGAGCAATTGAGGCTGGGCGTGGTGGCGTGCTCCTGTAATTCCCGCCCTTGGGAGGCTGAAAACAGGAGGATCACTATGAGTCCAATCTATGTAGTGAGACCCTGTAGACCCTGTACTAAGTACATTAAAAAAATAGTCATTCTTTGTGGAGCAAGATGGAATCTCATAGCTCTAGCAATGTAGTTAGCCACTGAGAGTGATGCTATCTATGCAGACATTTGTCATGAAGTGGTGGCCTTCAATAATTGCTTCTGTTCTTTGTGTACACATTTTTTTTTCTTTTGAAAATCTCTGAAGGCTTGTCTTGTAATCCAGGATACTTGGTCTCCATGCGACAAGGCAGTTTTGAAATGTTCATGCTTTGTTGGTTAGCCAGTTGTCAAATGTTATACATAGCTGGCTTGGAGGATGTGAATCACCTGTTACAGCAATGAAGCTGTAATTTAAGTAAGATGCTTGGTGTCTTCTTCTAAATGCAGCCTCTTTGTCAGCAGTCCTAGAGTCTTCTGCTGTCTCATCAATTGATTTCTTTCTTCCTTTGTAAATTAGCTCTCAGGTGATGATTGTTTTTCATTCATTTTAGCTAGGACTGTGACTGATTCAAATGCGCAATGCAGAAAAGCACCATGAATGGGAGTGGCAAATAAAATAATGAATGGGCTGCATAACACTAAAATAAGTATCAAATTTTGACATAAAGTTTACCCCAAGATGCAACTTGTCATTCTCTGCTCCCTGGTAGAGCTTTGGTATGAGTCTGCCAGCAACCCATTTGCTACCGTGTCTGTGCAGTCAAACCTCTCTGTTAATGTTAGTATTTGCAAATGCTCCCTAACACATTGTCACCTCAGATCAAAAGTTATTAGATTGTCACAAGGAGCGCAGGTCATGTGCAGCTCATGGTGGGGCTCAAGATCTTGTGAGAATTTAATCATTTTGCTGATTTGACAGGAGGTGAACCTTAGGCTATGACAAGAATGGTGTGGGATTGCTGCAGATACAAATGAAGCTCTGTGCACCTCCTGTTGCACGGCCCAGTTCCTTTACACCAGAGGATCTCTTGTATATATGTTTTGAGTATTACTCCCTTGTCAGATAAGTCATTTCTAAATCTTTTCTTTTATTCTGTGGTTTTTTTTAATCTGTTGTTTGCTGTGACAAAGTTTATTAGTTTTATATAATCTATTTGTCTACTTTTGGTTTTGGTGTCTATTGTTTGTCTTCTCAAAATATCATTACCTACACCAATGCCTTAAAATGTTTTTCTATATTTTCTAATATTTTTATAGTTCCAGGTCTTACATTGTTTGATTTATATAGACAGTGATACAAGACTTAAGGTTCATTTCTTTCCACATGAACATCCAGTTTTCCTAAAAACATTTATTAAAGAGACAATCCTTTCTCCAGTGGATGTTTTTGGTGTGTTTGTTGAAAAATAATTGAGTGTAGCTGCTGTACTATTATTTTAAAATTGAAAGCCAGTTAAAACATAGCTAAACTCAATTTCTCCTTTAATCAGCTGAATATCATTGACATTTTTAGAAAATTTTATCCAACAACAAGAAATATACACACTTTTCCAGATCACATGACTATCATCACACACTAAACTTAAAATGAGCTAAGGATTTAACCATTAAAACAGAAACACAAAATCTCCTGGAAGAGAAAGCAGGTGGAAATCTTAAAGACATAGGGGCAGACAGAGAGTTCATGAACAAAACACAAACTGCATAGGAAATGCTTCAAAGAATCAAAACTGGGATCACAGCTTATTGAGAAGTTTCTGCATGTCAAAAGAAATCACCAACATAGTGAAAAGACAACCCACAAATTGGAAAAAAATCTTAACCAATAATCACAAGACAAAGGTCTTCTATCTAGAATATATAAAGAACTAAAAAAAGTTAGGCCCTCAAAATTTAAAGACCTAATCCAAAAATGTATATCTGAAATGAATACAACACTTCTCAAAGGAAGAAATACAAGTGGCAAATAAATAATTTAGAAAATGTTACACAGTACTGGCCATTCAAGAAATGCAAATTAAAACAACACTGAGATACCATCTGACCCCAGAAATAATGGCTATCATAAAGAAATCAACCAATAACAAATGCTGGAGAGGCTGTGGGGAAAAAGGAACACTTCTCCACTGTTGGTGGGAATGTAGACTGGTACAACCACTATGGAAATCAGCGTGGAAACTCCTCAGAAAACTAGGACTGGAAATCCCATTCAGTCCAGCTATTCTCCTTCTGGATGTTTTCCCAAAAGAACTGAAATCATCACATCATAGTGATATATGTGCACCATGTTTATAGCAGCACAATTTATCATAAACAAATCTTTGAAAAAAAAAACAAAATATCCATCACCTGAGGAATATATAAAGAAGATGTGGTACTTTTATACAATGGAGTATTACTCAGGTATAAAGAAAAACAAACTCAAAGCCTTTATAGGTAAGTGAATACAACTAGAAGCTATACTCATAAGTGAAATAAATCAGATCCACATGTGTAAAACACTATATTGTCTCCCTAGTGTAAGAACCTGAAAGAAGAAATAAAACCTGAAAGATATAATAGATATAATAAAATAGAAAGAAACTGAATTTAAGGATTAAACAATGAAGATGGAGAAATGAGAAATGAAAGGATAAACCCACGCATATGTATATGATGGCTGAGATGATTGTACTAATAATTTCTATCAGTTTTTTGAAAATAACAATTAATGTGTAGAATTTTCACTGTGATTAACTCTGTATGTTGATATCTGTGATCTAAACACCTACACGAAGGACAGAAATGTGCAATACAAAAATCGTGCTTGAATATCTCTCATCTTGGTCTTATAAATATGTACCATTACAAATGTCTTATCAATTATTATAGTCTCATTAAAATAAATTTTTAAAAAAGTAAAAAAAGATTACATGAAATATTGACTTGATAAACCACTTTTGGGGCAATAAAATATGATTTAACAAATTTGAAGAACAGAAATTAAACACTGTTTACATTTAAACAATGAAGGAAGTAAGCTAAATATTGACAACAGAAAAATGGCTTAAAAATCCCATAATATATACAGATCAAACAGCATACCTCCTATATGATACATGAGTCAAAAATGAAATCACAAGCAAAATTTGAAAATATATTGAAGTAAATGAAAATGAAGATGCACCTTACCAAATACACTATGCAAGTATATATCTCATATACATGAGATATAATGAAATACTTGATAGTAAGAAATTTATTGCATTTAATGAATATATTAGAAAAATAGAAAGATTTAAAATCAATAATTTAAACCTCTACCTTAGAAAAGTTGAAAAAGAAGAGCAAATTAAGTCCAAAGTAAACAGAAGGAATAAAAAATTAGAGCCAAAATCAATGAAATTTTAAAAAGGAAATTAATAGAGAAGATGAATTAAACCAAAAGATGTTGTTTGAAAAGGTTAATTAATTGGTAAGCCACTAGCCAGGCTAATAAAGAAAAAAGGAAAAAGGACACAAATATTAATCTCAGTAGATGGTAAGACATCGCTATAGATCTTATGGGTATTGAAAAGAAAATATAAACAATTTCATAATCTACATGAAATTAAAACATGATTTTGCTATTAGTCTCCTCTAATGAAATATCTGACATAAATGTAACAAAATATACATAGATATATAAGATGAAACCTCTCAATCTGATGAAAGAAATTGGAGAAGAACTAAGTCAACAGGGAGCCAGGGAGACGGTTCAGTGCAATAAGCGCTTCCCTGGCAAGCGCAAGGGCCTGAGTTCAATCCCCGATTCTGCCAAAAAAAAAAAAAAAAGAAAAAGAACTAAGTCAATGGAGATATCGACCATACTTTCAGCAAGTTGCTTCGTATACACCAGCAATCAATTCTAAAGTTCCAGGAAAAAGAGAAAGATCTAGAATGCTTCCACAAAATGCTGAGAGAAGACTAGGTCAGTGCACCGGAAATACCTAACTTTGACACTTACTGTGAAGTTGCAGTAATCAAGAAACTGTGGTGTAGTGAAAGAAAATACAAATCAACTTATGCAACATAATGCAGAGCCTAAGGAAAGGCCATATAATGGAGCAAAGACAGTCTTTTTAGCAGATAGTGCAGGAACAACTGGCTATCCACTTGCAAAATATCTAGATACAGAACTTACATCTTCTCAAAAGCTAATTCAAAATTGATGATAGAAGTTTATTTAAAGTGAAAAACCGTGGAACTTTTAGCATGTAAACAGCTGAAAAAGCTAAAGGACCTTGGATATGGCAATGACTTTTTAGATAACACCAAAATTAAGAACAATAAAAGAAATAATTGGTAGGTTGGACCTTTTTAAAGCTAAAACTTCTCTTCTGTGAAATACAATGTTAAGAGAATGAGAAGTTAAAGCATAGACTGAGAGATAATGTTGTCACAAGACATATCAAAAAAAGGGTACAAAAGATTATTATTGGAAATATACAAAAATAACTTCAAAAACTCAAGAAACTACAAACCCAATTATGAAGTAATACAAAGTTCTTAAAAGACAACTCACTGAAAAAAAAAAGACAACTCACTGAGAGAGGTATATAGATGACAAACATATGTAAGATGGCCAATATCACATGGCATCAGAGATTTGCAAATTAAATAATACTGATCATATTTGTTTATTGAAGATCACATGCATTTATGTGTCACATAGATGCACAAAAATGTCAAAATTAAATCTATTGCCCTGCATGATCAATATTCGCTAAAATGAGGTATAACATATCTAGAAGAATACCCCAAATCCAGAGCACTCACAATATTGAATGCTAGTAAAGATGTGGAAAAGTAGACATTGTTGTCACTACTGATAGGAACCAAAATAGTAGCTGGGTGTGGTGATGCACTCATGCAATCCCAGCACTTGGGAGGTTGAGGCAGGAGGATCCTTGTGAGCTCGAGGCCAGCCTGAGCTACAAAGTGAGCTCAAAGCCAGCCTGAACTGCATAGCCAGACCCTATCTCAAAAAGACGGAAAGAAAGAAAATGGTACCATCATTTTGGAAGATAATTTGGCAAGCTTTTATAAAACTAATTGTAGTTTTACTTTCCAATCTACCGATTGTGCTCCTCTGTATTTACCCAAATGAGTAAAAAACACCAATGTAAAATCTTATACATGGATGTTTAAAAACCTTATTCCTAATTGCCAAAACTTGAAAGCAACTGAAAATTTATTTGCTAAGTGAATGGATAAACAAGCTGGTTTATCAAGACAGTGGGAGATTATTCTGCTATAAGGCCATTAAGCAACATGGAGGAAAGCTTAAATACATACTACTAAATGAAACAAGCTAATTTGAAAAGGCTTCATATTGTATTATTTCAGTTTTATGATCTGGAAAAGGCAAAACTAAAGATAATAAAAAAGATCAGTAGCAGCCAAGGATTAGAGTGGAAGGGATGTATATGTGAAGAACAGATAAATTTTAGGGAAATCAAACTATCATGTATATAGTATTATACATGGGGGAATACAAGTTATTATGTATTTTTCAAAATTTGCAAGAGAAGAATGACCACAATTGGGCCCTAATGTAAGCTGTAGACTTTGGGTAATGACGACACCTCACTACAGATCCATCAATTGCTGTGCATGGCTACTTTGCTAGTAAATGTTGATAGAGGGAACATTGTGCATGTATGAGGACAGAGGGTGCCTTGGAATTCTGTAATTCCTGCTCAATTTTTCTATGAACCAAAAGTTACTTTAAAAATCTTTTAAAAAACCATACAGCTACTTTTGAAAACTAGTATCTTTGCTCTGCTGTATCAATTACATTTTCAGTAGCAAGAAAAATGAAATCACATATCCAAGAAGTGCTCGCAAGTTCTTTATATCTCCTTTATTTAAGGAAAACTCCCAATAGAAACATCTGAGGAACCCATCACTAGGACTAGGCAGGCACACCAGCATATGAAGACACCACACAGCTGTGAAATGGAGTGAACTGCTACTATTTGCAACAACTTGGATGATTCTCACAATCATTTCAGTGAGTAAAAAGTCCAGAACTGCAAAGATATGTATTATCTATATCTATATCTAATATTCTTCTAGGAATAAATTTTATATCTATATCTAATGATTCTTCCGTGAAAATCAAGTAATGTTGGCTTGCATCTGTGAAGTCTGGGAAAGAGACACAGTGCTGTGTTCTGGAGTGAAAGACTATCCACTGACTGTTGACAGTTTGTCTGTTCTAACGATGAGTGAATTTGCCAAAATGGACTGAAATCTATGTTTAAGGTCTGTATGTTTCACTATGTGTAAGTTGTACCTCAAAATATCCAATTTTAAAAAGGGAAGGCTTTTACTTTTCATGTTTTTGTAGTGGAAATGCAACAAGAAAAGTGTGTTGGGACTGGATCCAACATTAGCCCATCAGCCTTTTTCACCCCAAACTCCAGACTTTGCTGGTTATCTTATATATCCTATGCCATTTGGGAAGATCCAGCCTTTTCCTTTCCAGTGACTGAGAAAAGAGCAAAAGAAAGAGGAAGGAAATTATCACATCCCCCAGAGGCCTCACTTGCAACATTAGTTCCATAGACTTGTGCCAAACACATCAATGATCCATCCTTAATCCCAACCTGAGGCTTCAAATGACATCATAAAAGATTAAAGATGGATCTAGTCATTAAGTGCCAAGAAATCTCAGAGAGATAGTTCCAGGCTTGTTTGCTGTCTAGGATATTTATACTATGAGTCGAGTAATTTTGACTTGAATCTGTTTCGATAGGAGATACTCCAAATCATCCCACATTGGAGGCAAGTGTCCATTCTATCTTACCTAACCACCTAACCAGACATTTCTCCTTTATTGATAGAGTTTAACTGGAAGGTAAATATAGTAAGACATGGTTCCCTAAATCTGCATGCACCTCATCTAATCACTTACATGATTTAACCCATTTTCTTTTTATATCTTACCTAGAGACTGTTGGAGTATTTTTCCCAAACCATATTTAAAGAAAAAATTACATAGTGTAGTGAGGTAGGTCCTAAGTTTGTGAAGAAGTAGAAAGCAGAAGCTCAATATAAAAATGGATATAGGTGGGAAGGTGGGGGCCTGAAGGAGGAATTGGAGTGAATGAACATCTGTCTGTAAGAGACCTCCTAGAGATTCCCCTGGCCCCTCTGATGCCCTTACTTGGCCCCCTTTACTTTTGTTATTAAGACTTCTGACACACAACAGAACACTCTGTCCCTTGTCACCTACCCCACTTCTTTTCACCCTATTTGTTTCAGACGTGCCCTGACCTGGTCCTGTCATTTAACTTGTCTCTTTCTACCATTTCTAAAGTACTTCTTGTCACTACCAGCATTACTTCTTCCTCACATCATCAAATTGCCTCATTTACAAGTTACATTGTTCTCCCTCCTCCAACTACTTTCTGCAGGTAAGCCAAGTGGAGTCCCCTCCTTCCAAATATGTTCTCGGTCCTTAGCTAATTATGCACTTACTGATGCCGTAGCAGTTCAAGTGTACGTGCCAACCCAGTATCAGGGCGCACAAAGAGAATCAAAACAAATTGAGTGCTTATAAAATTTGTTACTCTATAACCAGGTTTTATAGGAACATGTATAAAATGGATTTATAGAGAAAAAAAATCAGTTAATTCTGTAATTGTATACTCAATATATGACCCTTAGGACATAGAACATGCTTCAATCCTTTAGATTAAAAATTGTACCCAACTCATTCTAGACCCTTTGTGACATGCTACTTTTAGTTGCTGATACGGCCACCAGACTGCTCTCTTCTGTCCTCTCAAATATGTGGGGAAGAGGTTCTTGATGCATTCTTACTGTTACTCTCTTACATGTTACAGAGAGTGACATCCGGGGACTTGGGGCCACCATTCTTCCAGCAGGGTGATGCTCAGAAATACTCTTTTAAGCACCATGGAAAATGTCCTCTCAGTGACCAGTAGACCTGAGGTAGAGGCCTATTACCCTGGAAAATGGAGTTCTCAGAGGCTTCCTACAGCTCCCAAGAAAACCACTCAGGTATCATGTCTAGACATGTGATCCTTACCTGGTGTTCTCAGCAAAAACTGGGTGAACCATATACACAAAAGTTGAGAAATGTAAGAGGAGCTCTGGGTTTAGTGCATAGTACGTGTTCATAAACAACCTAGTTATACGGAATGCAGTCCCTGTACTTATTCCACCACTCTGTCTATTAGGAGCCACGGTGTCCACTCCACCCCTGGAGCTGCTGTCTGTTATCACACGTGTGGTGGCTGCGTGTGTTTTTTTTTCCTGGGTGCTCCTGGGCCCCAGACTGGGCCTGTGGGATTCCCTATGCACAACATCATCCTGTGCTGTGGTTTGCAGGATTATGCGCTTAGTCTTCAGTTTTCCATGATGGTGACAATAGCCTATCCCTCCTTCTCATCAGCCAGCTCCACCCAGGTAGGCAAATCCTCTTGAGGCAACTTTCCATGGGCTCAGGCTCCAGGGCTTCCCTCCTTCTCTAGGCTGAGAACAATGTGGGAAATAAAGTTAACCTCTGGGCTTAGAGGAGACATTCTGCATTCCAGGACATCAGGGGAATCTTTAGGGGGAAGTCCTGCGCCTGAATGGAGTCTCCTAGCAGCGAGTGGAGGCCAAACTCCACAGTCCACTGGGGAGGAGGCCAGCTGTTCTGCTAGCTACTCAGCAGCTGTTTGCTTTTGTTTCTCCCACATAGTTGCCCGAACTATCATCCTTTGTTCTAATCTTGTGAAGGCAAGGCCTTCCCCATCCAGCTCTAGGAACCCAGAGCTCCCCCAAGTGCTATCAGGATACCTGACCAGGGTTACCAGGACAGTTCACCCAAGAAGCAAGCTCTCTAATCTCCCAGGGGATCCCACTGCTTAGTTAGGATCACTAAAGCAGAAGGTAGAGGAGGATTTAGAGGGTTGGACCTCATGGAGGAGAGAAACACAGGCCAGGGTGATAGGCTGAATGTATCTAGAGAACACTGGATGTCCCCAGTATCTAGACTAACGGAGAGGAGAGGAGAGGGGAGAGAGAGACAGAGACAGAGACAGAGAGACAGAGAGAGAGAGACAGAGAGACAGAGAGAGACAGAGAGAGAATGAGCAGTGAGCCAAGTACTAATGTGCCCTTTAATTGTGGTTTGGGCCAGCAGGAAGTGAAATTGGAAATGGCTCTGCTGGTAAAGGGTTTAAGAGTTTCCCTTCCAACTCTTCTCCCACTGTTTCAGAAGCCCTCTTCAGCTCTCATGGGGCCTCCTGTCTCACTCTTTATCAGGCCACTGGAACTTGTTTCCAGAGCATTCTCAGGCAGGTGATGATGAAGATATTTTTAATTAGAAAATGTCTTATATTTTTATTGTATTTATTTATTTATTTTTGTGTTTTAGAGAAGGGTCTACAGGGTGTTCAGGGTTTCATTACTAGATTGGACTCATAGTCATTCTCCTGTTTACAGCCTCCCAAGAGCTGGGATCACAGGCATGCACCACCACCCCCAGTTTCAATTGCCCTCTCAGGGTACCCTGGGGGTGGGGCCGGCATGACAAGCCTGGGGATCAAACCCCCAGTCCCTGAGCCAGCTTGCAGGTGCTTTAATCTGCTGAGCTATTTGGCTGGCTCAGAAAATGTCTTATAAATCTTCCAGTTGAGAAATACATCAGAAAATTAAGAGTAATGTTTTCTACTGCTAATGCTGTCCTATATATATGTCAAGCCTGGGACTGGATAAAATGTACAAGTTAAACCATCCACTGATGGGAAATGATTGAATATGAGGTCCCTGATACAATTAAATGATAACTTTATCTAGGGACGATTCCATGCCACCCTTGAAAAGATATGAAATCAGGACCGAGGGAGGAGCTGAGGGGATTATCTGCGCTGGTCTCTGTGCCCACAGACTGGACAGTGGCCTGAGACCTAGAGGAGAAAGAGCAAAGGGAGCCGGGCTGCAGAGGAGAGAGAGCACAGTCTGCTGGCTTCCGGCCAAAGACTCATCTTCTCTCTGATCATGTTTTCTCCCAGGGGCTTGGATAAGGCGGCGCCTGCTTTGGAGGGGCCCTCTGCTCTGCTGGTGCTCTGAGCACCTGCTAACTTGCGTGCACATCTTCTGCTCCTGCTGCGGCTCTGCATGGCTCTGGGAGCAAGGCAAGCCTCTTCTCAAGGCTGGCTGGACTCCTATCATGTGGCTGGGGCTTGCAACACGGACTTCCTTTCTCTCACTGCCTCTAGCCACCCTTCTATGCACATATATGTGTACTATATTGTCCTTGAAGCTTCCCCTGGACCCTTACACCACATGAAACTTCTTCATGCTCCTGCAGAATAATATTAGCTCACTTTCATGGAGAGCTTATGTGCTAGAGACTGTGCTAAGATCTTCACATAAATCACCTCGTTTCCATCTCAAAACAACACTGCGAGGCAGTTCCTATTCTCACCCATTTACACTTATAAAAATAAGTATGACAAAGTCAGAGACACATAAAAGCCTGGCCTATCCCAAGGTTCTTGCTCTTAGCAAGGAATTGACAAGAGTTTGCTTTAAAACATTAAAAAAAAAAAAAGCAAGTACTTTACACATTGCAAGTGAGAAATCTTTGCTATAAAATTCTGGACTCTGCCATTGCGGTGTAAAAGCAGCCACACACATGGGATGTTGATATGCGTGTGTGACTGTCACCAGGCAGGCCAAGGACGTTTCCTTCAAAGAGGAGACAGAGATCCCCAGCTCTCCCCACATACAGAGTAGCGCTGCGAAGTTATGACACAGAAAGCATTTAAGGATGTCAGTGAGAGACACAGAGAGAGATTTATTAGGCAGAGTGAAAGAAGTACACAGAAAAAATCATGTGGCCACTCAAGAGGGAGGGACAGCATGGCTTGGGGCTGGGAACATTCCTGTGTTTTGGCAGAGGATGTCCTCAAGAAGAGCTACCCAGGATGTTTATTCCTGGTGTCCCTCGGGTCACCTGCTCATAGGCTGTGAATGCAAGCTACCTGCATTTGTTTGAAGTTTAGACATATGGTACTATTAACAGTGCTGCTTCTTGAATATGAAAATTTGGAATGTGTGAATCTATAGCCTGGGGGAAGTGGCAGGATCAATTAACCAGTTGACAAGCAAGGGCCAAATTGACAGGATCATTGTATCCTTAAAATGTATGGGAGTTTAGGAGTGCTTCCTGGAGGGGGGGGGGGAGACATCCTAACCATAAGTAAATGTGATTGCGTTCTGAAGTTGAAGTTCTCTTAAAAATGCAGTTTTTAACTTATGGTTATCTTTGTCTTTTCCCCGGTCTATCTTTCCGTATTCTGCCCTTGTTAAGCCACTGAGCAAATGCACATGGCTCCCACCTAACTTGCTCACCCTTGGCACCCCACCCAGTATCATCCATGCCCCGCCTAATGCCCCTCTCTCAGGAGAGCACAGTGGCTCAGCGCACCGGACCATGAGAAGGAGTGCTCTGTTCCCAGACCTGGGTGGCAGCACATTCCTCGTAAGCTGTTGTGCAACCAGGGTGGAGGTAGGGCTGCCTCTGCTATTGTCTGCAGAAAGCATCTACTTCCTGCCAGACGCTGAGTTAGCACCACATTTGGGCAAAGAGCTCTGCCGGCCTGTAAGCTGGGGCCCCCCAAATGTTGGCGATAAGAGGCTGGGTGTCAAACATGAAGCAGGTGCTCTCTGGAGGCGCACCTCAGTGCATGTTGGTCGTGCTCCCCATGCTAGTTCACTTTGGCACCTGCTCTCAAAGCACAATCCGCCTGGTATTGTTTTCCCGTCACCACATCCACAGTACTTAATGTATGGGCTTGAGAAAATAAAACTCATCCCCTAAACCAAGCCCAGTGCTCATGGGACAACGTTTCATCCCACTGAGGAGGAGTCTAGGGATTTGTGCTTTCAAGCACTGAGATTATAAATACAAATTTGAAGTTCGCTTGTGAGATCATCGCACTTGCAAGGGCACATTTCAGTGATTCATTACTTCTGTATGCCCCCCAAGTTCTGGACACGCCCTGTGAATTGTGTGATCCTTGATTCCTAAACTGTATCAAATGCTGTAGAAAGAAAACTTCTGTGAAATTTTCAAGGACCTCTGTGCTTCTCATCTTGAACATTCTAAGTGAGCAGTCGAATACAGCACAGGGAGGTGTGTGCGCATATTTGAACTAGACAGACAGCTTTCCAGGAAAATTGGAAATAGAAATTTCTATCCAGGAGATAGAAAATGGTGCGGAGGTCCAGTGATGTCTGTTGTGACCTTCTCCAGAAAGCAGCCAATGGCCAGCTATCACATGTAGTAATGTTATTCTTATAGCAAAAAATCTCAACTCTATCCCTCTAGGCACACGCAGGAGGGTATGTCTCCTAAATAAGCCCCTTCTCATGCCTAGACCAGTAGGAAGGGTAGCCAGGAGCTTTAAAACTGGATCAAACATAGCAAGAAAACCACGGCAGGCCATGTACTGCTCAGGCCACTGAGCAAACGCCTTGAACTCTGAGGGAGTGTTCCCCAAATGTATGGAAAAGAGGTGCGGGTAGAAATGAAAATCTGTGTGGGAAGGGGGCACCCAGGGAGTGTCTGAACAGGCAGAAGGAAGAGACAGCTGTCACAGATCAGTTCCTTGTATCCTTTGTTTGAGAAGATGACTAACTCATGACTTCAGTGAATTTACTTCTCAGCTTATTGCGTTGGAATCAAGTCAAGGCTGGAAGGCAAGAGAATTTCTCCATGACTAAAGGAAGCCAAAAAGCAATCTTCATGTTTCATACCTTTCTAGAACTTGGGGGTGATCTCATTATTTGTAAAGCCATGCCCTTCCCAAACTGCAAGCTCACCTTCCAGAACCAGCCCAGCCCATCAGCACCGCATATAAACTGTTGCCTGAGCCCATCTCTTTCACTTGCTCTTCTCTTCTCGCTTTGCCTCCAACCTGCATCTTCTGCTCCAGCTTTCTCAGTCCCAGGAAACATGTCTAGCAAAACCACTGTGAGGAGCCAAAGCAGCAGCCGCCGTGGCTTCAGTGCCAGCTCAGCCAGAGTCCCTGGGCTCAGCCGCTCCGGCTTCAGCAGTGCCTCTGTGTGCCGCTCCAGGGGCAGTGGCGGCATTGGGGCAGCGTGTGGAGGAGCTGGCTTCGGCAGCAGGAGCCTCTATGGCCTGGGAGGTTCCAAGAGGATCTCCATCGTAGGGGGCAGCTGTGCCACTGGTGGAGCATATGGCAGCAGAGTTGGAGGTGGCTTTGGCTTTGGAGGTGGACTCAGCAGTGGATTTGGTTATGGTGGTGGAGCTGGTGGCAGTTTTGGTCTTGGTGGTGGAGCTGGCTTTGGTGGTGGCTATGGAGGCGCTGGCTTCCCCGTATGCCCCCCTGGCGGCATCCAAGAAGTCACCATCAACCAAAGTCTCCTCACTCCTCTGAACCTGGAAATCGACCCCACCATCCAGCGTGTGAGAACTGAGGAGCGGGAGCAGATCAAGACCCTCAACAACAAATTCGCCTCCTTCATCGACAAGGTGAGCTGGGAGGCCTGGCCTCCTCAGGGAATGTAGGGACCCCAGATGGACACATAGCAATCCTCCAACAGGGCAAAGTAGGGCAGAGGGAGGGGACTTCACACTGGCCCTCCATAGAGTAAGGATGGTCCTATGGTGACAAGAGCAGGAGGAGGTGCAATTAAAAGTGCTGAGTTCTCCTTGGAACTTTCGAGTCCATTATAAACCCACAGAGAAAGCAGAGTGACAAGGGCAAGGGCTAGGTCTCCTGCTTGAAGTGAAACACACTTGGATGCCAGTGTATTTGGGCCTGTGCTTCAACCCAAGGTGTGGATTAGAGAAGGCTAAAAAGAACCTGGAAAGAGAAAGATACTCTGGCTAGATTGAGGAAAAAATTAGAGCGAGTGACACAATATGAAAAAATGCTAATTTAATCCTGACACAGAGAATAACTGTAAAAATGGGATATTTTTGAAAGACATGTGCATTAAAGGAAAGATGAATGTCAACCTAATCATTAGGATCATGGATACCCCCAAAACAGAAATTCTATCCCCAATGCAAACTTGTTAAAGATATTGATAAATACTATTTTAAACTAGAATTGTGGTTATGCTTTAAAGAATAAAAAATAAACATTAAAAGCCACTGAATACAATAGGTTAGAGGGAGAGAATTCCTTAGTGGTCCATACTGAAGTGTTCTTGGTGGGTCTGGGTGGTGGAAAAGAGGCCTTGCAGAGGACCAAACTCTCAGCTTGAGGGACTGGGAGTGCTCAGAACCATGCATCAGGGAGAAGCCACAACCCCTGGGAGACCTGCCAACCCATCCCTTCTTCCTTTGTGCTTTTGTCTCATAAATGAATGTCCTCTGTTCCTTTCAGGTGAGGTTCCTGGAACAACAGAACAAGGTCCTGGACACCAAGTGGGCCCTGCTGCAGGAACAGGGCACCAAGACAGTCAGGCAGAACCTGGAGCCCCTCTTTGAGCAGTATATCAGCAACCTCAGGAGGCAGCTGGACTCCATCGTTGGAGAGAGAGGTCGCCTGGACACAGAGCTGAGGAGCATGCAGGACACAGTTGAGGACTACAAGAACAAGTGAGTCAAAAAGGAGGGTGAGCTCTGTTTAGGAGGTTCATGCCTCAAAACAATGGGAAGACAATGTAGATGTGCAGATAACTCTGTAGGAATGTCCAGAAATGTCAAAGGACAAGAGTGATGAGACTTTGGGATGCACAAAAGGAAAATAAGCGATAACAAAGCTATTCTTTAGTGTCTTTGTGGCAGGAGAAATAGATCTGGATATATTCCATTTCTGGAAACATGGGTTCAGAGACAGCCTTTGGGTTGAGCCACACAATGGATACAATATTTTATATCCTTTGTCATAGATATGAAGATGAAATCAACAAGCGCACAGCAGCAGAGAATGAATTTGTGACCTTGAAAAAGGTGAGTGACAAAGTGGGATGCAGTTTTTCCCACTGAACAAGAGACTTGGTTCTGTTTCCCACTCTCATCCAAGAGGAGAGATGCCAGGGTGACGGAGATGGGTGGCCTGCACAGCAGGGTGCAGCTAACTCCTCTGTGTGGCCTCTGTCCCCAGGACGTGGATGCTGCTTACATGAATAAGACTGAGCTGCAAGCTAGAGCTGACAGCCTTATCGATGAGATCAACTTCCTGAGAGTCTTATATGATGCCGTGAGTTCCCTCAGCCCCTTGCCCTGCACTCCGCTGGGGTCTGCACAGGCAGGAAGACCTGGGGTTGGTGCTTCTATGAGGGACATGCACAAAGATGACCTTAGCACCTTCTGTTCTGCAGGAACTGTCTCAGATGCAAACCCACATCTCAGACACTTCTGTGGTCCTGTCCATGGACAACAACCGTAACCTGGACCTGGACAGCATCATTGCTGAGGTCAAAGCCCAATACGAGGAGATTGCCCAGAGGAGCCGGGCTGAGGCTGAGTCCTGGTACCAGACCAAGGTGAGTAGTGGGAGGCAGCTGCTGAGCAGTAGTTGGGCCCAGTGCTCCTGGAGACAGCCGTCTAAAACCAGAAAGCTTCTGATCCACTGGGTTGGGGAGGGCTGAGGAGAGAAAGTAGAGCTTTTCTCACAGCAAGGACACTATATATGGTTATTCATTTGTAGAGTTTATGCCAAATATAGAAAGGAAAAGGACTCAGAGGAAGGTGAAAAGATACCATCTGAAGCACTAGTCATCTTACCTAGCTGCACACCGGATGTTCCTTCTCAGAACATATAACACGGCATTTAGATCTAAGCTAACCATTCAATCTGTGGTCACCTAAACAGGATGATTTGTGACTGGGTTTTGCAATGTCCAATACTCACGCGAAATACATTTTACCAAAAATTTCAAGGTTATTACATATGTGCTTTACACGTGACAGCTCTTCTTTGTGCGTGAAACTCATATTCATTTTCTATCTCTCCACTTGGCCTACAGTATGAGGAGCTGCAAGTCACTGCAGGCAGACATGGGGATGACCTGCGCAACACCAAGCAGGAGATTGCTGAGATCAACCGCATGATCCAGAGGCTGAGATCTGAGATTGACCATGTCAAGAAGCAGGTACACAGAACAGACTCAATTAGAGCTTGTTTCTGCCAATTTGAGGTTCCTGGACTCCTCTTCCTTCAGAATGAAGGCCCAGGTCTGATCCCCTGGAAAGTACCAGACGATAAGTCCATTCTGTTTGCTTCCCCTCCAGTGTGCCAATCTGCAGGCCGCCATTGCTGATGCCGAGCAACGTGGGGAGCTGGCACTCAAAGATGCCAGGAACAAGCTGGAAGGACTGGAGGACGCCCTCCAGAAGGCCAAGCAGGACATGGCCAGGCTGCTGAAGGAGTACCAGGAGCTCATGAATGTCAAACTGGCCTTGGATGTAGAGATTGCCACCTACAGGAAGCTGCTGGAAGGCGAAGAGTGCAGGTGAGTCCCTCGCACACTAGTCTAATTCTCTGGCTCTCCAAGATGGCCTACACTCAACACAGGATCATGACAGGAGTCATTATTGTAATGATTGTTTTTATAACAGAAATGGAAGAGGAGTTCCCCACTAGCTATCCCCAGCTGGAGGCTTCCCTTGGGCTGCATTTAGCAGGTTTCTAGGTCTCATTTCCTGTGTTCTTCTCCCCCTAGGCTGAATGGTGAAGGTGTTGGACAAGTCAACATCTGTAAGTACCTGGCTTCCCTGGCCACCCTGCCTCCCCTGCCCCAGCCCATCCCTGGCTCATTCAAATAGAATTTGCTCACTCACTGTTTTCTGTGTCCTTGTCCCCTCTCCACAGCTGTGGTGCAGTCCACCGTCTCCAGCGGCTATGGCAGTGGCAGCAACATGGGCAGTGGCATGGGCCTGGGAGGAGGCAGCGGCTACTCCTACAGCTCTGGCCACAACCTTGGAGGTGGTTTCAGTTCTGGCAGTGGCAGAGGCATCAGCCTTGGGGGCGGCCTCAGCTCTGTTGGGGGCAGCTCGTCCTCCATCAAGTACACCAGCTCCTCCTCCAGCAGGAAGAGCTACAAGCACTGAAGCCCTCTCAGCACCAGGCAGGTGCTTGGTCCCTCTGGCTACAGGGCTTCTTCTCAGGCCTTCGTCCTCTCCTGTCCTCCGTTCTTGAGTTACAGCTGAGCATGGGCATGTCCCTCATTTTACTACTGGATCCCTTCCTTGTTAGTTGCTGACCTTCAGAATCTCAACTTGTGGTGCAACATCCTGATTTACTCACATTTGTTTCTGCACTGTATCGCTCAGTTATCAAGGTCTTGCCTGTATTCCACTGTCACTGATGTTGCACACTGTGGAGAATTATCTACAACACTGCCACCACCAAATTCCTTGTTTGGGACTTACCTCAGAACAGGGCAGATACCCTTTCATCTCAGTCAACCTACACATGGGGTGAGACTCTTGTAGCAACCGTGGTAGCCCAGGACTTTCAGTGTACAGACCTATACCCTTGTGAAGTCTTCATTGCTCCTTGCTTTCTTATGACTCCTAAATAAAGCACATTTATAATACAATGCATTGCTCCTTGTTGTGTTATTTGATCCCAACTGTTCATTGCTTTTTGTGTATTAAAGTTCTATCTTCCTTAGTAATTGGTTGTAGTTTGCTACATCAATGTTCAGCTTCCTTCTCAGGTCAAATTCCAATGAAATGTTTAGCAAGTGTGGAGAAATCTTGTCGACTGTCATTGCCTACTTTGCTTTAAGTGTCTGTACAATGAACTATCAGGAGAGAACACATTCCTGGCCCATTAATGCAATGGAATAAGATGAAGTCTATTTGACAAACAAATAAGATATTTGGTATATAGTTACAGAAACCTCCGCAGAGGGTGTGAGTCTCCCACCCAACATTATGGCACTCAGGTGCAAAAGAAAGACACAGAGAAAAAGTTGTGTGTGGGGAGAGCTCTGAGATGATCCAGTACTCTCTGTGGAACAAAGAGCATGCCTCCAAAAGCTCATGGCTTATATTGTTATCAATCAGGGAGGTCACTTGGGGTTGCACCTGAGTGCTAAGGAAGAGAAACTTTGCAAACATTAGCTGTAAAGAGAATCAGAGCACTTTCCTCCAGGCACAGCAGCCCTGCAATCAACAGTGCAAAAGACAGCTTGATGGCTGCAGAGCTGGCACTGGTAAGGTACGGCCCAGAAGGTATAATTGTTCCTAAGTTTCATGGCCTCATCTGAGATGCTGTCTCATGTCTTAGTCCTGGATTTCACAGACCATTATTCAAGTCCCCATTCCAGGTGTAAACAAGGGTTGTAGGGAAGCCGTCCTCACCTGCATTGTTCAATGACACACTCTGGTGTCTCGGCCAGGGTCAATCACAGGTTTTTGCCAGTTAAGGGAACATCTGCTTCTATATAGCCAACTCGCATATCTCAGTGATTAGGATTGAAGTAAATTTGGGTAAAGATTCAGGCAAGTGGCTTGGTTTCTCAGGAGAGTGCAGCTTGGCTCTCTCCCACAGTCAGTAGGATAACCTTCATTACTATAAAACTTGCCTGACAGAAGGTATCAAAAACAAGTACAGTATGCATGCTTGTGAGTTCCAATTGTCATTGTGGAACTGCATTGTAATGTTCTATGTCTAGGTGTCCCCCCAAAGCCTCATGTAGTCATTGAGGCAGGCTTCTAGACTTTGTGATTAATTCATGATCCAAGGCTGGGATTATGGGTGTGAGTGCTGCTGGGCTATGGATGTGAGTGCTACACCCAGCCTGGGGCAGATAGCCCGAAGGCGACACAGGGAGGGAGAGAGGCTTGCTCTCTGCCTCTGCTACTGCCACAGCTGCTGCTCCTCCCTTGGCTCTTTGCTGCTTACCACCACCATGAATGGCTGTCCTCTCCCATGTGCCACTCTGCCTCAGAGCCAGCCAAGTACAGACTGAAACTTCCACTGGTTTCGGTGGAGGAAACCTCCACTTTATTTAAACTGTGAGTTAAATAAACTTTTCCTTCCTTAATTTTGAGTGTCAAGTATTTTGACCCAGCAATGAGAGAAGAGTAACCGAGACCTGTATCCTGAGCAAATGGTGATGCAAGTGAAAAAAAAAAAAAATGGACCTACATGAATACACATTATGACAGTCTTCACAAACAGGAAATCTGGAGCCCTTCCACCTGGCCAAATTAAGAACAAAAACACTGGAGTGCAAACACAAATTCTTGTTTGTTGGTGTGTGAATAAATAGAAGAGGCACATTCCTGCTTCTCACACTTTTTCATCTCACTGACAATTGGGGAAGCTGAGTTCATGGTATTCAGAAAGGCAGTTTCATTCCTCTCTCCATAGTATAAACTACTGGGTTTAACTTCTGGGAATGAGGGAGGGAAAATTCAGTAAGGTTCAAGCTTGGTCAGCTGATTTGTAGTCTTCCAGAGCTACGGCAACCCTCAGTGTCCCATCAGTGATGATTATCTTCCTACCACTCAAGTTCTGGCATCACGAGGCATATTTTCTTGTATTCTGTTGGTTTTCCTGGAACCATCTGCGCCATCACCTGCTGTGCTCTGATGTCACTACTCTTTCTGCAACATATCTAGCTTTTCTTTAAGTGCCAATTCATTTCCTGCCCAGCAGTTCCCTGACAGTAGAAGGTTGAAGATTGGCTTCCAAAGTCCAAGCCCACTTACCTGCACCCACAGAAATAATGGAAAAGAAAATTATTGACAGGGAGGGTTTTCTTTGTACATTATAAACACAAGAAAGGACTATTCATATAGAGAAATAAAAGTAAAATTATATGGTGCATGTATTTTTAAAACACAATAAATTACAACAGATAACTTGCTGTAAAGGTTGATTACCTTCATTCAACAGAACAAACATTAGAAGATGATAAAGACCAAATTTTACAAAATGATAAATAAATCATCAGAATGGCCACAGAGTTGTTAAATAAATTGCTCATTAATGAAAAAAAAAACAAATAAAAGGACGGGACTATATTTTTACTGGTTTCCATGACTCATGCAGCCAGCTGGGCCCTGGGAGGGGGTCATGGGAGAGTAAGAAAAAACAAGACACATAATAAAGGCAGAGCTGGGGCCCACTGGAACATGCCCTCTCTGATGGAAAGGCAACCAGCACAGTCTGTGTCTTAGCTTATACACAGTATAAAGGCTGGTAGCATGCAACAGGACTCAAAACAAAACATTCTCAGAGCTGTCTGTGCTGTAGTTAGCAGGGAGGAGATACCTGTTCATATGCTACTGAACTAGAGGTCAACTTGCTTATATGGTCTGTCTCTGGTGTTTCATGTTTGTGGGACACACTTTGTTCTTACCTCTAGGAGTTCGTCGCCTTTCCACTCAGCTGCTCCCCACAACTGGTTGAGTTGCCTGACATTTAAAAAAATTAAATGAGATCCAGTCCTAGCCCAGGCCCAGTGAGTGTGTGGGAGAGCTTCCAGCAACCATGCACTGGCGGGACCTGCGATTCCAGCCCAGGTGCAGAGTGGCTGAGACCCTCTCTCACCCGCTTGGGACGCCACCCACCACTCCATAGCATCCCCCCCACCCCAACCACCAAGTAGGAATTATTGCCACACTCCGGGAACTCCCAGATCCAGTCCTAGCTCAGGCTCAGTGAGTGTGTGGGAGAGCTGCCACTCACACATACTCCACCTTGTCCCCTCCAGACTCAGCTCAGACCTGGCATACAGGGCTGGGGCGAAACCCTGCAGATGCATTCCCTGCAGAGAGAGTAGGGGACAGAACAACCCAGCTAGTCCAGGAGCAGAACATCTTGCCAGAGAGGCATAGCAGGTTCACACCCAACAGTGGCTGCAGCAAGGATCTGAGCACAGCAGCCAGATACAAGCCAGGCACAGCTGGATAAATCCAAACCTTGTAAATCTGCACTTGAACTTCAGTAGGTGCTAAAGTTATAACTGCAACAAAGATCTACAACAAAGGTCAGAAGACAGTGCTACACAAAATGCCAATGAGAAGGAACAAAATGCAATATCAGAACCCAAGCCCACCCTTAACAAGTGCAGGGGACACTAGCACAGAACAAACTGGGAATCACACAGCTGAAAGCAGTGAATCAATGGTTTCAGAAATAAAGAAACAGTTCCAGAAAGGTATAGAGGAACTTAGATTTGAAATGAAAAAAGAAATCCCTGAATTAATAACATCTGCAGTAAAGAATCAAATGCAGAAACATATGAAGGAAACCAAATGCCTACCCAGAACAAGTGCAGAGAACACTAGCTCAGCTAAAATGTATGAATTAATAGTGTCAATAGTAAATAAGCAAGAGCAGAAAGTCATAGAGAAACTCAGAGTGGAATTC
>NW_004524669.1:4741420-4743521 GCF_000260255.1 Octodon degus | reverse complement strand
TTTCACTTGCTGCACCAGCATCTTCAGGATCTGAAACTCTGTCTTTCCTTTCACTCAAACGGTTTTGCAAGCTTGTGATTTATCTATCTGACTCTGCTTCATGCGATCTATTTCTTTCCTGTATGGCTCATTCAAGGAATCCATCATTTTCCTAATCTCCTCTATTTTATTTTATCAATATCTTCTTTAGAAGGAGTTATTAATTCTTTTACTGCAGTGTTTTTTTCTGATTGGGTTTCCTCCCTATGTTTCTTTAGTTGATTCTTTACTTTAGATGCTATGAGTTCAGAGAATTGTTTTTTCTTTCAGAAAAAATTCCGTTCTGAGTTCCTCTATAACTTTCTGGTGTTTCTTATTTACTATCAATGCTCTTAATCCATACATTTGAGCTGGGCTAGTGTCCTCTGCACTTGTTCTGTGTAGGAATTGGGTTTCCTCCATATGTTTCTGCATTTGTTTCTTTACTGCAGATGCTATTAATGCAGCAATTTCTTTTTTCATTTCCAATCTGAGTTCCTCTATACCTTTCTGCAGTTATTTATTTATTTATTTATTTCAGAATCTGTTGATTCATTGATTTCAGTTATGTGATTCCCAATTCGTTCTGTGTTAGTGTCCTCTCTGCACTTGTTATGGGTGGGCTTGGGGTCTGAGATTTCATTTTGTTCCTTCTCATTTTCATTTTGCATAGCACTGTCTTCTGGCCCTTGTTGTAGAGCTTGCTGCTGTTATAACTTCATCACCTATTGAAATTCAGGTGCAGATCTACAAAGTTTGGATTTATCCAGGTGTGCCTGGCTTGTATCTGGCTGCTCTGCTCAGCTCCTTCCTGCTGCTGCCCTTGGGAATGAACCTGTTGTGCCTCTCTGGCAAGATGTTCTGCTCCTGGACTAGCTGGGTGGTTCTGTCCCCTACTCTCTCTACAGGGATTGCATCTGCAGGGTTTCACCCCAGGCCTGTATGCCAGGCCTGAGCTGAGTCTGGAGGGGACAAGGTGGAGTAGGGGGGAGTGGAAGCTCTTCCACACACTCACCGGGCCTAGACTAGGAATGGATCTGTGAGTCCCCAGAATGTGGCAGAAATTCTCACTGGGCGGTGGGGTCTGGCGGTGCTGTGGAGTTGGGAGGAGGGGTCCTAAGAGGGTGGAAGAGGGTTTTACCCATGCTGCGTCTGGGCTTGGACCAGCAGGTCCCACCTTTACAGGGTACCCGGAAGCTCTCCCACACACTCATCCGCTCTGGACTAGGACTGGATCTGGGGGTCCCCAGAATGCGGCAGACATTCTCACTCAGCGGGCAGGGTGAAGGAGTGCTGTGGAGTGGTGGGGGGGGGGTACCAAGGGGGTGGAAGAGTGTCTTACCCACACTGTGCCTCGGCTTGGACCCTATCAACTATTTCTTCATGTTGCATGTTGAAAGTCAGGGGTACATGCAAGCTCATCCTTGGTTCCCTTTTGTTCTTGCAGGTCTTACAACTTTGTGTTTTATATCTGAGATTATGGTCCCTTTTGAGCTGGTTTGGTAGAATACATGTGGTCTGTGGCTAGATTTATTTTTCTTTGTGTGTGGATGCCCATTTGCTATAGCACTTTCTATTGAAAATACAAGTTTTGCTCCACTGCTTCTTTTTCAATGATCAGTTTACTGAATCTCTGGACTCATTTTGGGCTCTCTGCTTTGTCCTTTGATCAATTTGCCTTTCTTGTGTCAGTACCACACTCTATTGGTTATTGGAGCTTTGTTGTAGGTCTTTTTGTTGGGTATTATCAGTTGAGTTTTTCTTTTTCTTCAGTATTGAATTAGCTATTCCGGGTGTTTTGCCTTTCAATATAATTTCATAATCAGTATTTTGGTAGCTCCCCCAGTTAAAATATTGTGAGGCTTTGGTTGGGAAAATCCTATAGAATTTTGTACCCCAAAGCAAAAGCAAATATTGCTGTTTTCAGTAAAGCAGTAATAATGTTGAGATAGCTCATGATGGGATGTACAATGGGACAAAAGATTCAAAGTTATTAGAAATGTATGAATGAAGCTCACTAAAATGGAAGAAAGTATAAAAGGATCATGCAATCAACTCTGAACAACTGTAGTCTAGTGGATAA
>NW_004524669.1:4737016-4741220 GCF_000260255.1 Octodon degus | reverse complement strand
TTATTGAATATAAAATGTATATATTTCTTGAATATAAAATCTATATGTATATAAATATATATTAACATTGATATTATATATATAGAAAGAGATAGATTGTAAATCGGGGGATGTAATTTTGAAGCCACATACATTTGAGGACCTACAGCGAGGATGCAAGAGATGCAGGAGGACTGATGATCTTATTCCAGGCCATCTTCAAAGCCTAAGAACCTAAAGAGCCAGTGTTGTAGTTCTAGTCTAAAAGATTGCAAGCTTGAGACCCAGAGCAGATTGTTCCTTTCATCTGAGCTGAAGGCAGGAAGAAACAAGTCCTAGGTCATAGGCAGTCAGTCCCAGAGGAGGGATATGCATTTATTCGGCCTGTGATTGTACTTAAGCCTTCAACTGTTGGAATAGGCCTCCTCACATGCGGACAGTCAGTCAGCTTCCCTCAGTCAACCAATCCACATCTTAATCCCTTTCAGTAACATTCTCACAAACATATCCAGACTAATGTTTAGCCAAGTGTGTATACACCTTGTCTTGTAGCCAAGGCGATCACAGTGGTTTATTCACATCAGCTACAATTTGGGATGAGATAAAAAAAAAAAACAACAGACCACTGTGATTTATGAATCCCTGTGCTGTGCTATTCCTGGGGTTGGCCTAGTTACAGAACAGAAGAATGATTTACTGGGTGATTCCTGTTAGTCTGGAACTGGCCCTGGCCTGTCCTCCCGGAGTACTTTCTGTAAATTGCAGGTGTACTAGTGGCTCACTTCATGCAAAGATGGGCATTGCTCATAGAAAGCCATCACAGAACCCACAAAATGTCTGTGTATTCAAGCAACAAACGCAATAAGAAAAACAAAACTGCTTAATAATGAATCACAAGGGGGACTGGGGAGATAGCTCAGTAGAATAAGTGCTTGCCTGGCAAGCACAAGGGCCTGAGTTCAATGTTCAATCCCTGCTTCCACCAAAAAAAAAAAAAAGGAATTTCGAAAAGGTCTGGTGTGACACTACCAAGAAATTCAATAAACCGATCTCAACTACAAATCAAAAAGACAGGGGAAATGTGATGGAATACTAAAAGGCAAAATATAATCTTTAAAAGTTCAGTAAAAGACAGAAAAATAAAGTAAACTAGAAAGAAAAGATGAATTAAAGTAGCACCAAAATGGAAGAAACGACTGAGGTCAATAATGGACATAGAAGAAAAGATGAATAAAAGCTCAGGGTAGCGAAAATTGGGCTGGAGACTGCTCAAAGGGAAAGAAAGTGCATATGAAACCAAGGTGAGCATAATTCGAAAATAAAATATATATGATAGATACCTTAAAATATTTATGTACATATGCAAATCATGGAATGATAAACGGCACAATACCCTCTTTACAGACAAATTCACACACCTCACATACTGAGGCAGTGTGTGCACAACACATCACAACAAAGTTCCCAAACAAATGCACCAGGAGCCACTCACACTTGGAACCTGGCTGTAGCATACGTGCCGTTCCTCAAACAGGTATTACTCATCGGAATGGTAAATACGTAAATAGATGGGTAAGAAACTATATTGAATCTTTAACTATAAACTCATGTCTATTTAAGAAATGTAAGAGTATATAAACATCTAACTATCTTTCCAACCCTAATTATAAGTACAGCCAATATGCCACCGTAGCATGTTCAGTGCAACAGGAGGACACAGAGATAGAAAGTGCAAACACTGATATACCACCCAGGATAATTAAAGTGCTTTCTTTAAAAAATAAATTATTAAGAACCAAATGATTATGGAAGACTTAGTATAAGCACAGTACAGTGGTCCCTCAGTTATCAGAGAGTTTGCGTCACAGACACCCTCATGCTAGTGAAACTTAGCATTGCAGTGATGCTATATTTATTTTAGTACTTATGTATATTTTAAGACTTTATAAGCCCTTCCCACACTCTTATAAGCATTTCTCACACTTTAAAAAAACCCCTCTAATGTTTTTAGCCATTTTCTAAACTTGTAAACCTATGTAATTTCTTTTTGTAATTTTAACAATATATGTATACTATACAGTACTGCAGAATCCCAGGATATAGAGAAAAATCTATGACAAATAATTTATTATTTATTTTTGTGTAACATAATTTCTGTGTAACACATTATTACACAGAAATTTAGAAATCTAACCATATACAGCATTGTAGCAGGACAGTCTTATGACATTTTTTCTTGTCTCTTGTTTTCTTTTATTTTTTTTAAAACATACATTTACTTGAGAGAGAGTATAACAGTAATCGATATGACATTAGAAGCATTACACATTTAGAAGACAAGAATGACAGGAATACCAAGCATGGCCCTAGTATTACACATTGCTATCCTTGGTGCAGTTGCTTAGTTCACAAATATCAGCATATACAGTTAGTCAAGGTGAGAATCCTACCAATTAACTGCTAGTTTCAAAAACCTGATGAAGATTCTCAGGATCATTGCCTTAACCATCTTGTGTATATAAATGTATGGTTTTGCCCTGCCATGTTTCCTAGTTTTTCTCTTTGCCCTCTCCTTGTTTAATCCTTAAGTTCTCACTTTCCATTTAGTTATGTCATACCTTTCAATTTTTATTTTTATTTTTTGAGTTCTTTTATTATGGAGATTATATGATATTTACATGTGAGTCGGGTTTATTTCACTTATGAGTATATCTTCAAGTGGCATTCACTTATATATGAAGGCTTTGAGTTTACCATTCTTTATAGTAGAGTAATACTCTATTGTATAAAAACACCACAACTTTTTCATTCATTCCTCAGGTGATGGGCATTTTGGTTGTTTCCAAGATTTGGCTATCACAAATTGTGCTGCTGTAAACATAGGTGCACATATATCACTATGATATGAAGTTTTCAGTTTTTTCTTTGTGAAAATTCCCAAAAGTGAGATAGCTGGATTGAATGCAATTACCAGTCTTAGTTTTTTTAAGTAATCTCCATACTGATTTCCATAATGGTTGCACCAGTCTACATTTCCACCAGCAGTGGAGAAGGGTTCCTTAATCTCTGCAAAATTTGTTGTTAGTTAAATTTATTTATGATATCCATTCTTTCTGGGGTGAGAAGTTATCTCAGTGTTGTTTTAATTTGCATTTCATGGATGGATAGTGATGTTGAGCTTTTTTTCATGCATTTATTAGCGTCTAGGATTTCTTCTTCTAAGAAGTGTGTGTTCATCTCAGATGTCCATTTCTGGATTGGGTTTTTAGTTTTATATAAATTCTAGAGAGAAGATCTTTGTCTGAGTGCTCATTAGTTAAGATTTTTTTTTCACAATTTGTGGGTTGTCTTTTTACTCTGTTGGTAATTTCTCTTGAAGTGGAAAAACTTCTCAAGAAAAAGGGGTCCCAGTTGTTAATTCTGTCAAGTATTACCCTTGCAGTTTCATTTTTGTTCATGAACTGTTTGCTCTATGTCTTCAAGAGTTCCTCCTACTTTCTCTTCCAGGAGATTTAGTGTTTCTGTTTTAGTGTTTAGGTCTTTAATCCATTTTGACTTTAGTTTAGTGCATGGTGATAGACATGGGCCCACTTTTAGTTTTAGGCATGTAGAGAGCCAGGTTTCCAGTGCCATTTGTTAAAGAGGATATCTTTCTTCCGGTAAGCGTATTTGTCCCTTTTGTCAAAGACAAGGTGGCTGTGTGTGTTTGTAGGGGATTCTGCATCTTCTAATCTATTCCACTGATCCTCAAGTCTATTTTTTGCTATCCCATGTTGATTTTATCACAGTAGCTTTGTAGTGTAATTTCAAGTCCGGAATTGTAATGCCTCTTGCATTGCCTTTCGTGTCCAGGATTGCCTTTGTAGTTCTAGGTCTTTTCTGGTTAAAATAATTTTTAGGAATGATTTCTCTAGGCCTGTGATGCATGTTAATGGTATTTTGATAGGGATTGTATTGAATCTGTATAACAATTTTGAGAGTATGGCCCAGTCCTAGCCCAGGTCCGGTGAGTGTGCGGAGAGTTTCCTGCTACCCTGCGCCAGCGGGACCAGTCCCAGCCCAGGAGGCAGCGTGGGCCGGACCCTCTCCCAGCCCCTTGGGCCGCCCCACACCCCTCTGCCGTACCTCCCCACCCCTCCTGCCGAGTAGGAAATTCTGCCGACTTCCGGGAACTCCCAGACCCAGTCCTAGTCCAGGTCCGGTGAGTGTGTGGAGAGCTTCCTGC
>NW_004524669.1:4732573-4736916 GCF_000260255.1 Octodon degus | reverse complement strand
CCCAGTCTCAATCTCCATCTCAGCATGCCCAGGGGTCGGGGCCAGCAGGGGCAGGCTTGGGGATCAAAACTCTGGCCCCTGCACCTGCTTGCAGGTGCTTTAATCTGCTGAGCTATTTGGCCGGCCCTACAATAAATAATTTAGAATGATACTTTTTGAAAACCCACAAAACAGTCTACAAAAGTTGAACGCAAAATAGCAAGGGATTACTGTATATTATTTAAGATATTTCACCCAAAGAAAATGAGAATAAAAAATTTGGGGCACCAAATAGTAAGAAATAAGTAATAGTTACAAGGATACTAAAAAATTAAATCATATAAATTAAAGAATTTTTAATATTACTGGACATATACATCTTTAAAATATAGGTGTAGTTTGGTGTCTATTTTTTTAACTTTATCTTTCGACATACTGAATTATCTTTAAAAAAGTTATGTTTTCTAGAAATTATGTTCAAATAATTCGGGGTAAGTGAGTGAATAGGGTGGAAGGGTGGAAGAAACAGGGCTGTGAAAGCTTCGGTGTTAACCCTGGCTGAGAGGGCTGTGGGAGGCTAAGTGTGGGGCTAAGCCCTCTGTATATGTGACACTTTGCATAAACGCAAATAAGTTGTTTAACATTTGAGACACTGAGAAAATGACAGTCTTCCTGGTAGCATAAGGTGATAGTGGACCCTCAATGCTTCATAGGCTGGGAAGCAGACAGCACTCCCAGTGCTCAGACGCACAGCAAGGCCTGAAGAATCTTGTTGAAGACTGTGACTAACTCTTCCCCATAATGAGTTGACATTTGTCTCACTGTACTGAGATAAATTCAGAATTTTCCCTGACTAAGGGATGCCAAAAAATGCAATCTCGATATTTCATAACTTTGCTAACAATGCAGGTGTGACTTCACTATGTGTAAAACCCAACCCTCGCAATGTGCAGGCTCACCTTCCAGAACCAGCCCAGCCCATCAGCACCGCATATAAACTGTTGCCGGCACCCATCTCTTTCACTTGCCCTTCTAGCTCTGCCCTCAGCCTCTACTACCTTCCCCAGCCTTCTCAGCACCAGGAAACATGTCTAGCAAAACCACTGTGAGGAGCCAGAACAGCAGCCGCCGTGGCTTCAGTGCCAGCTCAGCCAGAGTCCCTGGGCTCAGCCGCTCCGGCTTCAGCAGTGTCTCTGTGTGCCGCTCCAGGGGCAGTGGCGGCATTGGGGCAGCGTATGGAGGAGCTGGCTTTGGCAGCAGGAGCCTCTATGGCCTGGGAGGTTCCAAGAGGATCTCCATCGTAGGGGGCAGCTGTGCCGCTGGTGGAGCATATGGCACCAGAGTTGGAGGTGGCTTTAGCTATGGAGGCGGAGCCTGCAGTGGATTTGGTTTTGGCGGTGGAGCTGGGTTCGGTGGAGGAGCTGGCTTTGTTGGTGGCTATGGGGGCGCTGGCTTCCCCGTGTGCCCCCCTGGAGGCATCCAAGAGGTCACCGTCAACCAGAGTCTTCTCACTCCCCTGAACCTGGAAGTCGACCCCACCATCCAGCGTGTGAGGACTGAGGAGCGGGAGCAGATCAAGACCCTCAACAACAAGTTCGCCTCCTTCATCGACAAGGTGAGCTGGGAGGCCTGGCCTCCTCAGGGAATGTAGGGACCCCAGATGGACACATAGCAATCCTCCAACAGGGTGAAGTAGGGCAGAGGGAGGGGGCTTCCCACTGGCCCTCCATAGAGCACAGGATGGTCCTATCTATGGTGGCAAGAGCAGGAGGAGGTGCAGTTAGAATTCCTTCCAACCGCTGAGTCCCCTACAGACCCACACAGGAGGAGGAGTGCCAAGGGGAGCAGCTAGGCCTCCTGCTACAGGATCTAAGAGATAGGATAGATGCCAGCGTGCTTGGGCCCTTGCCTCACTCTGGAGTCTGCATTAGAGGAAAAGGCTAAACACAAACTGGAAAGAGACAGATTCTCTAGCTAGATAAGGAAAACTTCAGAGCAAGTTACACAAGTGTAAAAATGCTGATTTACTCAGGACACAGAGAGTAATTTAAAAAATGGGATATTTTTTTTAAGAGATACATGCATTAAAAGGGAGGATAAATGTCAATAGAATCATTAGGCATCATGGATACTCCAAAAACTTAAGTCCCGTTCCCAGTGCAGACTTGTTAAAGATATCAATAAATATTATTTTAAACTAGAATGTTAGTTGAGCTTGGAAAGAGAAAAACAAATGTTAAAAGCCACTGAATACAATAGGTTAGAGGGAGACAATTCCTTAGTGGTCCATACTGAAGTGTTCTTGGTGGGTCTGGGTGGTGGAAAAGAGGACTTGCAGAGGACCAAACTCTCAGCTTGAGGCACTGGGAGTGCTCAGAACCATGCATCAGGGAGAAGCCACGACCCCTGGGAGACCTGGCAACCCATCCCTTCTTCCTTTGTGCCTTTGTCTCACAAATCAATGTCCTGTATTCCTTTCAGGTGAGGTTCCTGGAGCAACAGAACAAGGTCCTGGACACCAAGTGGGCCCTGCTGCAGGAACAGGGCACCAAGACAGTCAGGAACAATGTGGAGCCCCTGTATGAGCAGTACATCAGCAACCTCAGGAGGAAGCTGGACTTCCATGTGGGGGAGAGAGGTCGCCTGGACACAGAGCTGAGGAGCATGCAGGGCACAGTGGAGGACTACAAGAACAAGTGAGTCAAAAAGGAGGGTAAGCTCTGTTTCTCAGGCTCACACCTCAAAACAATGGGATGACAATGTAGGTGTGCACATATTTGTGTAGGAAAACATGGCCAGAAATGTCAATCATAAATTGTTGACTGACAACAAAAGAATGAATGACAAGAGAGTGATGAGAACTTGGGATACAGAAAAGGGAAATATATTAGTGATGAGAAAATTATTGTTCAGTCTCTCTGTGGCAGGAGAACTGGATCTGGATATATTCTATTTCTGGAAACACGAGATCAAGAGCCTTTGAGTTTGAGCCACACACTGAACACAATGCTTTATACCCTTTCTTATAGATATGAAGATGAAATCAACAAGCGCACAGCAGCAGAGAATGAATTTGTGACCTTGAAAAAGGTGAGTGACAAAGTGGGATGCAGTTTTTCCTACTGAACAAGAGACTTGGTTCTGTTTCCCACTCTCATCCAAGAGGAGAGATGCCAGGGTGACGGAGATGGGTGGCCTGCACAGCAGGGTGCAGCTAACTCCTCTGTGTGGCCTCTGTCCCCAGGACGTGGATGCTGCTTACATGAATAAGACTGAGCTGCAAGCTAGAGCTGACAGCCTTATCGATGAGATCAACTTCCTGAGAGTCTTATATGATGCCGTGAGTTCCCTCAGCCCCTTGCCCTGCACTCCGCTGGGGTCTGCACAGGCAGGAAGACCTGGGGTTGGTGCTTCTATGAGGGACATGCACAAAGATGACCTTAGCACCTTCTGTTCTGCAGGAACTGTCTCAGATGCAAACCCACATCTCAGACACTTCTGTGGTCCTGTCCATGGACAACAACCGTAACCTGGACCTGGACAGCATCATTGCTGAGGTCAAAGCCCAATACGAGGAGATTGCCCAGAGGAGCCGGGCTGAGGCTGAGTCCTGGTACCAGACCAAGGTGAGTAGTGGGAGGCAGCTGCTGAGCAGTAGTTGGGCCCAGTGCTCCTGGAGACAGCCGTCTAAAACCAGAAAGTTTCTGATCCACTGGGTTGGGGAGGGCTGAGGAGAGAAAGTAGAGCTTTTCTCACAGCAAGGACACTATACATGGTTAAAGATTTACAGAGTTTATGCCAAGCATAGAAAGGAAAAGGACTCAGAGGAAGTTGAAAATATGCCATGTAAAGCGCTAGTCATTTTACCTAGCTGTACCCAGAATGTTCCTTCTTAGAACATGCTACACAGTGCTTAGATCTTAGATAATCAGGCAATCTTTGGTCTCCTAAACAGGATGGTTTGTGACTGGGTTTTGCAATGTCCATTAACCATGTAAAATCCACTTTTCTAAAAATTTCAAGGTTATCACATATGTGCTTTACAAGTGACAGCTCTCCTTTGCACATGAAACTCATATTCATTTTCTATCTCTCCAATTGGCCTACAGTATGAGGAGCTGCAAGTCACTGCAGGCAGACATGGGGATGACCTGCGCAACACCAAGCAGGAGATTGCTGAGATCAACCGCATGATCCAGAGACTGAGATCTGAGATTGACCATGTCAAGAAGCAGGTACAGAAGACAGAATCAGTTCGAGCTCATTTCTATGCATTCGAAGCTTTTGCCTTATTCTTTGATGGAATGAAGGCCCAGGTCTGATCCCCTGGAAAGTACCAGACGATAAGTCCATTCTGTTTGCTT
>NW_004524669.1:4706287-4732003 GCF_000260255.1 Octodon degus | reverse complement strand
TGTCCTTGTCCCCTCTCCACAGCTGTGGTGCAGTCCACCGTCTCCAGCGGCTATGGCAGTGGCAGCAACATGGGCAGTGGCATGGGCCTGGGAGGAGGCAGTGGCTACTCCTACAGCTCTGGCCACAACCTTGGAGGTGGTTTCAGTTCTGGCAGTGGCAGAGGCATCAGCCTTGGGGGCGGCCTCAGCTCTGTTGGGGGCAGCTCGTCCTCCATCAAGTACACCAGCTCCTCCTCCAGCAGGAAGAGCTACAAGCACTGAAGCCCTCTCAGCACCAGGCAGGTGCTTGGTCCCTCTGGCTACCGGGCTTCTTCTCAGGTTCTCATCGTCCCATGTCTCTGCTCTGTAGTTAGAACCAAGAGTGAAAAAGCCCCCCTTTTATCTCTCTGTACCCCTTCCTTGTTAGTTGCTGGCTTTCAGTATTTTAACCTCTAATGCAACATTGTGATTTACTCACATATTGTCTGCATTGCATTGCTGAGTTACCAAGGCTTTACCTGCAGTGTATTACCACTGAAGTTGAATACTAAGGGAAAATTGCCTATAGCACTTTGCCTTGCTGGGACTTACTTCAGAACAGGGCAGCTACCCTTCATCTCAGTCGGCCAATAAATCTTCCAATCTACATGTGTTGTGAGACTCTCTTGTAGTAAGTGTAATAGCAGAAGCCCTTCGGTATATGGACCTGTTTCCCTGTGATATCTTCCCTGCTTGTCCCTTTCATACAACTTCTAAATAAAGCACATTTTAATATAATGCTTTGCTCAGTGTTGCATTACTTCATCGTAGCAGTTCTGTATTTTTTTGTATTAAATAATCTCCATCTTCTTCAATCAGTGAGTGATATTTGCTACCTTGATGATCAGATTCCTCACATCAAACTCCATTGAAATTTTTGGCAAGTGTGGAGCAGTCTTTCTACCATCATTGTCCACTCTGTTTTAAGGGTCTGTGCCATGAATTATCAGGACAAACATCCCAAGGCCAATAAAAGCAAAGTATAAGATGAAGGCTATTTGACAAAGAATAAGATATTTGCTGTATATCAAATGTGTCTAAGCTTCTACAGAGGGTGGCATAGCAATATGGCACAGAGATGCAAAAGAGAGATGCAGAGAGAAAGTTCTGTGTTTGGGGAACTCTGAGTTGACCCAGTACTCTCTGTAAACAAAAAGCCATGACTCCAAAAGCTCACTGTAGCAATATGAGCCAGGATCTTGCTGTCCCAAGGGAACAAAGAACCCCAAGAACAGAGCTTCAGAAGGCCTGTTGTCTCTTGTAAATTCTAGCAAGCTGGGAAACAGGGTCACAGAAAACAGCAGATTCCTGGAGGCACCCTGTCTGTTCTTTGATCCTTCACCTGGCACTTTATGGATTAGTGTTGTGTGAACTTAAGAGTTTGGTGAAGGCTAGAAGCCAATATAGACAGTAGTTTGTTTTCACAAAATTGATTACACACATTCCTCAGCCTGTTTTTAGCCCTCAATAAATGTGAAAAGTTTTGGTGGCTCAAGACTCACTTAGAACATAGTTAATCTAGTCTTCTCATCTTTTTTTTTTTTTTTTGGCTCTGACTGATTTCATTCAACAGCTAATGGCTTTAATTGTTGTCAGTCTTGGAGGTGAAGGGGAATCACAGCAGAGTGCTAAGGAAAGAAAAGTTTTGCTGGCGTGGTTGTAAAGAGAATCAGAGCACTTTCCCCCAGGCACACAGGCCCTGCAATCAACAGTGCAACAGGTAGCTTGATGGATGCAGAGCTGGCGCCGGTACAACCCAGAAGGTGTAATTGTTCCCAAGTCTCATGACCTCTCCTGAGATGCTGTCTAGTGTCTAAGCCCTGGAATCTCACAAGCTCTTATTCAAGCACCCATCCCAGGTGTAAACTAGGGATGGAGTGAGGCAGTCCTCACCCACATTGTGCAATGACACACACTGGTGTCTCAGCCAGGCTCAATCACAATTGGCCAATTAAGGGAATATCTGCTTTTATATAGCCAATTTCGTATATCTCAGTGAATAGGGTTGAAGTAAAGTTTGGGTAAAGATTGAGGCAAGTGGCTTGTTTTCTCAGGAGAGTACAGCTTGGCTGTCTCCCACAAGCAGTAGGATTACTTCCATTACTATAAAACTTGCCTGACAGAAGGTATCAAGAACAAGTACAGTATGCATGCTTGTGAGTTCCAATCGTCATTCTAGAAATGCATTGTAATGTTTTATGTCTAGGTGTGTGATGGCCTAAACCCAGACTTTTATCATAGGTATTGCCATGGTAAAATTTAGCTGACCATAGGGTAGTAAAAACAGGCCTGGCATATGGAGGAAATATATCTTGAGAAAGCACTGACTATAAACAGTGACAAGAAAAAAAGTAGCTACATGTATAGAAAAAAAACTGTTTGACAAGCAAGATCTATTGCATATTCCCTTTATATGCACACCACGTCTTCTGGTCAGGACTGCTCACTTAGACTCTGAAACGGGTCTATACTGACAGCCACTGAGCTCAGCTCATAAAAATCTTCAAATTTTAATTGGCTACTTGGATTCCTATATTGATTATGAACCCACAACAGGTGTTCCCACAAAGCCTCATGTAGTCGTTCTACACTTTGTGATTAATTTATGATCCAAGACTGGAATTATGGGTGTGAGTGCTGCTGGGTTATGGGTGTGAGTGCTACACCCATCCTGGGGCAGATAGCCTGAAGGCGATATGGGGAGAAAGAGAGGCTTGCTGTCTGCCTCTGCTGCTGCCACAACCCTTGGCTCTTTGCTATTTTCTACCACCATGAATTGTTGCCCCTGCCATGTGCTACTCAGCCTTGTAGCCAGCAAGAATGGACTGAAACCTCCACAAACTGGGAGTTAAATAAACTTTTCCTTCCTTAATTTTGGGTGTTGAGTATTCTGTCCCAGCAATGAGAAAAGAGTAACTGAAAGTTCTTTTTTTTTTTTTTTGGTGGAACCGGGGATTGAACTCAGACCCTTGTGCTTGCCAGGCAAGTGCTTATTCTACTGAGCCATCTCCTCGGCCCTTGAAACAGGTTGGTTTTTTGGTTTTTGGGTGTTTTTTTTGGGCAGAACTGGGGATTGAACTCAGGCCCTTGTACTTGCCAGGGAAGTGCTTAATTCCACTGAGCCATCTCCTGGGCCCGAGAAGAGTAACTGAGACCTGCATCCTGAGGAAATGGTGACGCAAGTGAAAAAAGATGGACCCTCATGGATACACATTATAACAATCTTCACAAACAGGAAACCTGAAGCCCTTCCATCTGGTCAAATTAACAAAAACACTGGAATGTAAACTCATATTCTAATTTCTTGGTGTGAATAAATAGAAGAAGCACATTCCTCCTTCTCACACCCTTTCATCTCACTGACACTTAGGAAGCTGAGTTCATGGTATTCAGAAAGGTAGTCTCATTCCTCTCTCCACAGTAAACTACTGGGTTTAACTTCTAGGAATGAGGGAGGGAAAATTCAGTAAGCTTCAAGGTTGGTCAACTAATTTGTAGTCTTCCAGAGCTACGGCAACCCTCAGTGTCCCATCAGTGATGATTATCTTCCTACCCCTCAAGTTCTGGCATCACGAGGCATATTTTCTTGCATTCTTTTGGTTTTCCTGGAACCATCTGCACCATCACCTGCTGTGTTCAGCTGTCACTACTCTTTCAGCAACATATCTGGCTTTTCTTTAAATGCCAATTCATTTCCTGCCCAGCAGTTCCCTGACAGTAGAAGGTTGAAGATTGGCTTCCAAAATCTAATCCCACTTACCCACGTGTACTTGTACCCACAGAAATAATGGAAAAGAATATTATTGACAGGGAGAAGTTTTTAGTACATAACACACAAGCAAACACTATTCATATAGAATAAAGTAAAATAGTATTGTGCATTTCTAAATTTGAAAATACAATAAAAGTACCACATACAACTTGGTTTCAAAGATTCATTACTTACATTCAAGTGACAAAACATTAGAAGACACTAAATACCAAATTTTACAAAATGATAAATAAATCGTCAGAATGGCCACAGAGTTGTTAAATAAATTGCTCATTAATGAAAAAAAAAACCCAAATAAAAGGACTGGACTATATTTTTACTAATTTCCATGACCCATGCAGGTAGTGGGGCACTGGGAAGGGGCCAAGAGAGAGTAAGAAAAACAGGACACATAATAAAGGCAAAGCTGGGGCCCTGTGGAATTTGGCTTCTCTGGTGGAGAGTCAATGACCACCCAGCACAGGCTGCATCTTTATTTATACATAGTATAAAAGGCAGAAATGTGGGGCAGGGCCAAGAGAGCAAAGTCTCATGATTTTGCTGAGAACACTCAAAGCAAAACATTTTCAGAGCCATCTATGCTGTAGTTAACAGGGAGAAATGCCAAGGCTATACCTGTTGATATGCTGCTAAGCTACAGGTCAACTTGCTTGTGTGGTCTGCCTCTAGCATTTCATGTTTCTGGGACAGACTTTGCTCTTTCCTCAAGGAGTTTACTGACCTCCTGTCCAGCTACTTTCCACAACTGGTTGATTTGTCTGACATTAAACAAATGGTACCAAATCTTTATAAACTTTTCTGAGAAATAGCAAGAAAGAGACCACTTTCTAGTTCAATTTATGCAGACCAATATTACTGTTATAGTATGTGATACTATAACTAGATAATGAAACTTGAGTAGGCCAAAGGACAGACTAACACCTCTTATGAATACAGACAGAAAATCATTCAATTCAATAGCAGTTAAATAGTATCAAATTGATTCCTACTCAGCATACTACAAATTATACACCATGACAAAGTAGGAGTTATTCTAGATATGCAAGACTAATGTTTAAGTGCAAGTATCTAATTCACTACATTAAGAAGCAAAGAAGGAAAATCAGATTAGTTTCTTGTTATTGAATTTTAAGATTTCTTGTATATTGTGTGTGTGTGTGTGTGTGAGAGAGAGAGAGAGAGAGAGAGAGAGAGAGAGAGAGAGAGAGAGAGAGACAGGGAGAGAGAGACAGAGAGAGAGAGACAAAGAGAGAGAGAAACTTTATTATTCTCTCATGGTAAATACACATTCATCTTGCTTAGAAATTCAGAACTTATAATGAGACAACTCTCCTCTACTAATTTAATATCATATGCATCATGTTCAAGATGTGTTGTCTCATCTTCTGCTTCTGACTCTTCAATAGGAGAAATGGTGCCATCATCATGCAAGCATTTGTATCTACAACTATCTTCGTGAGCTTTTATTTTTATTTTATTTATTTATTTTGTATTTTAGGGAAGGGTCTACAGGGTGTTCAGAGTCTAACTACTAGATTGGACTTGTAGTGATCCACCTGTTTACAGCCTCCCAAGAGCTGGGATTATAGGTGCATGCCACCATGCCCAGTCTCATTTGCCATCTCAGTGCACCCCAGGGGCGGGGCCAGCAGGGCAGGCCCAGGGATCGAACCCCTGGCCCCTGCACCTGTTTGCAGGCACTTTATTCCACTGAGCTATTTGGCTGGCCCTGTATCTATGACTATCAAGGTCTTCTTTTTCTAAATCTTCACCAGTATTCATTTGTTTCAATGATTCCTTAAGGTGGTGTTCATACTTCAGTTTTTCAATATAGGTAAAAACTCCTCTTGCAACAGCTTGCTCAAAACTTAAAATTTTCCTCCAAGGTAATGGTTTCCTTCCATCCTCAGATCGTAAATTGGAAAAGTAGGTCCTTTCCCTTTGATTTGTTTTTTAACCTAATTTTGACCTTCTAGTGTTTTTCTTTCCTTTTGGTCTTCCTCTTGGTGTTAATTTTGGCTTGTATTTCCTCTTCTTATGTTTCTTCTTTTTCTTGAATCTTTCAAAAATAGCCTTCAAAGTCAATGGTCTTGGTTCTTGAGTCACTTGATGAATCTGTTTGAACACTCTCGGGTATATGAACAAGTTTCCTCACGGGTTTTCTTTGAGTCCATTTAGGGACGAAAGGTTCACGTTGTGTTTTAAATAAGCTACTACCAGACAAAGAGCTATTGCTTTGATTTTCAATTTCTACAGCTGTGTCAGATGTCATATAGTTAACAGGATCCATTCCTGATTTTTCCATCACTTTTTCTTGGTCTTAAAAAGTTTCTTCTTCTACAGCATGGTGGGAAAGCTATGGTCCATTCTGAGCTGGTTTGATAGAACATGTGTAATCTGTGGCCAGATTTATTCTTCTTTATGCGTGAATGCCCATTTGCATCACTTGTTGAAAACAGAATTTTTGCTCCACTGCTTCTTTTTCAGCAGTTAACTGAATTTCTGAGCTCATTTTTGGCTCTGTATTTTGTCCCTTGACCTATTTGCCTTTCTTGTGTCAGTGCCACACTCTGTTGATTATTAGAGCTTTGCAGTAGGTCTTTTTGTTGGGTATTGCCAGTTGAGTCTTTATTTTTCTTCAGTATTGAGTTAGCTATTCTAGATGTCTTTTTTTTAATTTTTAAATTTTTTTTGTTTTTTTCAAAATTTTATTGATAAACAGATAGCAATGAGGCAGTTTCAAATCAAATCGGAAGTACAGTTTCAACAAATAACACACTGCATATATTCTTCTTAGTGGTTAATTGTTGTACAAGATGCAGACTTGAAATCCTATTTACAAACACCATTAGAACAAATCATTCTATTCATTAAGAGAATGCAACTATATATCTATCCTAACCACTTTGAATACACAGATACAAAATGGACATTCATCTGTATACCCCATTTTTTCTAAGTTCCGTTATTGAATATTATAGGTGTGTAAACTCAGCAAAATATTCTAAAAGAGTTCAGTAGCCCATAATAGCATTGGGTCTTCTGTTTAACTGGCAATGTCAGAAATTATTGACCTGAGTCCCCCACAGCTCAACATAACACCATGGCTTTACTTCCTATATTTCATCTTCATACTTTTCTGCTGGATGGTTAAGACCAAGGTAAAGCAGGACCTGTGCAACAAGAGTTGTAGCTTTTTGGTCTGAGAAGGTCAGTGAAATCCCCTCAGGATTTATCCTGAGATGCTGTACCTCAGATTGTAGAACCTTTGTCAGTGCAGCCATGTGGATGAGTCACGGCCATTGCTTGGCCAATGTGCTCTCTGTGAAAGCCTGAGAGAGTGTTTTCTCCCCATGTGACTCTCCTTAGGCACACTCTACGTCATCGATCACTTTCCTCTTTGGCCCCATAATCTTCTTGATCAGAAAATTTGGGACACTACTTAGGTACATGACGTTACAGTACAAGTTCTCATATGTCCTGAGTCTTAATTGACCTTAGAAGGTTAGGGCCAAAATGTTGGCTTTCCTTGTAGGCCTCCTTTTTCTCTAATTTTGGTCTGCAAACTTAGGTTGTTAACCATCCAGAAGACAAGCTTATTGTTATGTATTCTAGGTGTCTTGTCTTTGCATATCACTTTATAATTAGTAATTTGGTAGCCCCCCCATTAAAATATGGGATTTTGATTGGGAAAATCCCATAGAATTTTATACTCCAAATTGAACATTAATGTTTGCATTAAAAGTGTAATAATGTTGAGATAGCACATGATGGAATGTACAATGGGACAAAAGAACCAAAGTTATTACAAATGTAGGAATGAAGTTCACTAAAGTAGAAGGGAGTATAAAAATTGTAACCCAAGAATTCTAAACAACTGTAGTCTAGCAGATAAGCTTGTTTGCCACGGAGGTATGACTAACAATTCTGAAATTCTAATACTTACATGTTTGTGTTCTCTAGCAACAAAGAAATAACATATGATAATGTTGCTCTCAACATAAAACTCACAATACATAGTTGTTGAGAGTATAAGTCTATATGCAATTTAAATATGTATTTTTAATATAAATATTACATACACGGAGAGGCACATGCTGGTCCTATGCTAAGCAGTATTTTATGTTAATGAAGATCAGTTCTGATGATTCAAAGGGCAGTAGTGATCTTTTTTTCCCATAATTTTATTGAGAAACAAATAGCAATGCGACAGTTTCAAAACAAATTGGTAAGACAGTTTCAATAATTAACACATTGCATACTCTCTTCCAAGTGGCTATTTACTGTACAAGATGCAGACATAATATCCTATTTACAAACACTATTAGAACAAATCCCTCTATTCATTAAAAGAATGTAACTATATATCTATCCTAACCATTTTGAATACACAGATACAAAATGGACATTTATCTGTATCCCCTTTTTTGTAAAGTTCCATCATTTGAATATTATAGCTGTGTTAATTCAGCAAAACAATCTAAAGGAGTCCAGTAGCCCATAATAGTATTGGGTCTTCCGCTTCACTGGCAATGTCAGAAATTGTTGACCTGAGTCCCCTACAGCTCAACATAACACCATGGCTTTACTTCTTATACTTCGTTTTTATAAAATCCTAGCAAATAAAATACAGCAAATCAAGAAGATCATACACCATGACCAGGTAGGATTCATCCCAGGGATGCAAGATGGTTCAATATTTGAAAATCTATAAATGTAATACACTATATCAATAGAGTGAAAACTAAAAACCGTATGATCATCTCCATTGATGCAGAAAAGGCTTTTGACAAAGTCCAACACCCATTCATGTTCAAAGTCCTACAGTAGTGATCTTAAACTAATGAGGATCTTATGTTGATGACAGTGGAGATAGATCCCAGGTTACAAAGGAATTTGTCCTTGCTCCCAGGTGAAATCTTTTTTTTTTTAAATTACTGCTTTGTTCCCAAGAAACCAGGACATGTTCAGCTGAGGTGATCTTGCCCTGATACATCACAGCCTCAAGGGAACTTTGAGGCCTCAGCTACAACTAGAGGCACAGAGTCAGGATTCTGCTTATCATAGCAGGCTTGCATGGCAAGGTAGCAGGCTTCACATAAGCCCTGGTCACCACTGAGTTACAAGATGATTTTCCTCAGAAATTACATAGAATGGCTCTCCACACAACCGAAAAAAGTGAAGAAGAGAACTGCATAGGGGTATGGAGAGAGTTCATGAACAAAAACCAAATGGCACAGGAAATACTTCAAAGAATCACCAACTGGGATCTCATCTTTTTGAAATTTCTGTACTTCAAGAGAAATCACCAATACAGTAAAAAGAAAACCCATGAACTGGGAAAAAATTATAGCCAACTGGCCCTCTGCTAAAGGCCTTATATCTAGAACATACAAAGAATTTTTAAAAATCAGGTCCCCAAAATTCAAAGACCCAATCTAAAAATGGGCATCTGAGATGAATACATACTTCTCAGAGGAGGACACAAAAATGGCCAATAAATACATGAAAAAACGTTCAACATCATTGGTCATTCAAGAAATGCAAATTAAAACAACACTGAGATTCCATCTCACTCCAGAAATAATAGCTAACATAAATAAATCAACCAATAACAAATGATGGAGAGGCTATGGGGGGAAGGAACCCTTCTCCATTGTTGGTGGTAGTGTAGACTGGTATAACCACTATGGAAATTAGTGTGGAGACTCCTCAAAAAGTTAGGATTGGAGGTTCCGTTCAAGCCAGCTATTCCCCTTCTGGGTATTTTTCCAGAAGAACTGAAAATATCATATCACAGCGATATATATATATATATATATATATATTTATATATTTATATATTTATATATATTTATATATATTTATATATATTTATATATATTTATAGCAGTGCAATTTGCCAGAGTTAAATCTTCAAAACTACTCAAATGCTCATCAATTGAGTAATAAATAAAGAAGATGGGGTATTTTTACACAATGGAGTATTATTAAAGTATAAAAAAGATAAATCTGTGACTTTTATTGGTAAATGGATGCAACTAGAGATGACACTGTTAAGTGAAATAAATAAAACCTGTATATGCAAACACCTTATTATCTTCTTAGTGAGAGAAAACAAAATCTGAAGGGCACAATAGATATTGAGAAGAGGAAATGCACCCATTCAAAAGGAAGGAATTACTGAATTGCAGAGAAGGACAGGAGAGTGAGGGAAAGAGAAAAGTGCACAAAGAGAAAAGGGAAGATATATCCTGCATGCAGGATAGACCACAGCAGAAGCAGGAAGATAGCAGAACAGGAAGTCAGAAGTGGCTGTGAAGTCAAATATTACCATTTTTCATATGTTTGCAGATTCAGTCCATCTGAACTTGACCTGTGCATGTTTCCCAGCTGTGATTTATAATTTTCTGATTGGTAGGACAAGGTTGGTTGCCCCGAAATTATCCTAGTTCTTTATAATTGACAAGCAACCGTCTGTTTTCCAGCTGCATTGCCATACCCTAATCTTCTGTCTGTATTATACACATATTTTTCTGCTTTTGTGGGACATGTATAATATGCATGTTTATGTGGTGGGTAGATTTTTATTTATATACATGTATAACTTACATACATATACAAATACTTTTAACATATGTGTATATACAAGGATGTGATAAAACTGTAGTGAATGTTTAAATTTAAAAGTATGTCACAATGAAAGCCAAGTTGGCATTACTCCCTTCAAAATACTCCCCCATGCTTTGAACACTTATCTCATTATTCTTGCCACTTGCTGAAGTAGTTCTGAAATTCTGCATTAATGAGTGTCTTCAGTTATGCCGCTGTGGTTGCTTGAAGGTCTTGAATTGATTCAAGACATTTATACCTTTCATGGTCATTTTGACTCTTAAGAAGAGCCAGAAGTTCCAAAGTACCAGGTCTGATGAATAAAGTGGGACAAATAATAATGTTTTGTGAGCCAAACTGTCTATCAGATGACATGTGGCAGCAGCATTCCATGAATAATTTTTAGCACATCCTATAAAGACACTCATGAAGGAGGACTGCTGGAACTGCCTCACAAAGTGGCAGGAATGACGGGATAAATGTACTTGAAATGAGGGGAATATTTTGAGGACATTAATGGCAACAGGTCTTTTGGTACAATAATATTTAAATTTTTAAATATTCACCATATGTTTTGATCAGATTTCTTACATCATATATATGTGTTATCCTTTCCAAATGTGACTCTGTTCATGTCATATCCACTTTCTATCTTCCCATTTCTATTATTTTCTCTCAGCTCTCTTCTAACACTAACTACCCCTTTTTCATAACCATGAGCTCTTATCTTCTACTGCATTTCCATTATTGGCTTTAAAGATGTCTTTTTGCTTTGTGCTGCTTTCAATTCAGGCTTCATTTGTAGTGAGCTATATTTTTTCTTCCTTTTCTGAGCTCTGTATTCTAATCTTTTGTCTTTTCTTTCACTATAATTTTTCTTATCTTGAGATCAAGATTTTTTGCTAATATATTGTATCTTTTTGCTGTTGAGTGCTAGGTGCCCTTTGTTTTTCCTATTGCTTTCATTGTTTGAATATACAGATCTTTCGTGGGTCATACAATGATTTTTCTCTAAGAAGTGCTCACATTTTAGTGAAATGAGCAACTTCTAGTCCTACCATTAACAGAAATTATTCTGGGAGGAGAAGCCAGGCCCATCTGCAGGCTAACAGGAATCCTGATTTAATTACTATATTCTGTATTTATATATCAAAACATAACATATTCCATAAATATGTAATTATGAATTTTTTTAATAAAAGTAACAATAATGTAAAAATAAAAGTATATTGTATGGTTTTTGACAAAAGCATGATTTCATGATTTCACTGTTATAGTACTATATGAAAGAGGAGTTGTGACACTTAAAAATGTGCTTGTTCTACCTATTCACTTTGCAAAGATCTTCTATCTTGTCATATGAGTGATTCAGTTTGTCTATTTCTACTAACTAGCTCATGAGAGTATAAATTAGGATTCATTTGAGTTGATGTATCATGTCAGAAAGTATTGATAGCTTAGTAATACTCAGCCCTTCACCCCATGAATATGGAATAGCTTTTCTTTTACTTACTGTTTGGATTTTTTCATCACTGTTACAGTTTTTCAGGTATGGGCTCTCAACATCTTTTGTGGGATTTATGCTGAAGTTCTTCATCTTGAGGTGATATTCTGAATAGCACTGATTTTTACTTCCTTTGTGTAGTTAACTGTCTTGCATCCCACAATTTTGTTAAACTTATTACTTCTAGGAAAATTGTTATAGATTTTTAAAAACTCTCTCCACATTGACTGTAATGTCATATGAGAATAAAGAGAGCTTTGTGCCCTAATTTCTGACATACATGTGTTATTGTTTTTTCTCATTCTATTTTTTTCTAGCTGGAGTTACAGTGCAATGCAATAGTAGAAAGAGAGGTCAGGGGTGCCTTCTCAACTTTAGGGAAAGGGTAGCATCTTCAACATTATGTACAATGTTAACTTTTGGATTTCCTTAGATGTTCATTACCAAGTTGAGCATGCTGCCTCTATTCCCCATTTGCTGAGGCTTTTTGTGAGCATGAAAAGGTACTGGATTATATTATACCCCTATTTACACCAATTGTATAATCAATTTATTTGCCTTCTTTAACCCTTCAGTGAGGTAAATTGCATTGACTGCTTTTAAATATTAGCTGGCCTTGTATATTTAGAATAATTCCCAATTGGTCCTAGTTTATAATTTTTGTATGCTTAATAGGAATTAATTTGGTACTATTCCATTGAATACTTTTGTGTCTGTATTCATAAGAGGTACTGTTTTGTACTTCTTCTTTCTTGACGCTATCTTTACCTAGCTTCAGTGTCAGCGCACTAGTGGCCTACACAGAGTGAGCCAGAAAACGCTTCCTTTGCAGGTTCCGGGAGGACTTTGTAATTACATGGTATAATTTCAGCTTAAATGTTGGATGAATGAACCAGTAAGCATACATAGCCTAGTACTTTAATTTTTTGAAGTTTGTTAATTTTTTTAAAAAAATATTTATATATTTATTTATTTATTTTGACAAAACCAGGAATTGAACTCAGCCCCTTGCATTTGCCAGGCAAGGGCTTATTCTACTGAGCTATCTCCCCGGCCCCTTACATTTTATTTTAAGGAGGAAAAAAATGAAGACAAACAAGTCCAAAGACAAAAACAAAGCAATATAAAACAATAAAAGTGGTATAGAATTTCAAAATAAGAATCAAAAATTAACAATGTTGTTATATTACATATTGTTATCATCTAATTTGTTGCTCAGATTACCAGATACAGGCATACAAGGTTGATCAAACAACTAAATGTTAAATTTTCTTTTCAATAAACCTTAAATTTTTCCTTGTCCTTTTTATTATTTTTAAATTTTATTTTAAAGAAAGTATAAATGATAGATTAACATTACAAATGATACACATTTTTGTACAGAAAAAACAGAAACAAGATGAAAGGTATTTAATAGTGGTTGTTATATTGCACCTTGCTGTCTTCAATGTAGTTGCTCAGATTACAGATATTAATGTATGAAACTGGTCAAAGTAACAATTTTAAACATCAACTTCTATCTTCAAAAAACTGATAGAACACAAAAACACAGCCAAAATGGATCAATGATTTAAATAATAAAACTGATATATTAGATCTTCTGGAGGAGAAAGTGTGTTGAAATCTTAAGGACATAGGCATAGGAAGAGAGTTAATGAACAAAAATCAAATTGCACAGGAAATACTTCAAAGAATCAACAATTAGGATCTCATCTTCTTGAAAACTTTCTGCATTTCAAAAGAATGATCAACAGAGTAAAGAGAAAATCTTGGAAATATCCCAAATGCCCATCAAATGAGGAATGGATAAAAAATGTGGTATTTTTATCCAATAGAACATTACTCAGCTATAAAAAAGATAAATTTGAGGCTTTTGTAGATAAATGGATGCAACTAGACTGTATTGGTAAGTGAAATAAATCAGACCCACATGTGTAAACATCATATTGTCTCACTAGTGTGAGAATCTGAAAGAGTAAATAAAATCTGAAAGGTACAATAGATACTGTGAAAGGGAAAGAATTTGTTCAGTGTGAAGTAAAAACTGGGATGAAGAAAATGACAAAAGAAAGAAGGGAAAAAATATAAATATAATAATTCGGGTAATTATACTGCTGATCTCTGCTAGATTTTTGAAATCCAGCTTAATGCTTAAAATTTTTCTTCTTATTTTTTTCTTTTTAATTTCTTAAAGCTTTGTTGTTTTGTTTTAACCATGTTTTCATGTTTATATCTGGCAACCTGAACAACTAATTGGAAGATACAAGCATTCAATGCAGTCATCATTGCTGAATTCCTATTACTTTGTTTAGTGAAATTTACATCATTTCTAATGCTCTTTTATTACTATTTTGTATTCTTTTAAAAAAACTGGTAGATATTAGTAGTACAATCATCTTAGCTATCCTGTGTGTGTACTTACATGATTTCCCCCCTTCCTTTTTTCCCCCTATCTTTTCACCTTGTGCTCATCTCTTCATTTCTTATGTTCAGTTTTTTTTTATTTTTCTTACTACATCTATTATGTCTTTCGGATTTTATTTATTCTTTCAGGTTCTCACACTAGCAAGACAACACGGTGTTTACACAAGTGGGTCTGATTTATTTCACTTATGAGGATAGCCTCTAGTTGAAACTATTAATCTATAAAAGCCTCAAGTTTATCTTTCTTTATAGCTGAGTAATATTCCATTGTATAAAAATATCACATCTTTTTTATCCATTCCTCAACTGATGGACATTTCGATTGTCTCCAACGTTTAGCTATGACAAATTATGCTGCTACAAATATGGGTGCACATATGTCACTGTTGTAAGATATTTTAAGTTCTTAAGGAAAAATACCCAGAATGGGAAATAATTGGGTTGAATGAGACTTCAAATCCTAGTTTTCTGAGGAGTCTCCAAACTGATTTCCATAATGGTTGTACCAGTGTACATTCACACCTACAGTGAATAAGGCTCCCTTTTTCCCCACAGCCTCTCCAGAATTTGTTATTAGTTGATTTCTTTATGATAGCTATTCTTTCTGGAGTGAAATGGATTCTCAGTGTTGTTTTAATTTGCATTTCTCAAATGACCAGTGCTGTGGAGAATTTTTTCATGTACTTATTGGCCATGTTTATTTCTTCTCCTGAGAAGTGTATATTTATCTCAGATACCCATTTTTTAATTTGGGGGTCTGTTTTTTTTAGTTCTTTATATATTCTAGATAGAAATACTTTGAAGATTAGTTCCAAATTTGTGGGTTGTCTTTTTACTCTGTTGGTGATTTCTTTTGACATGCAGAAACTTCTCAATAAAATGAGATCCCAATTGTTGATTCTTTGAAGTATTTTTTGTGCAATTTTATTTTAGTTCATGAACTCTCTGCCTAGCCCTATGTCTTCAAGATTTCCATCTACTTCCTCTTCCAGGAGATTTAGCATTTCCATTTTAATGTTTAGATCTTTAATCCATTTTGACTTTAGTTTAGTGCAAGTAATAGACCTGGATCTAGTTTTAGTTTTTGGCATGTGGAAAGCCAGTTTTTCTGACACCATTTGCTAAAGAGGCTATCTTTCTTCCAGTGAATATGTTTGGCCCGTTTGTCAATGATAAGGTGGCTGAATGTGTTTGTGTTTGTGTCTATATCTTCTAATCTGTTCCATTGGTCCTCAGGTCTACTTTTTTCTTGCCAGTACTGTGCTGATTTTATCACAGTAGCTCTGTAGTATAATTTCAAGTCAGGGAATGTGATGCCTCCTGCCTTGCCTTTGTTGTTCTAGGCATTTTCTGGCTCCAAATGAAATTTAGGAATGATTTCTCTAGATCTGTGAGGTATGCTGATGTTGTACTGATAAGGATTGCATTAAATCTGTATAACAATATTAGGAGTATGACCATCTTCACAATGTTGGATCTTCCTTCCAAGAGCAGGGAATATCTTTCTATTTTCTGAAATCCTCTTTGACCACTTTTTTCAGAGCATTGTAATTTTTCAGAGATTCTGTACAGAGCTTTTACTTCATTTGTTAGATTAATTCCTAAGCATTTCATTTTTGGATTCTATTGTGAAGGGTGATGTTTCTCTAATTTCTCTCTCAGTGAGTTTGTTGTTTGTGTAAAGGAATGCTATTTATTTTTGGATGTTGACTTTCTATCCTGCTATGCTACTGAATTTGTTTACAAATGCTAGGAGTTTCTTGGTGGAGTTTTCTAGGTCTTCCACATAGAGTATGTCATCTATGAATAATGATAATTTAACTTCTTCCTTTCCAATTTTATTCCTTTTATTTTTCTGTCTTGCTAATGGCTCTGGCTAATGTTTCCAAAACCATATTTAATTGGAGTGGCAATAGTGGACATCCTTGTCTTGCGCCTGATTTTAGAGTAAAGCTTTCAGCTTTTCTCTATTTGGAATGATGCTGCTGGCTTGTTGTAGAGGGCTTTTATCAGGTTGAGATATAGATCATGTATTCCAATTTTCTGTGGGATTTTATTATTAATGAATGTTGAACTTTGTCAAAAGCTTTTTCTGCATCTATTGAGATGATCATGTGGTTTTTGGTTTTGGCTCTGTTAATATGGGGTATTACATTTGTAGATTTGCATATGTTGAACCATCCCTACATCCCTGGGATGAATCTTACCTGGTCATGGTGTATAATCTTCCTGGTGATTTGCTACATCCTATTTGCTCATATTTATTGAGGATCATTGCATCTATATTCATGAGGGAGATTGGCCTATAGTTCTCTTTTTTGGTTGGATCTTTCTGGTTTTGATATCAATGTAATTTTTGGGTCGAGAAAAGAATTAGGGAGAATTGCTTCCTTTTCAATTTTATTGAAGAGTTTGAGGAGTATTGGGGTTAAATCTTTGCAAAATTTCTTCCAGAATTCAGCTCTGAATCCATCAGTACCTGGGATTTTCTTTCTTTCTTTCTTCCTTTCTTTCTTTTTTTAACATATATTTTTTCTTTTTTTCATAATTTTATTGTTTTAACGTATTTAGTTCAGGGTTTCAGGGTCTCACTACTCATAGCGATCCTCCTGTTTTCAGTCTCCCAAGCACTGGGATTATAGGCATGAGCCACCATGCCTAGTCTCAGTCACCATCTCAGTGTGCCCCAGGTGCAAGGCCAGCACAGCATGCCAGGGATCAAACCCTGGTCCCTGCACTTACCTAACCAGGCACTTTAGTCCACTGAGGTATGTGGCCAACCCAGGCTTTTTTTGTTGGGCTTTTTTAAATTACACTTTCAATTTTATTAGGAAGTTTGTTAATTAATAAATCAACCTATTCAGTAAGTCTGTGCATATTCTGATTATTTATATAGTATTTATACGTCCTTTGGTATTTTCTGGGATTTGGCCAGCTTAATCTGAGTTGTTATCAATTAAGTTATGTGTAGTATTCCTTCACTGCACTTTTAATGTCTATGAACTAAAAGATTCTAATTTTATTTAAATTGATATAAAATATTTCCTGTTTGTGCTTTGGCATTCATTAGATAGTTCTCTGTTCCATTATTTCTCATTGATACATGTAGGAAGTCAGGGAACTTCTGGTGAACTGAAGTGGTGCCAATGTGAAAAGCTGTTCATGTTGCAGGAGAGGGTAGTAAGAAGGTGATGGTTCTAGAAATAAATAGAATCCAAGAAAATATCCACAGTGATATCAGAGGCTGAGAGTTAGTAAGATAATTGTTACTTATGGGATAGTGAGGGGACTGATATAGTACAAGTCAACTGACCAAGCTTGAACCTTTGTATGAGTACTGTTTCCCCATTCCTGGAAGTTAAGCCCAGACAGTTCACTCTGGAGAGAGGAAGGAGACCACCTTTCTGAACAACAATAACTCATTTTTTATAAGTCATCATGAGAAATTAGAGTGCAAGAAGGGGTGAATATGCTTCTTCTATGGCTTTCATACCAAGAAGAATCTGAATTTAGCTCATGTGTTTTGGTCCTTAATCTGACTGGGCTGGTTGACTTTGTTTTTTCCTATTTCTGAAGACTGCTATGATACACACGTGTACAGTTGTGTGCAATGGCACTATTTGCTCAGGATATATTGCCAGAAGTATAATCAGAGTTCAGAATATACACACTGAATGTCCTTGAACTACTGTCAGGCAAGTTTTGTAGTAAGGCAATTCTAATTATAAATGAAGTATTTTATTTTTGCCAAAAGACTTTTGCTCTAATTTCCAGGGACATAGTTTTCAGAGTGTATATTTTAGCTGAGCACTGGCATAGTGGAAAGGTGGGTTTAGAGATTAAATCAGAGAGTCTAGCCTGATAATTCTTGGTATAAACAGTTAAAACACAATAGATGGTGATGGTGGACCAGATTCCTCAATCCACTTGTCAAAATTTAGATGGCGCTTGTAATCCCAGCTCTGGGGATGCTGAAAACAGGAGGATGACTACAATTCTGAACTGCGTAGTGAGACCCTGTACCAAATACACACAAAAAAGAATTTAGATGCAATTTGATCTGGAAGAGAAGCTTAATATCAAAATGACAAGTTTCTATTTGCTGATTATCTTTAAAAGACAGAGTAGAACACATGAGGAATAGAGTACCTTTTTAAAGGAAAAAAATCATTCATGCTATGAAAAAGGTAAAACACTGTTAACAGTAATGTAAGACTACACTGGACAAGGCATTACATTGTAAATCTGCTTTATTTGGTAATCATTAGAAAACAAAGAACAGAGAAAACATCACAGAGATATATGCTTTATTCTGCACATCAGAGGATCAGATGGTTGTCCTCCCAGTTCCTGTGAGGGAGGTTTACAATAAGTGTGAAATGGGGTGTGCTTTAATGCCAGCATGCATTAAAGGGGAGCTTCCTTATTGATGGCACACAGGGTGGACTTATAGGAAGAAAGGAGTAGAGATAATTCTCTTATCATATTCAGGCTTAAAGATATAACGGAGCAAGAAAGTGAGGCAGCAGGTGGTAGTAAATCATAAGCAGAAATAAGAGGCTGAGATTCTGATAGTGAGCCATTGGCTCCAAGGTGGACAGGTTCAGAGGAGAACAATGTGGGGGCTTTATACACTCACCTCCTATTAGAAAGCAGAGGTAGAGGTAGGGGGGAGAAAAAAACTGAGCACAGGGCACTGCAGCCAGAGGGAAGTCCCAGGACGTTTCCAGGACTGTGGGGGCAGGAATTCAATGCTTGTAGCTCTTCCTTCTGGAGGAAGAGCTGGTGTACTTGATGGTGAAAGGGCTGTCCCCAGCAGAGCTGAGCCCACACCCCAGTGCTGAGGCCTCTGCCACTGCCAGAACTGACACTGCTTCCAAGGTCGTGCCCAGAGCTGTAGGAGCAGCTGCTAGGTCTGCCCAGGCCTATGCCACTGGACTCTCCACTGGAACTTCCACAGCCACTGGACACAGTGGACTGCATCATGGCTGGGGAGTGGACAAAGCACAGGACAAGGCTACCCTGAACTGAAGCACAAGGGCTGGAGGAGGGGAGGCAGGGAAGCCAGGTACTTACAGGTGTTAAATGGTCGGAAGCCTTCACCATTCAGCCTAGAGGGAGAAGAACACAAGGTGGTGAGACATATAAAGAGCCACTCCCTGGAACCAGTAGGAGCCTCCAGCTTGGGAGAGTTTGTCAAGAGCCACCTTCCAAAAAGTTTCCTGACAGTGGCCATTGTGACCATAGCTATTGTCCCCTAATCTTGGGCCCAATGGGAAACTCTCTGCAGATATCCTCAGAGAATAGAGGGGTTATATGAGGGACCCACCTGCACTCTTCACCTTCCAGCAGCTTCCTGTAGGTGGCAATCTCTAATCTCTATGTCCAAGGCCAGTTTGACATTCAGGAGCTCCTGGTACACTTCAGCAACCTGGCCATGTCCTGCTTGGCCTTCTGCATGGCATCCTCCAGCCCTTCCTGCTTGTTCCTGGCATCCTTGAGCACCAGCTCCCCACACTGCTCGGCATCAGCAATGGTGGTCTGCAGATTGGTGCACTGGAGGCAAAGCAAGCAGAATGGACTTATCCTCTGGTACTTTCCAGGGGGTCAGCCCTGGGCCTTCATTCCCAGTGAGGAAGCATTATAGAGCCCACAATGGATAATAAATAAGCTCTGATTGTTTTTTTCTGTGTCTTTTTTGTTTATAATCCTTGCACCGGTCCAATTGATAAATACCCTTCTTAATAGTGTAACTAGTTACTGAGGAAAAACACTCTAGGGGTGACAAGATCAGGGACATGGTAAGAAACAGAGCTAGTGATTCATTTTGAGTATTTTCTCCACTGCCAATCTAGGACTGTTTCGATGATCACATGCGGATGCCATGATTATAAAATGATGCTGATCCTGAAGTTAGGCAATAGGCAGTCACACAATACTCTCAGACCCCTTCCCACTCCACTCTCTTTTCAGAATCTTTCATACCATCAGGCTATACTTTTTCTTTTGCCCTGCTCTACTCTTTACATCTGGAATCTTGAATAGGTCTGTAGCAAGGATTCTCAGGCTATCCAGGCACTCTCTATTTTCTCAACTTGTCTACTTGCAATTCCTGAGTCAATCAGTCTACTTAAGTTAATACCAATCAGTGTTTCCGGTTTGTACATTTGTATTTTGGAAGAACTGGAATTGGTTTTTCTCACATCTTTATACAATGAATCGGTAAGATCTATGTCTTGACCCAGTGGGTTCTTCCAGAGAACAAGGACAGCATGATCTCTCCCTAGTGCTTCTAAATCTCTGGAAAACATCCCAACATTACTTTATGAACGTGCAATGTGGTAGTAGGGAAATGATGTTTTTCGTCACTAACATCCCCGGAAGACCTGCCTCTTGACATGGTCAATCTCAGCTGTCAGCCTCTGAATCACACAGCTGATCTCAGTGATTTCTTTCTTGGTGTCATGCAGGTCATCCCCATATCTGCCCGTTGCAACCTGCAGCTCTTCATACTGTAGTGGGGGGAAATTCAGATGTATATATTTTCCCTTCAACAATGAAATTTTACTTCCAAATAAGACACCTAACATCAAGATCTCATAGCTTTTTCCTAGGTAATTTTATAAAAAGTTGATGTTGTGTGGTTGTGCATACTATACAACAAAGTACCAGACCATCCAGATTAGGACATTGACGCCGTAGTTTTCTTAGGAACTGAAAGTCTTCAGTATTTTGTTCCAAAAGCAGTGTTTATGATAAATTATGCAAACATAGGTTCTCAAATATATGAGAACATTCCTCTTGACTCTAAGTACTTTGGATCATATACTAGGTATAATTAAGTGTCTATTCTAAGAGTCATGACCATTGCATGGCCAATTTGCTCTGTGAAAGCCTGAGAGAATGTTTTCTCTCTAGGTGACTCTCCTTAGGCACACCCTACATCATCGATCACTTTCTTCTTTGGCCCCATAATCTCCTTGATCAGAAAATTTGGGACACTACTGAGTTACGTGACGTTACCGTACAAGTTCTCATATGTCCAGAGTCTTAATTGACCTTGAAAGGCTAGGGCTAAAATGTTGACTTTCCTTGTGGCCCTCCTTTTTCTCTAATTTTGGTCTGCAAACTTAGGTTGTTTACCCTCCAGAAGAGAAGCTTATTGTTATTACCATACAACCTAGGCTGTTAAGCTTAACTTCACTATCTGTCTGAATATCAAACATCTTAGGCATAACATGGAACAGGTATTTTTCATCAAATTTTGATATGTTGAACTTTAAGTCCCTACAGAATATGATGAAAATGGGTGAAGGTTTATGGAAGCCAATTACACAGTTCTTTGGCTTCACTGCCTGTGTGAATTTTTATGTAAAGGAAAATATAGAGTGTTTCACCTTTACAACCACTGAAAGAAAGCAGAAATCTTTCTGTGACCATAAATGACACTTGACCTTCAGTGTCTCTGCAGACTGGGAAGACAACAACATTCAGAATAATCTGATACACAGCAGGACATGGAGAACCTTTGTTTAAGACTATGATTAGCTCTTACCTATAGTGAATTAAGATTTGTCTTATTGTCCTAAAAACAAGTCAAAGTTAGAGGCAGGAAAATCTTCCTTGAGTAAAGGAAGCCAAAAACACAGTCTCAATATTTCATAACTTTGCTGTAATGCAGATGAGATCTCATTGTTTGCGGAGCTCATTCCTTGCAATCATGAAACTCACCTCGCAGGAGCCAGTTTAGCTTATCTGCACTGTGTATAAGTTGTCACCTGAGCCTTTCATCTACTCCTTTCAGCACTGCCCTCAGCCTCCAGTGCCTGTCCCAGCCTTCTCAGCCCCAGGAAACATGTCTAGCAAAACCACCTTGAGGAGCCAGAGCAGCAGCTGCCATGGCTTCAGTGACAGCTCAGGCAGAGTCCCTGGGCTCAGACACTCCAGCTTCAGCAGTGTCACTGTGTGCCACTCCAGGGGCAGTGGAGGCATTGGGGCAGCTTGTGGAGGAGCTGGCTTTGGCAACAGAAGCCTCTATGGCCTGGGAAGTTCCAAGAGGACCTCCATCGTAGGAGGCAGCTGTGCCGCTGGTGGAGCATATGGCAGCAGAGTCGGAGGTGGCTTTGGCTTTGGAAGTGAACTCGGCAGTGGATTTGGTAATGATGGTGGAGCTGGTGGCGGTCTTGGTCTTGGTGGTGGAGCTGGCTTTGTTGGTGGCTATGGGGGTGCTAGCTTCCCTGTGTGCCCCACTAGCGGCATCTAAGAGGTCACCATCAACCACAGTCTCCTCCCACCTCTGAACCTGGAAATTGACCCCACCATCCAGCGTGTGAGGACTGGGGAGTGGGAGCAGATCACGACTCTCAACAAGTTCATCATCAAGATGAGCTGTGATCCTTTGTAAAAATATAAGGGGAGTCTAGAGTAGATGCCATCTGTTTCTTCCTCTTGGATTTGGGATACTCTTCCTTAATTTGATTAGAAAGCAGAGAGGTATTTCTTCTAATTGTAAGGCCTCTCTGTATGCTGTTCCAGAGATTCCAGCAAGTCTCCCTGGCATTTCTGTAAGGAGTCTTCTGTAGCTCCATAATTTCAGTGTGCAAACATACAATCAAAGGTGACTTTAAGGTTCCAATGATACCAGTCTCAGCACAGTGGATGGCATTTTTCTCAGTCATAGTTTTGGTAAGCCCAAAAGTTAATCCTATGCACAATGAATAAAAATAAGGAATGTAACAATTATTGTTAATTTGATATTCTTGTTTTGAAGATCTGTAACATGTATTGTTGTATATTATCCTGTTTCTGCCTTTGTTTCTACTATTGGCTTTTGCTTTTGTTTTTGCTCTTCAAAATGAAATTCAAAAAAAAATCACTGGAGAGCTTCTTTCATAAAAGGGAAAGATCCACTGATGAGACAGAAGACTCTGAGACTAACCAAAAAAGAGGTTGTATTTAGAAGACAATACCAAGAGCGCTACTTAAATTATGGCTCACAACAGGTGATTCATATTCTCCCAGCCAACTTTGTGCAATATGTGGCAACCGGCTATCTAACAAAACATGAAAGCTCCAAAACGAGTTCATTAGATGGAGATCAAGCACGCTGAATTACAGACAAGCCTTTGGAGTGCTCCAAAAGAAAAATCTATGAACACAAAGAACAGATGCAATCACCGAAGGTAACCACTTACTTCACCATGTGTGTCTGCACAGAAAGCATCATTATTAGTGACTAAACACATTGCTCAAGCTAAGAAGCCCTCTACTACTGGTGGAGAGTTGATCCTGCCTGATGCTAAAGACATTTGTCAACAACTTTTAGGAGAAGTTACAGTTCAAAAGGTTGCATGTGTTTCTCTTTGAGCTAGCACCATAACTAGATGAGCTGATGAGACAGCAGAGGCTACTGAAGCACAACATTAGAGGACTTTTGCCAACAACTTTTAGGAGAAGTTACAGTTCAAAAGATTGCATGTGTTTCTCTTTGAGCTAGCACCATAACTAGATGAGCTGATGAGACAGCAGAGGCTACTGAAGCACAACTTTAGACAGGTTTAATGAGTCACGGTGGTACACAATTTAGGGTGATGAGTCTACCAATATTGACAAGGCAACAATGCTCACTTTTATGTGACACATTTTTTAGAATAACCTACATAGATTTACATACTTTTGTTGCCAATCAATACCACAGCTATAGAGCAATTCAACTCTCTGAATGATAACATATCAGGAAAACTGACTTAATCACTTTGTGTTGGTATGTATATGCCAGATAGAGTGCCTTCCATGGCGGCGTGTCTTTCTGGTTTCACCACTCAGAGTGAAGCAGTCACTTCTAAATGACACATTGTTATTCAGAGAGGAGTACTGGCTAGCTGAAAAATATCATCTGCACTTAATATTTTGTAGGATGTGATTAAATTATCCACTCCATCAAAGCGCATTCCTTAATTCACCTCAATTTGCCAGCTCTTTGAAGAAATAAACATAGACACACATTTTCTCTTAAACATAGAAGTAAGGGCTTCTTTCTAAAGGTAGATCACAGGCCAGAAGTTTTGGATTTTGAGAGCCATTCCAGAGTTTTCTTTTAGAAAAACAGTTACCACTAGCAGTGAAATGGAATAAGCAAGTTGAGTTCATTGTGCAGGTTGTCTATGTCACATGAGTAAGCCAACTATGTTGAGGTTGGCGGATAAAGTGGACACATTCAAAGCCAAAACGGTATTTTGGGGGCCTGTGCATGAACGCTAGAACTTTTTGACATGTTTCTAACACTAGCAGAGATTTTTAAGGAAAGAGCCAGAGCCTTCCTTCTCCCAGCTGGTACATGATCACTTATCTAAGCTTCCAGAGGAGTTTGAGCATTATTTTTCAGTCACAAAAGACTCCTGAACTGGGAATGAATGGATCAAGAACTCATTTGTAAATAAGCCAAGTGAATCAATTTTGTCTATGCTAGAAAAAAATCACAGATGATGGTGGCCTTAGAAGTATGTCTGAAAGACACAACTCCAAATCTTCAGTTGTGACATAAAGTTCAGGTGGGATATCCTAAGGCTGCCAAAAAAATTGAAAAGTCGGCTCTCATTTCCACCATCCTATCTTTTCAAAGCAGGATTTTCTTCAGTGACAGCAACCGAAAGGAGGCAACAAAGTGAACTGAACATAAGCAACACACTTCATGTATCACTGTCTCCCATCATTCCCAGAAGAGAGCATCTAATTGCAGGAGAGCAAGCTCAGAACACCCATGATTAAGCATTACTGTGAGCTGTGTATTACTTCACTCTATATTACAATGTCGTAATAATAGAAATAGAGAGCATAATAGATGTAGTGCTCTTGAATCATTCTAAAACCACTTACCCTATTCCCTATCAGTGGAAAAATTGACTTCTCCAAAACAAAACCTTGGCGGGATAGATGTGGGAGATTGCTGCAATAGATGAATGCAATAAGTGAATATAGTTGGGATACCACTTCAAGAAAATCAGCCAAAAAAAGACACAAGTGAGATAATTACAGAGGTAGAGTATGAGGCAGGGGTTAGAAGTCTGTAAGGCATGACTTGTATTTATGATAAATATAATACTCTTATGAAATCGATTTTAAATTCACTGCTAGACATGAACACAAATATTACCAGTGGCTTGATTCTAGACTTTTTTAAGATACTTCAACAACAACAAAAATAGTTAGGAGTTAGATGTGATGTCAGAAGAGGAAGGAAATTACATGAAACAATAATAAGAAAGCATTTAAGCTGGTTATTATTACATGGTGGTTTGCATGTAAATATCTTTCATTATATCTCTCTTTCTCTTTTCTTCTTCTTCTTCTTCTTCTTCTTCTTCTTCTTCTTCTTCTTCTTCTTCTT